>NC_090932.1:263339700-263644839 GCF_040938575.1 Ambystoma mexicanum | reverse complement strand
GGTGTGAGGGTACCCAACCAAAATACAAACTCGTGTGCCAAAGCGATTAGTACATTTAACTGCCTTTATATGCTCATGGATGGAATGGCGATCTGTGCATTTCTGCCGGGGGCTACCTGGGCAGCCAGTCGCCGAGGTGTGCCTTAGTTACTGCAGCACCAGCCCTGACTCTTCTTGTGCGCAGCAGAACTCCTGTCCCGGGCAATGCTGTATTCATAGGACCTTTACACAAGCCATAGTCAGTGGTCAAAGTGGGCGGGCGTGCTTGGGAACGGTGCTTCTCTACTTTTTTAGGTTTTACTGTTCCTATACTTTTGTTTAAAAAGAAAACAGTTCCGGAATCGTTTCGTTTTAAAATAAAAGTGTAGGGAGAATTTGAAACTTGCACTTGGTTTGGGTGTTTGTAGTGCGCATGGGCGTGGCAATGGGGTTTGTGGGGAGCAGGGTCTGGCCAATAGGGAGCTAGTTCAATTACTTCTTTTCGTACACTTCTGCCACTGGCCATAGTTCGAGAAACATATGTTCATGCTAAAACGAAGGTCGTACATTACTTCCCCACAGCACGCATCCCAGTACCGGCACAGGAATGTGGTCCAGTACACATAGACTCATGATATTACTTCCCCACAGCACGCATCCCAGTACCGGCACAGGAATGTGGTCCAGTACACATAGACTCATGATATTACTTCCCCACAGCACGCATCCCAGTAGCGGCACAGGAATGAGGTCCAGTACACATAGACTCATGATATTACTTCCCCAAAGCACGCATCCCAGTAGCGGCACAGGAATGTGGTCCAGTACACATAGACTCATGATATTACTTCCCCACAGCATGCATTCCAGTAGCGGCACAGGAATGTGGTCCAGTACACATAGACTCATGATATTACTTCTCCACAACACGCATCCCAGTAGCGGCACAGGAATGTGGTCCAGTACACATAGGGCCTCATTACACGGTAGGCGGTAAGGGTTAACGGTCACCGGTAATGGTACCGGTGACCGTTAACCCTTACCGCCTTACTACGAGGTCCCATAGCAGGTTGGTACTTTAACGCCTGCTTTTAGCAGGTGTTAAAAACCAACCCGCTAACTGACCTTGGTGCTAATTGCGGCACCGCAAATTTGCGGTACCGTAATTAGCACCTTCCCCATTCCCATTATGCCCTATGGGGCAAAAATGGGAATGGGGAAGGGCAATGGTGGAAGGGGGAATTACCGCCCCGCCAACCTTGGAATAGGGCGGCAATTCCCCTTGCCACCAAGGCGGTGCCGGTATTTTACCGGCATGGACAAGGTGTATTAGCACCTTGGTCCACTGCTTACTGTGTAATGAGGCCCATAGACTCATGATATTACTTCCCCACAGCACGCATCCCAGTAGCGGCACAGGAATGCGGTCCAGTACACATTGGGCCTCATTAGGACCCAGGCGGTAAGGGGTTTACGGCGGCGTAAACAGCGCCGTCCCTTACCGCCTGATTCCGCGGTCCCTTAGCGCCATGGAGGATTTAACCCCTGCTTTTAGCAGGTGTTAAAATCCATGGCGCTAAGGGACCTTGTTGTTAATTACGCCACCGTATTTTACGGTGGCGTAATTAACGCCTTCCCCACTCCCATTATGCCCTATGGGGCAAAAATGGGAATGGGGAAGGGTAAATGGGGATTGGGGACTTACCGCCCCGCCAACCTCGGAATGGGGCGGTAAGTCCGCCAACCACCATGGCGTAAACGTAGTTTACGCCATGGTGGTAAAGGTACGACCCAGGCGGTAACTTACCGCCTGGGTCGTAATGAGGCCCATGATATTTAACATTGGCTGAACTCAAACACATTCCTAAATGCTTTTCGATATCCCAAAATTCTACAATAATTGTTTCATTATTGCTGCTAGGTCCCATTAAGACTCGCATGAATTCAATTTGAAAGAGAGCTTTAATAATGAATGTAGCTAACACTCCAGATAAGTAACACATTCGTGTCTGTTAATACTGAACGCAGTGCTCTTGTGTGTTAGAGGTCATCCTGATCTGTCATTGAATTAATGGGAGCTGATCACAGTTGCCAGCTGTGAAAGCGCCCCAGCCCTGTCTGCCCTGGCTTGAATGCTCTGCATTGGCTGCACGCCTAATTAAAAGAAGATCAGGGATGCATGCTTTAGGCTTGGCAACCTGTTATTATTCAGAGAAAAACAAACTGACACCGATGCCACTGAAGGGGTGTCAATTGCACAGCTGATCAGCTGCTAGTTAATACATCAAGCAAAGCTAAATCTGCATTTACTCCAATAAGCATATGCAAAGCCAGACAGTTCTCCTATAGGCACTGAACAGGCTTTTACTGTACGCTCCCATGATAGACCCAGGTACGCCTTTACCAGCTGTTACCAACATATGACCCGTTATGACCATCATTTGTCATGTGCTGTCATTATATGCCCAGGTACTCAAATCATGTTGCACATGATTTGGCCGGTACTGCTGCCATGTGCCATGCATTGGAAGCATCTTCTCAGGCACTACCACCACTGTCATTTACACCCACCATCTAGTTCCTCGCGCAGGAAGTGACCCTCCGAAAACATTGCACGCACAAGCTGTTTTACAGGACATGGGCTTCAATGGCAGGGGCCAGATTCTAGCTGATTTTCAGCCAGTCAGGTTCTTAGCCCATTTTGTTTGGAATGCACCAGTGGGTGCTTATGTGCATCACAATGGTCGCTAGGTGCTGTAGAATGTCTGAATCCATGTGACCCCCCCCCCCACTTCCTCGTCAATAGATTCACGCAACACACCACTACAAGACAATTAAAACCTTCACATGGTTAAAGTGTACACCACACCATGGTTGCCGCAGCAACCATTTCTGGAACTTGAACCATTGATGCCCGTAGCTCAATGAGTCTACTGATACCCACGCTGCCCTTCGATTGTGATTTGTCATGTAAGGCCAGCATTGTCACCTGAGAAGATGGCATAAAGAATCCTTTTTGGTATAACCATAAAACAGATCAATTGAGAAGCACCATTTGTTTATGTGTTGGTTATCACAGCAGTCTTGATCCCGTGCAGTTGAAAGCACTTCACATTGGACCAGCAGAAATTTGCAGATGGCAAATCATTACCTGATATTTCAGTTTACTGCCTTTAGAAAGAGGCACTTTTTTACAACCGGTTACGGCAATTTGCAAATGGTGTCAAAGCGTGTCTCTAGTGCTGTGACACAAACTGTGGGCACTAGAACACTCAGACAACCACTCCGTCAAATCTCGGTACTATGATTTGAAGGATGGGCACGTCTAGTCAGTGGGTGCCCTTAGTCCATTGAGCTATCTTGCTTGCTATTATCAACATTTCGTTTTTCCCACAGTGCCAATATGTCTACCTTACCACTGTAGACAGCTATCTGTGATGTCACGTGTTTTGAATAGATGTTACATCAAGAGCTGCGGCCAATGGGGGGAGTAATTGTTTTTGCTAAACTAGTGAGTTTCAGTGGTTTTAGGTTTTACATTATAACCATACCACGCCTTTCACTGAAGTTTTTTTCAGCAACTTTAAAAGAATGTTATAGCTGACGGCTAACCATGACTTTGTTATTCTCTTTTTTAATTTACATTATATTGTTTTATTTTTTCAGAAAAGAAAAAATACATGTATCATCTAAAATAAAGAAATAGATACATTTGCAACAATTCTTATGAAGTTAATGAAGTACGTGGTCCATTTAAAACTCGAGTTTTGGTACTGTACATTTCCAAAAGGTAGGAGAATTCCACTTATTATTTTTTTAACTCAATTTCATTCAAATCTTTATTTTCTCAACCAAGTTTCTTTCAGATTTATTTGTAGACCTCAATAATTCCATGCAAGCCCATAATATTCAGAAGGAGACAATTCAATTAGTTTGATTCATTCATTTCCATTGTAGATATTCTTAAATAAATTAATCAATGTTTAATTCAGAGCCGTTGGTCCATAAAATACATGAGTATAAAAATAGCAGCATTAAACACACTAAAATCCTAATCAGAGTTATATTTTTCTGATATTCTTATAGTGTGATATATTGTTCGGCTTTTAATATTATAATGTTCAGAGAACGTGTTTGGTAGCACTTTTAAAATCAAACAAAATCCAAGTTGTAATACCTTTTTTTGCAGTAACTGAAAATATTATGCTACGGTGGTCGTTCCATGAGCTTTTGAAGTCGCAAATACTTCTTCATTGAATTGACGTCACATGATTTATGAGCAACAAAGAAAATCACACACAGAGCTGGACATCTCTGTTTCATAGAAAGAAGGGGGAAAGGCACTGTCACGCATGTAAAGCACTGTCATACATGTAAGGCACTGTCGAACACGAGGCACAACTACAATGCATTTGGACGTGGAACACCCCATGAAGAAGTGTCTGGGACTTTGAAAGCTAATGGAACTACAATCAAAGTATAATGTTTTCAGTTAGTCCAATAACAGGTACCAAAACTTGGATTTTGTTTGATTTTTAAACCGGACTACCATGGCACCAACCCCTTTATCTGAACATTATAATGGATAGCTAACATCTGCCAAATGAGGAGGAAGGAAGCACAGCTGGACAGAGACATTCACTTTCAGACTCTTTGCAAGAAACAGAGTATGATACCAAAAATACTACCCACAGCAGAGCGTGTAACAAGCAGAACAGCATCAACAACATGGGATCATCTCATACACCAGCTCTGCTTCAAGAGAAACAACATGAGGAAGGAGACAAATAACTGTAACAGCAGAGCTGCCGGAGCAACTACACGATCCAGCAACCAAACTTGAATCTGAGCTGAAAAAGAATGATCAAAAAACACAGAATGCTTTATTAATATGTAACTCCAGGAGACTCCTCCAGGATCTACAAGGATGTAGGTGTCATTTTGAATCTAATGTTTTGGAGGTTCTCTGCAACAGCTTTTTTCCCCCATTTCGGTTCTGTTTATTAGTCTTGCAGTGCTTATGTGTTTGGGCATAGTATGCATAACATGCAAAACATTGTGTCAATAATGTGGCTCTGCTTGACATGCCATTTCCGAGCACTGAGAACTGCTTCTCAGTGTTTGAGATGACACTGAATTAATTCCATGTATACTTTTGTACTTCAGCCAACAGAGTTGAAAGTCAGTAGTGAATCCTTGTATTTTTCTTCTTTCTATGTAAAAGTGATGTCAAGCTCTTTGTTTGATTCTCCTTGTTTTTCATTAATTGTGTGACCCCCATCCGATGAAAAGTCTCTGGGTCTTCGACCTCATGGAACTACGATTGCAACATAATATTTTCAGTTAATCCAACACAAGGTATCAAAACTTACATTTTGTTTGGTTATGTTTTGGAAATAAGATTCATACCTCTACTTTTGTGAGAAGACCAAGGTATGTGTCATTGTCTCTTTACTCCACTATTACGTCAAAGGTTTTAAATAGAAATGTATTTCAAATTCCAATCAATATCAGCATTTATTACTGTAGTGATTATTACCCTTTGTAGTCTTAGGTATATTCTTATCACCAAAATAGTACTGGGATATCTCAAATGCTATCACGTCAATAGTTGTCAAATACAAATATTTTCTGTATTTAAATGTTTGGAGCCTTGGATATTAATGAAAGAATCAAAAACATACATTTAATTATCTAGCAAGATTTGCCTGGCCACAGCAGTTGTTTTAAAATGAAGGTCACATCTCAAACTCATAGATTTTGAGGATGTGTTTCCACCACCTGGGGAGGAAGGATAGCTCAGGGCAGCGTGTTTGTCTTGGAAGCAAGACAACAAAGGTTTGAATCATGATCCCACGCTTAGAAACCACTCGCTGGTATTAAGCGCATTATAAATGAAGAGTTATTTTTTAACACTAAGGGCAAATTTCTCTATAAGAGTTCTTTGAAGGTAAAGATCCACTTGTGTTCTTTATTTGAAAAACAGTCCTTCCCTTGTTCTGAGGTAACTATACAAATATCAGTTTTACAATTTAAAAATGAAATGAAATTGTTTGAAAGAAATACAACAATTTGCCGAATTGTAAATACATGTTGTTTTCTGGTTTTCTAAAGATCAAGAGTTGGATTCCCTCAATGTCTGTAACAAAGGTCGGCATCGTAGGTTTATTCTACCGACTTTGTTTATGAACTTCAATTAAGGCTGGCTTATGTAGGCAGATTGGGCAATGCTGCAGTGCCTCACAAAACGAGGCAGGGTAACTGCTGTTACCATCAGCAGGCCCAGAGAGGGGCAGACCAACCCTCCCCCTCACTGCTCCTCCCCCCCCTCAGGCGAAGAGACACGCAGTCTGTTTAAGCACAATGCTGAAGAAGGGTGAGGTGTGAGCAATCACCTCACCCTTCCTTCAGGCAACTCGGCGCTAAGCACCGAAGGAAACCAACAGGCAGGCAGGGACCAGCTTCAAAGACCTGCCCCCCCAGGGGACCAGAAAGTCGGCTATCCGGCCGGGGGCTGGAACATAACAGCCCCCACTACTATACATATCAAAGACCCAGGGCTTCCATGGGTCTTATAAATACAGAGCGACATGCTCTGAGAAAACACAAACAGCTTGTGGACCCTGAACGCGGACCCAAACACTCAGGAAGTGCACAATTTACTCAGTGCCTTCCAAAACTTTGCTTCTTTAGCAAATCTTACGAAGTTTGCTGTACTCCGCAGCGTCTTTGTTTTTCCTCTCTGAACAGTGTTACTGTTCAAAAACAACCAGGACGGGCAAGCGAGCGGCGAGCGCTGGAGAAACACGGAGATAAACAATCAAGGACGCGTGCCACGTGAAAGCTTTTCAACGCAGCCCGAACAAAGGTAGAAGAGGACACCGGAGCAGCACGGCGCAGACGGTGTCAGTTTCAACAATTTTCAGGTGAGCCGCCACGCTGGGACTGCGGAGGAGAAAAGACAATGCCGTGTTCACAAGGGGAAGAGATACATTTACAAGGAATAGGAAGGCTCACAGGCATAATTTCTAGCGAAATCGTTAAGAAAGAATGTTGCAAGCATAGCCTCCAGGCCACAAAGAATAACGAGCATGCAAACACAACCTTAATGTAAAATACTGTGAAAGTCTGCAGCCAGCCAAGTGGCACAGTGTTCTGAGAGCTCGCTTTGACATCTACACAGAGCCTGCTGATGCAGTTTCAATCCCGGCGGGGTCATATACTGCTGACTGTTTCTTCCAATTTGACACAGGCACCCCAGCACCAAAAGCCAACATTTAAATAACAGAGGGACACACAATAGCATTTTGTGACCCCAGTGATTTAAATAAACACCACACATGGCGGGCAATAGGTGGCAGTTCTTATAACCGTCCGTGGTTTTTAATAAAAGAGAGATCCATTTTCTTGGCTATAGGAACAGCAGACGAAAATAGGTCCCTCAGGCCTACCACAACAAATATTTACCCTTGAAACAACGCAGAGCCCAGCCGGCTTCAGGCAACAGCTACCAGTTACCCAACACGGGCAACAAATATAACAAGCCAAAAGTAGCGCACTAATTACAACAGCCAGCCAAAACCTTCAGGTGCCAAAAAAGGTAACAACAAATTGTCAAAACTATGCGAGAATATAGCTGAATTACAGCAATCAATGCTAGAAATGAGGGGGAAACAAACATCGCCCGCAGGTGAACCTGGGGCTCTGAATACTACCATTGCACTAGAACCGGCAATAACGGTAGTCAACACCCCAGCAACGCCACCTCCATCAACCCCACCTCAACAGGTGCAACAGGTGCCAGTAACACCCACAGCAACCACTGCAATAGCCCCAACAGCTTCAGCCACAGACCCAGTAGAAGCATAAAAGCATGGGCAACCCCCATCGCAGACACCACAGGCCTGACAGGGACACCCGGAAACAGCACAACAGACATTGGGCCTCATTCCGAGTCCGGCGCTAACCAATGGCGGTAGTAGCACCTTGGTCGGCACCGGACCCGTACCGGCACCGCCCTGGTGGAATTGGAAATTACCGCCCTATTCCGAGTTGACCAGGGCGGTAATTTCCCATTCCCCAGGGCTCTTCCCCATTCCCAAATGAGCCCCCATAGGACTCAATGGGAATGGGGAAATTGCAAATAACGGTGACCGTACTTTACGGTCACCGTTACTGGCTAAAAAGCCCCTTTGCGCCCTCGTCCCTAACGCCTGCTAAAAGCAGGCATTAAGGACGAGGGCGCAAAGGGAACTCGGAATGTGGCGGTAAGGGATTACCGGCACCGGTCTCGTTAACGGTGACCGGTATCCCTTACCGCCATACTCGGAATGAGGCCCATTGTAACGATCTGTAACGCACAGTTAGAGATAAAAATGAAATCTTTTCAGACTTAAATATTAAATAGATACAAAGGATGCCTGGCATGGAACATTGATACCACAATTGAAGATGCCATATGGGCCAAAGAGTTCATAGAAATCTTTTCACTAATAGAAGCCCAGCACAAAGGGAAAGATGCTTTCAGAGATCCCAAAAAGATAGAAGAAAATGCCATTGCCAGAAATGCCCACGTACAACAAAACTGGGACAACTGGTTACAAGCCTTTGCCATCATAGCAACAATATACGAAGAAATAGAAGCTCTGGGCATATATGGATAAAATAAGGGAAGTGAAAATCACCCAGGGAGGGAAGACATGGCTAGCATTGATATTAGATTCAGGAGAAGCATGTCTGAGAAGCCAGCCATCAAGTGGGACCAGTTTCAGAATGACTTGTACACCCTCAACGCCAAACCTCCACCGGAGGAAGAGGCCCCGCATTCTTCCTCCAAAAAATAACAAAAGTACACAAGGTAACAGGCCCAATGATAACGATAAAACCAAGAAAGGGGAGCAGCCCTTTTGGAAAAACCAGCCATGGGTGGCTAAAAATAATGCCCACAGACAGAACAAAAAAACAATCTTCCAAATCCAACATCCCATGCAGAAATTTTGGGAGAAACCAGTGTACATGGGGCAAAGAATGCTGGTACAAATACACCTGCACAAACTGCAATGGTGACCATGCAGCACGCAATTGCACCAGACTACCAGCTAAGAAAGAATGATATCCCGATTTTAGAATCAGGAAGAACACCCATCAACCCGGGCAATTTTAGAGAAGCCCTCAATAACTACCCAGACAAAGAAACATGCATGGCAATATGGCAAGGTTTTCACCAACGGTTTTACCATCCCATTTAAGGGCACAGGGTCACAAACCATACAGATGAACCTGAAGTCAGCCAGGGACAACCCCCTGATGGTGGAAACCAAAATCAAGAAAGAACTGCAACTTGGCAGGATAGCAGGTCCCTGGGACCGCATGCCATTAAATAACTACTTAATATCCCCACTAGGTTTGGTCCCCAACAAAGAACCTGGGAAAATGAGGCTAATCCATCATCTTTCCTATTCCAAAGGCCAATCTTTAAATGACGGCATCCCACACACGGAATCCGCCGTATCTTACACACATTTCCAAGAGGCGGTAAGACTCATACAGGAATGTGGCAGTAACGCCCTGATGGCCAAACTGGGCATCAAATCCACTTTCAGACTTCTGCCAGTCCACCCAGATTCAAAGCAGTGGCTAGGTTTAACTATTAATAACAAATTCTATGTAGACAGATGCCTCCCTATGGGGTGTGCAGTATCCTGCGCACTATTCGAGCAATTCAGCTCCTTTTTCCAATGGGCTTTCCAAAAACAGAGACCAGGGACAAAAATAGTACATTACCTCGACGATTTCATGGTAATGGAACCACCGAATTCTGGTGAATGTGGCATGACCCTAGCAAAACTAGAACATATGGCCGTCCAGTGGGGAATCCCCCTGGCTAGGGAGAAAACCACCAAACCAGACACCACCATAATTTTCCTGGGGCTCGAAATAGACTCGGCAAAGGGTTTTTGCAGAATACCCAAAACAAAAATAACAGAACTCTTGGAAAAAATACAAAACCTGATAACTAAAGACAAGGGGACAGTGAAAGAAATATAATCCCTAGCAGGTAGTCTCAATTTCGCATCCAGAATCATACCCCAAGGGAGGATATTTTCCAGAAGCCTACAGTTAAAAATCAAAACATTCACCAAACCCTGCTTACGCATCCGGCTAGGCAAGGAGGTGAAACAGGACCTGGAAACATGGGCAAATTTCCTTAGAGATTTCAACGGGACCTCACTTTGGCGAATGCCTTTGAACACTTGGTCAAACAGGGTCCTATTCACCGATGCCACCGGGAGCAAGGGTTTTGGAGCCATACTAGACTCATAATGAGTGGCAGGCCACTGGCCCAACTCATGGCAACTGGCAGGGTGGACAAAAAACATCACCCTCCTAGAAATATTTCCCATCTGGCTAACATTACACATCTGGGGCAGGCAGCTAGCGAACACGGAACTTTTGGTCTGGTGCGATAACATGGCTGTAGTGGGCTCCATAAACAGAAGGTCTACCAAATGCCTTTTAGTACGGAAAGTCCTACGAGCAAGTACAGCAGTCACACTGCAAGAGAACATTGTGGTCAAAGTAAAGCACATTTCGGGGGCGGATAATAACATTGCTGATGCTTTATCTCGCTTCCAGTGGACAAGATTCCGAGAGCTAGCGCCACACGCCCAAGAACAGATGATGCCAATACCAGCGGAATGCTGGGCAATCATGGGAAACCAAGAATAACGGCATCAACGCCAGCGCCAGAGAGCTCAGGCCGGGATGCCCAACAGAAACCAGGCACCTCTAAAACGGTGCCAACAACACATTGGCATCAACGCCGGTGCCAGAGAGCCCAGGCCGGGATGCCCAACAGAAACCAGGCACATGAAAAACAGGTGCCAACAACCTCTCAGGGTTCTTAAACGGAAATGGCAGAGAGAGCAGTGGCAAGCACTACCGCAGCACAGTACAGTAAGTGCTTACAAACAGTATTTAATGCCACAGGTTTAAACCATATAGAGTTAATAACGATTAAAGACATAGAAGTATTTTTAAAATGGGCACAGGAACAAGGTTTCAAAAGAGATTGGGCAAAAAGACACCTGGTGACAATCTCATACTTTACAAAAATACGGGGCGATTCAAACCCCACCCAGAATGCCCTTATCTCCTATGCAATGAAAGGATGGGGCAGAATAGAGGGTCCCCAAGGGGACACCCGCCGACCCCTTGACTTCAGCAAACTAGTACAGATAGCAAGCCAGCTGGAAGCCATATGCTGGCACCCATACGAGATAAGTTTATTCAAAACAGCAATTTTTGTAGCCTACTTCGGGGCCTTCCGGGTAGGAGAACTCATCGCTTCCAGCACCAAGGCCACAAACGGTTCGGGTGTCATGGAGGTCAGGGTGAGACAAGAGATCATTAGCATAGAAATGCAACAGTCTAAAACAGGGGCCAAAAGAACCATCAACATTTGTTGCATTGATGAAGCAACAAACTGTCCGGTTTATATCACCAATATCTATCACTTACAAAGACCCAAGGTGGGGGGGAGTTTCCTAATCCACAAGGACTCATCGGCGCTAAGCTGCTACCAATTTAAAGGGGTGCTGATGAAAGCAATCAACAAAGCAGGGTGGGACCCCAAGGGTTTCGGCACCCATTCCTTCAGGATAGGTGCCGCCATCGCAGCATGGCAGGGAGGCCTAGCACCTCAACAGCTAAAAACCATTGGGGAATGGAAGTCAGATTGTTACAAAAGATATATCAGACCACAGCTAATATAGCCGCCACCCCCACCTTTTTCTTTCCCCCTCCCTTCATACAGAAACACCAGGCGAGGGGAGGACCCCCCCCAACCATCATGGTTAGTCGGCCACGCCCCTCTTTTATCTTCGGGACAGACCGATAGGCAGAGGAGACCAAGGATAGGCCACCTTTCAGAAACACAATTTCCTCATGGTGAGGCTACAGAGGCCTTGAGGGGCAAAAATCCACGAAACATTAGCAGACCTGGTCACATACAGAGACCCGCCAGAATTCCTGGTCATACAACTAGGAGGAAATGACTTAGTATCACTTGGAAGGAGAAAGTTAATCAAGGAAATGCGCTCCTGCCTTGTAGGAATCCCACACAATTAGAAAAGAACTGAAATATACTTCTTAGCCATCCTACTCAGAAAGAAGAAGCAAGAGGCCAATTACTAGAAACCTGTAGTTTTTCCTAGGCGAAAAATCAACAGGGGTTTAGAAAAATGTTGTACAGCAAGAGGACTGGGCTGCATAAAGCACCCAGCCATTACACTGGGTGACCCGGACCTTTTTCACAAAGACGGCACCCACCTATCAATCAAGGGCATGAAAAATTTTATTTTGAGAAATCACAGCAACTCTAGCCTCCAGGGGTTGTCACTAGGAGATACTTTTGGGGGAACGCGGTCAGCCGT
This sequence comes from Ambystoma mexicanum, assembly GCF_040938575.1. NCBI lineage: Eukaryota > Metazoa > Chordata > Amphibia > Caudata > Ambystomatidae > Ambystoma > Ambystoma mexicanum. Next base: position 263,632,426 of record NC_090932.1, on the reverse strand, counting down.
CAACCTGCCCACGTGTGGAGGCACGGGCTAGAGGGGGTAACCCCAAGACCCGGTGCCCAAAAGTATTGTTATTATCTTATGATATGTGATTATTGTTATTTGCATAACCATATCTGTACAATAAAACCTATGGCCTTTTATTACCAACACTTGACAAACAATGTGTGAGTCAAATTATTCTGGGTGAGGGTATAGGTTCGGCAATGTACAAATATGCCTGCATATGGGTTCAGCAGTTACTAGAATGACACCGAAACACATTGTCTGACATTCCCACGTGTTTTCAAGGCCCCAGCATGTGTAGTCATAACTCAAGACCATGCAAAAGACCAATACTCCCATGAATTCATCATATTGGTTTAGATCATTTTTTCTCATTAAATCTATCCTCTTTCCAAAGGAAGTACAGCGCTCTCTTCTAGTGCATATTGGAAATGTCAATTGCAACCGTTCCTTAAAGAGTTCAAAAATAGGACTTGGTTTTCTGTCCATCTCAGTGCTGCTACAGATTTAATTTTCTACAAATATGTATCAGGAACACTAACATTAACTAATAATAGAGAATACAGAAGATGTGAACATGACAATCAAATAGTTTAAAGCTGCCCGAGTGGATACAACTACGATTTGTAAATACCTTTAGCATATAAGAGCTGACAATTCACTACCACAAGAAGACATGTAAACTGTAAACTTATTGTCAGTTGTACAATGTGAAACCCTCAAAAGGTTCTGCTTAACCTAAATGCCATAGTAAAACCAGCACTAGTTACACTTTCTCCAAGCACTAACCAGGAATCATTGTTCCATGAGCCGAAACATCTAAGAATCTGCAGACAAATACAACCATATCACTTAGAATGTAGATACATAGTTTCATATAACTTGCCCCCAAAAAAAGAGTCTGAATAAGTGGTGCTTAGATTATCAAAACAAGGAAGCATGATATGGTGAATAGGCTTATGCTTAACCAGCTCATTTAGCCACATTTGTAGGGTGATATTGACATGGGAGCAAATCTCATCTGCCCTAACCATCATCCAACATTATTTCCTATGGAGTAGAAAGTCCTGTGTTTATTTGTATAAACTCACAATTCTTCAGACAGTCGTGTTAGTGGCTCACATGGAGTCCACATGACAAAAATAAAACTAATATGAGCAACTCTGATTTGCTAATAAATTACCCCTGACTTAGTCAGGACGAAGTCCGAGTTGCCCATGGTAACCGTCTGGTGAAATTAATAGCCCTCTTTGGGATTAACTTCAGGACAAGTCAGAGCAACTTCTTTGGAGTCAGCTATATTCTCTCCATATATGATTTAGATGTATTCTCATTTTGGGGGGCAGCTAAGAGGAAACAATATGCCTAGGTTCTATATGATATTTCCCTATTTATCAGCAGATTGATGTTAGATGGTAAGACAGATTCCTGGTTAGCGCTTGGAGATGATATAACTGCTATCCTGCTTTTAGTATGTCTACTGCCAACCTCAATGTCAGAGATTGATTAAGTTAGCCGGGAAGGAGAGACAGAACTTGAGTAGCAGAAGATGAAGGTTGGCACAAAATGTTAGGAGGAGGAGGAGACAGAGCGTAGAGATTGGAAGGAAGAATATGTGGGGTACTCAATGTGCTAGCCTTCTTCTCCACATACAAAATGCACATGGAATTCTCACAGCCTTAACATTCTCGCCGGCTGACAAAATAAATATATATTCTCATAGTGCCTTCTCCCTAACCTGCAAAATGTCAGTGGGATACCTACTGCCTTGGCTTGCTTCCAACATACAAAACACGCTTGTGCCAAAAAACTGCCTTTGCATTCCCCACTGCCTACCAAATGCATGTGGGATAATCACTGCTTTGGCATTCTTCTATTTCTACAAAAATAACATGTATGAATAACACAGCTTTTATCTCACTGGTTTGGTGTACTGCCCCTCAAACCACACTTCATTTGCCTTCATCCCCCAAAATTCTAACCATATGCCCTACCTAGATTTAATGTTACTCTAGCTTGCACTATTACTAATTCTAAACTACTTCAGCTACAATTGCATTTTTTAACTTGCTCTTCAAATGCAAATGGCAGACTCTTTGCATTCCGGCAGAACCTCTTATCTCAAGCCTTGGAAATATCCTGGAAAGTTTGACCTAGTCGAAACCAGTTTAAATTCTAGGGGTTTCGTTGTTGATCTTGCCTTTGCTTAGTTGGTAGCACTGACAAAAGTTGAATCAGAAAACAAATTAAGTCTAATTAACAAAGAATACAATAGTACAGTTTTTGACATACTTTGTGTTGGTCTTAATTAACCCAGCTGGAGAGAAACTCTAACCACACATGGTAATTGTTGTGATGGGAGCACCTGCACCAGTAAGGGTGAAGATGCAAGAATAAAGGAGGAGGAAGAGGAGGAGCCTCAGGGAGGAAGAAGCGGTTTAATTCATAAAGAGAAAGGTGCTGAATGAAGACGATGTCCTGAGTCCTCTGTCCTAAACACGTAGGCCCAAGCATAACTACTAGCGATGAGGATAAAGCACGGTCATCCTGCTCGTCATGCCCGTGCAGCTGTCCTGGTGAGCCACATGGAGGCTCACCTGCCGAGATCCCAACGTTGGTTGGGCAAATCCACCCATGCATGCTGCCGGAAAGGCCGGCGTCTTGTGTGGGGGGAGGAGCAGCCCGCCTGTCAATCCATGCTGCTGGAGACGCCAGCTTCCTTTGTGACGTGTGCACCTCAGACCAGCGAGCCCCCACTGGGAGTCAGTGTCCGTACCCGTGCAGCCCACGTATCTCTGCCGACATAGGAGCCACACTGCTTGCACACTCACGGCTCGCTTCCAGCCCAGGAGGAGGTGGCTCTGTCTGGAAAAGTAGTACCTACACCACACAGAAAGCCTGGCAGGCGTGCGCCTGGAAAAGTATAAAGAAGACATCAAAGAGACGACAAAGTAGACATCACAGATACAATAATTAGACACAGGTTTTTTTTTTTTTAAAGGAAAAAGAAAAGACAAAGAGGTTGTCTCAGACACGTAAAGGATGTAAATGTACAAGGTCCAGGACATACAAAGAGGACATCACAATGGGTAAGCAAGTTACGGCCCACACCACATGATGGCCCACTCACAGGACCCAGCAACCAGCACAGGGAGCATGCAACGCAGTCCACCTAGGACAGCAGAAGGGGAAAAGGCCCTGCTTCATAGATAAATCACCCCCACCGGCCCCAGGAGCCTGACGTGCCGACCATCATGGTGGACCCAGCTGGGGAACAAGGAGTAGCTCAGCAGAGCACCAGCAATATGGCGTTTCTGAGGGAGCCATGCCCGTTTAGCCTCCAACCTCAGCTGGACAGAGCTCCCAGGTGGACCGCATGGGTCAAAGACTTCACTGGTTTCATCAAGGCCACAGGGGAAGCAAAGTCAGCAGTCCTCATGGACATCTTCATGACTCTGGCAGGGACGGAGATCACTGGCATTAGTAAAACCATCCCTGCTAAAGATAGGACCAGCTATGATTCTCTTGTGAAAGCCGTGGATAAATAAAACTGGTCATACAGCCGAACAAGGACTATGGATGTTATGTGTTCAATCAATGCCACCAGGCATCCCATGAGACCGTAGAGGAATTCATCACACACCTGCGCCAGAATCTGGTCCACTGCCGATTCTCAGCTTTTTCAGATGACAAAGCTATCAGACTCTGTGTTATTGAAGGATGCATGCCGTACATATTGCGAAAACAGCTTCTAAAGAAGCCACTGACCATCGATGAGGTAATCAACACTGCACAAGTACATGAGAGGGTAGAGATCCAAGCATCCGCCAATGAAACGCCCACGAAAAAGACAGACAGAGATGAGTCATGGCAGCCCTCACCAGCAATAGAGATGTGGGAAGAGGGACACGTGACTACCAGGCACCACAGAGGGCACAGCCAATAGAAGGATACACGCAATAAAAGACCTGGGTTGTGCTCATAGAGATTGTGTTACCGGTGAGGCCAAATATACCCCCATGGGGGCTTATGTCCGGCAATGACTTAACAATGTTCCAGGTGCAAAAGAGAAGGCCACTTCCAGGCTGTATGCCGAGAAGGGAGATCGTTCCCAGCAGCCCGACAGCTTCAAGCTGCACAAGGAAATTGCAGACAGCCATACAGACCAAGCCCAATGACCAGCCAGTGAAGACAGCCACAGTTCTACCGACAGCAGCCGAGGTGAATGGTGAGAGCGATGGAACAGGGTCTAAACTACAGGGAGAATACAGGCGACTATCTGCCGCCACAACCAGATTACTTCTCGGACCAATACGTCTACCCAGGCAACCAGTAGGCAAACTGGGACGACTTTGCCTATGGCCTGGGCCCAGAATTTCCTAATGAGTTTGTGAACCTGATACACGGCGAGCAGAGGAGCAGCGAAGCACCGGAGGTAGTGGAGAAAATGGATGAAGTCAACAGCCATTTCTTTATCGACACGGGAGCCACCGTCAACATTATAGGGGAGCAGGAGTTCCTGCTCCCCAGGAGCAGACGGGATCTAGTACCATCTAAAGCAAGAATCTTCCAATGGGGAACCAACACACTGCTACCATCGCTGGGTTAATTCAGAAATACACTTTCATTCAAGGGGAAGATAACCAACATCGTCATTCATGTACTCAGTTGTCCAGTCAATGGGATATGCCTGCTGTGCTATCGCACCGCAAAAGAACTTGGCCTCATAGACATTCATTTTATGCACAATGACCTGGTGACGTGCAGAGGAAGCCGGAGTGGGGATTAAACTGTAAGCCACATGAAGGGAGCCCGAATAAGCAAAGAGATAATCAGAACCATGTTTCCCAAACTTTTCAGGGGCTTAGGAAAACTGAAAGGCAAGATGATCAGACTCCACATCAACAACAACATAAAGCCAATCCCCCAACACCCTAGAAGGGTGGGTTTTTATCTGCAGGAAGCCATCTCACGAGAGCTGCAGCACCACTTGGAAAATGACGCCATAGAGGCCACTACGGGGCCCACAAAATGAATTGCACTGCTGGTGGTGGTACACAGAGAGGGAAACAGACTTTGTTCATGCGTTGACATGTGAGTTGCGAATGCTGCGATTGAGAGAGAACGATACCCAGGCCCCAGGATAGAGTACATGATCGTGCAGTTGAACCGTGCAACAAAATGTTCAAAGCCGGACCTCAGTCAGGAGTTCCACCAGCTGGAAGTGCACCCAGACTCCAGAGTAATCACCACATTCACTACATTTGACAGCTTATTTTGCTGTAAGCTCCTGAACTACGGAATCTCCTCCGCTGCAGAGATATTCCCAGAGTTTATCAGACACTGTCATGGTCATGAGTTCAGGGGCACAGGCATGCAGGGGTCGCCTGCACAGGAGACTTGGGTGGACACTGTGCTGGCGCCTTTGGCGCCAGGCTCATGAACAAAAGTAAACAAGAACATCAATTTAACACCAAAAAGCTTTTATTATGGACATAGCACTTCAGATGCATTAACCTTGAATATTCCATCCATTAAGCAGGATGCATTAACCTTGAACATTCCATCCATTAAGCAGCCCCAAATTTATTCTTGGGTGTGGCTGCTAATGGATTGCCTTCGCACCTGCTCACTCTCTAGGAATGGCAGGGTGTGGCTGGTAAACCGGCCCTAATGGGCGTGCCCCCGATCTCAGCTATATAAGCTTCCTCAAGACAGACGCTTCGCGTTATTCTGCACTTGCAAGCAGCGTAACGCTCACCGTCGCCTGAGGTCAGACTTACCTTTGAAGATCCTGCTTCCTGGACATCCTGCTTCCTGCCAGCATACTTACCAACTGGGGGAAGCTGTTCTTTCCTGTACATCTCTTCGGCGAACCAAGTATTCATCTGTACACTTTCTGGAACGACAAATTCTTCATCTTGGCACCGCAGCATGACACGCTCCATAGTTAACAGCAACACCTGCAAGGAAAAACAGGTTAGACATAGACATAAGGTTGCGCTTTGCCATACTTCACGCTTTCCTTAAACCATCACTTACCTTCTGTGAAACATTGTGGTAGCATCCATCTTGTATCCGGCCGCGTCTCGCGTCTCCCAGCTGCATTGAGGCTGCATTTCCATCTAAGGGAAGAAAACAGAAGAGAGACATTATTGCAGGCATAAATAGGAGCAACATATAAAGACATTAAACAGAACGAACAGCATCACAAGAGCTCAAGAAAGACTTATCAATCATAGGGAGAAGCATAGTCTCAGCTGGACTGGACTAATCCTTATCAGGGATCAGTGAAGGAACTAGATCCCATTCAACACGCCCCTGCCAGAAGTAGCAGGACGGAGAGCTTATCTTCCATAATTCACAGAGTCAGTATCACCACGTACCACCGCTCACAGCTTTTCTACTGAGGGAGAGGCCTGAAGGGGGTGATTCAAGTTCAGGGAGGGCTGCAACCGTGCCCCAACGCCTCCGCAGAGACCAGGTGAGCGTAGCAGACACCTACTTCTCCAAGTCAAGTCAGCGTTTAAATATTCAGATGACAATCTCGTATACAGCACCTCCCAGGAGGATCATGACCAAGCCCTCATCTATGTATGCAACATCCTAAAAGATTCTGGACTCACTCAAATTACTAGAAGTGCAACATTAGAAAAGACAGGCTCAGGTTCTAAGCTCACATCTTCTCGGGGAAAGGGATGCAGCCTGACACAGAAAAGGTATGTACCATCAACGAACTACAGGTATGCACCCACGTGGGTTAAGTTAGATCATTCCTGGGAATGGCCGGTTACTGTGCCTGATACCTACAGCAGTACGCTGTTGTCACTGAACCACTAAGATGCCTGCTACGGAAAGACAAGCCGTTCACCTGGTCCCATGAGTGCCAGAAGGCATTCGATACCATCAAATCTGAATTGGAAAATGCAACCAACCTCGCCTACTTGAATCCTCTCATGGCACACAGAATTCGTGGTCGAGGCCAGTCGTGAAATGGGCCGTCCTGGCCAAGCGGCTGAGACCGGATGCACCATTCTTTAAATGGTCCTCTCTTTCCTTTGTTTCTCATGCAAATTGCATAACTAGCGTTTGCGCTAGTATGTGTATGACTAGATTGATAAGGGGCTGCTCCCATTTCTCGACGAAATCTTTACTCTCTTTACACAAAGTTATATACGCAATTAAGTGCCCATGCGGTATATATTATGTGGGAGAGACATCACGGAAAATAAGAGTGAGGATAAACGAACATAAGTCCTGCATTCGAAACAACAACTTGACTTCAGCAGTAGCAAGACATTTTAAAGAAAAAGGGCACTTTGTGACGCAATTGAAATTCGCAGTACTAGAGCTTCAATCCACCAGGAAGTGTGACAAGGATATGAAGAAATGGAGGGCTCAAAAGGAAGCTTTTTGGATTGACAAACTGGATTCCCTAGCACCAGATGGAATTAATGAAGAGTTTGATTTGAGTTGTTTTTTGTAATTGTATCCATGACTAATTTTTCTTTCATTATGTACATTCACATGACAGATTATGCAGAACCGCATTCTACACAACAATGGAGTAGACCACGTGTCAAATATAGGGTATTTAGATTTGGAATATGCTTGAACCAAATTTATCAGATAAACTAAAGGTTTGAAGCATGATTTGTGACATAAATTAACGTAAAAAGTGTAGACATACACATTGTTAACAGAAGTTGTTTAGAGAAATTAATCACAGTACCGGTTACTATATTTATAGTAATGACATGTTGCATACTTTCATTTAAATATAGAGCGACCTGCAATAGTGGAAAGGTAATCATTAGGCTGCTGTGCTCAATTGTTTTACTGACCGTTTAAGTGATCGAGTCCATTACAACATGGCCGCCGTGTGCACCGGCGGTTCCTCCTTGTTTAACATGATCAAGTTACCATGGTAACTTTTAACAACTGAGCATACAGAGGAACGCGCGCACCCGCGATTCTCTGTAAGTTTCGTGGCACTGTGATTTGACACAAGGTAAGCGAAGTACAACGCTCCGCGTTGTTCTGTAATGCTGAGCCATTAGATAGGCTAAAGATACTCGTTCTTATGTCTTCTATAGGATTTGTGACGAGCACGAGTCTACCACGTATTCACAGACCAGATTAAGCTGAGTGATTACACGACTAGCGAAACAAACGCTGGCATACAAGTTCACTAGGAAACCAGGTCAGATTTAATTTTCTTTGTGCTAGAACGGAAGATAAACACAGATAGCGTTTAATGTAAAGAGTGATTGCTAACTCTTGATTTCCTTTCGTTTTGTTTTTTCTGATCTTGCTTATTGTTTCCAAATCGCTGGGCTGTCTTTACACACTTCCATCGTTAACCGTATGTACTTTTCTTTTGTACTTACATGCTGATATAATGTAATGTCTATGGAATGCTTTATCTAATGATATATATACACACGCGCATTTCTGAACTGTGCTCTTATATGTGAAATATATGGGGTTCTTTTCAATCTGGCGCATAATGGATACACAACATTGGGTCTAAAATGGGGGTTCTCTTTAACTCTTTGGTGATTTTTCAACTTAAATGGGTGTTGCATTGATTTTTACTAGGCCCTGATGAAGGAATTTATTCCGAAATGCATTGGCCACCCGTATAGGCATCTGCAGGAATAAGAGACCTAAGATCTCGTGAGAGTTAGGAATAAAATACAGCCACACTTGAAAAGAGATTCTTTTTGTTTGTCTTTTTGAAAGATTATGTACCTGAAGTTTAAAGACTCCACTTACTAGTGGCTATAGGAGTGCAGCCCGCAAAACTGGCTTCACGGCCAAGGTCATTGAACACAATCTCCCACAGTGTCATTCCACGGAGGCACTCCTCACAGCGGGTTTGCACCCTGAATTTAGTAAAAGTAAGTTGATGATCAAGAAGAACAATCTACCAACAACAGGTAGTGCGCAATCACCTTAGAACAATCCAATTTTCTATTCTCCATCCGTGGATTAATTTTGGGTTGCAGCACACCTCAATTAAGAATGTCCTATGAAGATATTGAACATTTAACAGACAATAGAGCAAAAACATTAGGCTTCACGGCTGACGAAGCAGATGCCATATTGGGACTAATCAAAGATACAACACACACCAAAGCAACCAATGACCCGATAAGTAAGATCAAGCAACTCGAATATACAATCAGAAAGTTGATAAATAGGAAATTACATGCTGTGACATTGAGCAGATACTACAAAGTACAAAGAATCCCGAGAGGGTTGAGGATACCCTTACGTCCAACTTTGTGCAAGGAGAGTAAAGATTTCGTCGAGAAATGGGAGCAGATCCTTAATAAGTGCTCTCTAGATTTGATACTCCTCACGATCAAAGAATTATCGGGAAATATCAAAGAACTTGAAAACGAGATTGAAACATTATCTAAAGAAATCACAACGATAACTAAGGCTGAATCTTTTGCAGAAATTTTGGCAGACATTAATGCCAAACTTGAAGGCTACGAACAAGATCTCGAAGCGAGAAAAGTTAGAAAATTCTGCAGAGATACATATGATTATTTGAATAACGAAGTATACACATGGGCGGACAAATATACACAAGCCAACACGAGGACAAATAGACCAACTAGTGACAACAGCAGTTCAGAATCAGACGCAGAACCAAGACCACAGCAGAATACTGATAATCAAACAGCGAGTGGTTCAGGAACAGTCAGAAGACCATTACAACAACCCAACCAAATCACTGAAGGTTTTTTAGACCAAAGAGGAAGAGGACGAGGAGAGGAAAGAGGAAGAAGGTACCAAGGGGTCCAGACCAGACAACAGTCCAGTCGGAACTAGTAGTAAACCTGTCTCGAAGAACTTTATCCAGCCAAGAAATCCGCACATTGGAGAAAGGCTTAAAATTCGTACCTACCCACAGCACGAATAAGTTCCAGACTAAAGTGGAAATATATAAATTAATACGGAAACTAAAGCTTAAGACCTACTTTGCTGAAACATCCGACGCACTAGTTCCAGAGGCAACAAGTGAATACGTAGAGTTCAAACCCAAGAGCACCTTCTGTGCACCTGTGCATGTACCGGCTATAGACATTTTTGAAAAGATGGTCATGAAAGATGTATCACAAATTCAGTTTAAAAATCCAAAGAGATATAATCTGAACAGAGGGGAGCTTTCTCGGATTAAAAATATGTTTTCAGACGATTCCATTACCATTAGACCAGCGGATAAGGGTGGCGCGATTGTTATACAAGACACCGAGGATTACCACACCGAATGTTTAAGGCAATTGGCTGATTGTAACACTTATAAGGAGTTAACACACAATCCTACAATGGAGATCAAGAAGGAATTAGAATCACTTCTTGACGAAGCATTAGAAAACCATTGGATTACAGAAAAAACGAAGTCATATCTTTTTACAGTATTCCCCAAAATGCCACACCTATACATCCTTCCCAAAATACACAAAAGGATGGAGAAACCACCAGGAAGACCAATAGTGGCAGCAACTGAGAGTATACTTCAACCACTAGGGAGGTACATTGATTACTTCTTGCAAACCATTGTACAAAAAACATCCACCTTTGTTAAGGACATCACACACTTTCTACAAATTTTGAATCAAATTGTATTGGATGAACATGATATTTTGTTCACTATAGACGTTGTAAGCCTTTACACAAGTATACCTCACGAACAAGGTCAAGAGGCAGTAGAAACCATCCTATTACGAACTGGGGAGATTGGAGCAAATAAGGAGTTTCTAATGATCCTACTAAAATTTATCGCCACACACTCTATTTTCGAGTACGGTCAGAAGTATTACAAACAAATATCCGGGACAGCGATGGGAGCTACCATGGCACCCGCGTATGCCAACAGCTTTATGTATATTTTTGAAAGTAAATACATCCTGGAAAATGCCAGATGGAAGCCTCACTTGAAAACATGGGTGAGGTACATTGACGACATCTTTGGAGTATGGTCTGGAGAAAGAGAAGAATTGGATATGTTTTTGATATACCTGAATGGGATAGATGCACGGTTACAATTCACCCTAGAAGTTGGTGACCCTAACGTACATTATTTAGATGTGCAAACAGTAATCAATGGAAACAGGATAAACACTACACTGTATACAAAGCAAACGGATCGAAACAACCTACTACACAGCATGAGTTTCCACCCGCCGAATCTGTTACGTAATTTACCATTCGGGCAGATGCTGAGAATAAAGCGGATCGTTAGTGACACAGAAGACTGTGAAAGACAATTGGAACTACTTCAAGAAAGGTTGAAAGTAAGAGGTTATCCTCAAACTGATTTACAAACAGCAAGAGAAAAGACTAGTACACGGATAAGAGAACAACTGCTCACTAAAAGAACCGAACGAAAAAATCCAGATTTGGTGTTTACCACCACATATGCGATACAAAGCAATAAAATCAAAGATATTATCAGGAATAGATTGAGTATACTCACAAGCGATGCATGAACCAAGGATCTGTTTCCCCAACCACCGGTCTTTGCCTACAAGAGAAGCAACAACCTATGCAACATGTTGGTGAATACGAGAGACAAGAACTCTAATAGAAAACCAGACAAACATCCGGGCACGTATCCCTGCATGAGTTGCAGCAATTGCAATAACGTGATCAAAGGCAACTGCATTACGCATCCCAAAACTGGAGCCAAAATCAAGCTTAGGTACCATGCTACTTGTCTATCAGAAAACGTAATATACGCAATTAAGTGCCCATGCGGTATATATTATGTGGGAGAGACATCACGGAAAATAAGAGTGAGGATAAACGAACATAAGTCCTGCATTCGAAACAACAACTTGACTTCAGCAGTAGCAAGACATTTTAAAGAAAAAGGGCACTCTGTGACGCATTTGAAATTCGCAGTACTAGAGCTACAATCCACCAGGAAGTGTGACAAGGATATGAAGAAATGGAGGGCTCAACAGGAAGCTTTTTGGATTGACAAACTGGATTCCCTAGCACCGGATGGAATTAATGAAGAGTTTGATTTGAGTTGTTTTTTGTAATTGTATCCATGACTAATTTTTCTTTCATTATGTACATTCACATGACAGATTATGCAGAACCGCATTCTACACAACAATGGAGTAGACCACGTGTCAAATATAGGGTATTTAGATTTGGAATATGCTTGAACCAAATTTATCAGATAAACTAAAGGTTTGAAGCATGATTTGTGACATAAATTAACATAAAAAGTGTAGACATACACATTGTTAACAGAAGTTGTTTAGAGAACTTAATCACAGTACCGGTTACTATATTTATAGTAATGACATGTTGCATACTTTCATTTAAATATAGAGCGACCTGCAATAGTGGAAAGGTAATCATTAGGCAGCTGTGCTCAATTGTTTTACTGACCGTTTAAGTGATCGAGTCCATTACAACATGGCCACCGTGTGCACCGGCGGTTCCTCCTTGTTTAACATGATCAAGTTACTATGGTAACTTTTAACAACTGAGCATACAGAGGAACGCGCGCACCCGCGATTCTCTGTAAGTTTCGTGGCACTGTGATTTGACACAAGGTAAGCGAAGTACAACGCTCCGCGTTGTTCTGTAACGCTGAGCCATTAGATAGGCTAAAGATACTCGTTCTTATGTCTTCTATAGGATTTGTGACGAGCACGAGTCTACCACGTATTCACAGACCAGATTAAGCTGAGTGATTACACGACTAGCGAAACAAACGCTGGCATACAAGTTCACTAGGAAACCAGGTCAGATTTAATTTTCTTTGTGCTAGAACGGAAGATAAACACAGATAGCGTTTAATGTAAAGAGTGATTGCTAACTCTTGATTTCCTTTCGTTTTGTTTTTTCTGATCTTGCTTATTGTTTCCAAATCGCTGGGCTGTCTTTACACACTTCCATCGTTAACCGTATGTACTTTTCTTTTGTACTTACATGCTGATATAATGTAATGTCTATGGAATGCTTTATCTAATGATATATATACACACGCGCATTTCTGAACTGTGCTCTTATATGTGAAATATATGGGGTTCTTTTCAATCTGGCGCATAATGGATACACAACATTAGGTCTAAAATGGGGGTTCTCTTTAACTCTTTTGTGATTTTTCAACTTAAATGGGTGTTGCATTGATTTTTACCAGGCCCTGATGAAGGAATTTATTCCGAAATGCATTGGCCACCCGTATAGGCATCTGCAGGAATAAGAGACCTAAAATCTCGTGAGAGTTAGGAATAAAATACAGCCACACTTGAAAAGAGATTCTTTTTGTTTGTCTTTTTGAAAGATTACGTACCTGAAGTTTAAAGACTCCACTTACTAGTGGCTATAGGAGTGCAGCCCGCACCGCTGGCTTCACGGCCAAGGTCATTGAACACAGTCTCCCACAGTGCCATTCCACGGAGGCACTCCTCACAGCGGGTTTGCACCCTGAATTTAGTAAAAGTAAGTTGATGATCAAGAAGATCAATCTACCAACAACAGGTAGTGCGCACTCACCTTAGAACAATCCAAGCTTCTTTTTCTCTTACCTTCGCTAGTCTCGAACAATCCTTTCCGATGCGGGATCGAGCGGCTTGTGAACCTGCGTTCGGCTTGGTTAACTTCCGTATTTCTGTTTCTTTCGGGTAGCGGTCACATGAAATTGAGTACCACGTGACCGCTACTCCTCCATTTTGGATCGGGACAGTATACAAGACTTAATTGTTTTGCTAAATTAAATATTTTATTGCTAATTTGGCTCAGAATCGCATAATTATATTTTCAACGGTTGTATTTTTGTTAATTAACATTTGTCATTTGGATAATAACTTATGTTAAAATATTACCTTTCAAATCATAATTTGGTTTGTGAGCGCACCATTTTTGATTGGGAATTTGTCTTATTCCCTATTATATTGTCATGTATTAGTACATTGGATCAATCTGAAGTTATTATGAATTCTAAATTAATTGTGCTAATGTTGCAGGTGTCAGATGTTTGTGTGGTAAATAACATATTTACTATTTGTTTTAGTTAAACATTCTAACTTGTGCATTTTACCACTTTTTACAAGCACTCAAGTATGATCATTGGTGGTTGCAAATTTCCTCTATTGCTGAACCGATGGTAAAAGTACTTTCTCAAAGAAGATGGATAAGCTCTGTGTCCGTGTTCAAACTCGTATGGCAGCTGTCTAGTGTGAAGATCCAGTACGCTTATCTGGACCTAAGAATTTTCTCCAGGTTGCCACCTCTCTATGGCTTGATTATTTTTTCTATTCCAAAGAACTTTATTTCTTTTTTGGGTTGGTTTGCATGTTCTCTCATATGGTGATAGCCCAATGGATATATAATGTCATTCCTGTGTATGGCTCTTAGATATTCTTGTATTCTTGTTTTTTAATTTCCTCATTGTGCTTCCCACATAGATTTTGTTGCACATGCATGTGATGGCGTAGACCACGTGGGTGAAGTTAGATTATTCCTGTGGATGGCCGGTTACTGTGCCTGATACCTACAGCAGTACGCTGTTGTCACTGACCACTAAGAAGCCTGCTATGGAAAGACAAGCTATTCACCTTGTCCCATGAGTGCCAGAAGGCATTCGATACCATCAAATCTGAATTTGAAAATGCAACCCACCTCGCCTACTTGAATCCTCTCTGTGGCACACAGAACTCGTGGTCGAGTCCAGTCAGGCAAGGGGCTGTCCTGGCCAAGCGGCAGAGACCGGAGGCACCTGCAAGCTCTGTGGTGGGGTATGCAAGCAGATCCTTGTCCCAGACAGAGAGTTCATACTCACAGGCAGAAAAGGAAAGTCTGGCAGCAGTGTGGACGTGTGAGTACTTCCACCACTTCATGATTGGAAAGAGATTCACCCTTGTAACAGACCACCAGGCCCACTTATCACTGGCAACCCGCAGACAAAGATGCCACCAAAGATAGCAAGATGCAGCATTTGCCTACAAGAATATGATTATGAAATCACGCACAGACCAGGGGGAGACACCAACACTGCAGAATACATCTCACACCACCCGACGACAAGGGACCTACAACTAAGGGAAGGGGATGCAGAATACCTGTGCTATGTCACAGAACAGGCCCTACCGCCCGCTCTCACAGTCCAAGAGCTGGCCAGAGCAGCACAGGCTGCCCCATCCACTAGATGGGCCAAGGAGATCACAGCCTCCAACAAATGTAGAGACCACAAGTGGAGGGAGTAAACAGGCAGGAACTTGAATTTTGTATTTGTAGTTTGTTTATTTTTAACGCGCACCATCAGGCCCGGAGGCATCAGGGCACTACTTGTGAAGGAGTTACATACAGAGTTATATATCTACATACATTATGTAAATGTTACTTATGTAGGGGTTACATACAGATTTATATAATATACATACATTATAAACATGAATACAATACAAAATGTTATATACAGAAGTAAGCATTATGAACATGGATACATGAGAAGATGCTGATTTATCTAGGTACAAGAGTAGCCCGAAGTGGGACACTGGATGCAAAAAAATAGAATGTGTGGATCTGGCAGAGATATGCGGAAGCATATATAAGTTGTCTCAGTTCTGGTTGAAAAGCCAGGATTTCGTTTAAGACTTGAAGGAGTTGAAAGAGTCTTCAGATCTGATACTGATAATGAGGGTGTTCCAGAGCTTGAAGGCAAGGACAGGGAAACCTTTGCCCCCGGCTTTTTGGAGTTTGAATCTTGGGATCGAAAAACAGTGGGTCAGGGCAGTTCTTTAAGGTCGAGTTGATGAGTGGAGTGAGATCCGATTACTATGGTAAGGGGGGCTTTGTTAGCTAAGCCTTTGTGTGTGAGGGCAAGAGTTTTCAAGGAAATTCTCTGTTTGACAGGTAACCAACGTAGGTTAGTTCTAGATTTGGTGATGTGGTGGTTGCGTGGGATGTTTAATGCTGCTCTAATGGCGTTGTTTTGGGTGATTTGAAGTTTGTTCAGGTTACCTTGACTAGTTCCTATGTAAAGGGCACTGCACTAGTCGGTTTTGGACATGATGAGGGTTCTGGCTATTGTGACGCTGTTGGGAGTGTTCAAGTATGGTCTGCAGGCTGCGATGAGTTTGCAGGTATATGCAGAAGCTGATCTAACTGCATTTACCTGTCGGGATAAGGTAAGTGTGGTGTCTATGTAGAAGCCTATTGTTTTTGTGTCTTTTAGGACTTTGATGGTATTACCGTCAATGTTAAAAGACTGGTAGGAGGGTTCTAGTTTGCTTAGACGCTGCGCAGAGCCCAGAATGAGGAGCTCCATCTTGTCATCATTGAGGCATAGTTCCTGTTGGGCCATCGAAGCCTGAATGACCGGGTAGATGTCGTTAAGGGCCGTGGTGTCAGCTGGATAGTCTCCCGTGATGGGTATGAGTATCTGGGTGTCGTCCGCATAGTGTGTGTAGGAGACACCCAGATAGTCAAGTGCATCGAAGAGTGGTTTGGTAAAAATGTTATAACGCGTCGGAGACACACAAGATCCTTGGGGGACGCCGCAGAGGATCAGGGCTGGGTCAGCAGCTGCTGTAGGGGAGAAGACCCTCATGGATCTGTTACTCAGAAAGGATTTGATTCATGCCGAGGCTGAGGCCGAGAAGTGGGTGGCTGAGTGCAGGTGCCTGCATAGGATTTGGTGATTGACCAAATCGAAGGTCGTGGAGAGGTTGAGTTGGAGCAACATAGCTAATTTACCCTTGTCCTTCAGGACCTCGATTTGGGTTTTTATGTCTATCAAAGCCGTTTCGGTCCCATGTCTCAGGCGAAATCCAGACTGCCGTAGACCTAGGAGATTATTCGATTCTAAGTAGTCTTGAATCTGCAAGTATGCTGCATGATCCAAGATCTTGAGTAGGAACGGGACAGTGGTTATGGGTCTGAAATTAGTGGGTATACTTGGGTCTAGAGAGGGTTTTTTGAGCAGTGGGATCACCCATGCATCTTTTAGGTTGTCAGGGACAATGCTTGTTTTAAAGGAAGAGTTGATGAAGGCCGTGATGAATGGGGCCAGCTCATGGGCAGATTCCTTAATGATGGGAGCAGGGCAAGGGTCACCTTGACAGTTGAAAGGCTTGATTCTCAGGATGATATTTTCCACCTCGGTAATGGCGAGAGCGGAAAACATGAAAGCTTTAATATTAGATGTGTCTAAGGGGAGTACCCTAGCAGAGGTGAGTGGACAGTTGTCCAACTTCAGTCTGTCTTGTTTTACTTTGATTTTGGATTGGAGCATAGAAATTTTATTTAGTAGCGCTGGCTGGATGTTGGCGCACCATTTGCTGTCTTTAGTGCAGGTGTCCGGAGGGGTGACTGGAGATTCGAGTTTTTTTAGGATCCTAAAAAGTTCCTTTGTGTTTGAATTGGCTTGCAGGATAAGGTTATTAAGGGACTCTTTTTTCGCCGTGATAATGGTGCACGTCATTGAGCGCACGTCGAAGATCTGCACGGAACACACAATGTCAGAACAGTGGATACTGCTAAGGGGCTGTCGCATCATCATCATCATCCCACCATCCCTAAACAGGGGGATGGTGTTGCAGGCACATAAAGCACACTGCGGAATGGAAGCGACCAAGAGACTGCTTTGACAAACACCATGGTTGCCGTTCATGGACGCCATGGTGGAGGAAGTAGTCAAGAGTGTGGAACCGCAAGCGAGCCACCCCTCTCGATGCAACCAACGCACATACCCGAGAAGGTATGGCAGGTTGTTGCAATGGATTTCTACCGGCCACTAGAGTCAGGTAATCACCTTCCAGTAATTGTAGATGAATTCTCCTGGTTTCCCATCGTCAAGCACACAAAATACATGGTATTCACCCGGGTAGTTGGGGTGATACATTAAGTTTTCAGTAAATGGGGGCTCCACACAACAATCAAAACAGACAATGGGCCACCGTTCAACGACCAGGACTTTCATCGATTTGCAATGCACATGGGAGCCACACATCAGAAGATAACACCACTGTGGCCACCAGCAAACGGCATTGCAAAAAGATGTATGTCAACCATAAAAAGGAGGATTCAGAAAGCAACCATCGAGGGTATGTCGACTCAGCAAGCACTGTGCCGAATGCTTTGTCATTACAGAAACACCTTGCACTCGGTGACAGGAGTGCCACCGGGTGACCTCTTGAGAGCCTACCAAGCCAAGACACGCCTGCCCCAGGGGAGTCAAGGCCCCCAGAGACAGCTAGAAGACCAAGACATCCTAGGGGACGAAGTGAGAGAGAGAGAGAGAGAGAGAGAGAGAGAGAGAGAGAGACGCAAGAGCAAAGGAAGCTGCCAAAGAAAGAACCGACTGGGCCCGAAATGCGAGAGCCAAGGAGTTTGAAGAAGGAGAAGAAGTGCTTGTGAGACAACGAATACAGAGGAAGATGGATGCAAGGTATGACAACACATCCCTCAAACGGACTGACGTGAAGGGGACGATAGTGACAGCCGCCAACCCCTACAGGGCGGTCACCAGGAATGCTTAATTCTTTAAACACTTTGTGTCAGAGGGAAACCCCGCCAGAGAGAATAACCCAACCCAAGAGCCAAGGACGACAGATGAAAATAAAGAAGAGGTGGGAGATACCCATACTCCAGCAGAGAGATGCAAAGAGGCCGACACAGAAGGACAGCCTTGACGGATAGTCAAAAGGCCCTGCAGACTCATCAAAGAGGCATAACATGGACGTAAAGAGATATGTGAGGCGGAGGTGTTGTGAGGGGAGAGCCTGCACCCGTAAGGGTTTAGAGGCAAGCCTGAAAGAGGAGGAAGAGGAGGAGCATCAGGGAGGAAGAGCAGTTTAATTAATAAAGAGAAAGATGTTGAATGAAGACGGTGTCCCGAGTCCTCTGTCCTAAACATGTAGGCCCAAGCACAACAGTAATCTTAGGGAACTCTGGCGAAACATGCTACTATCAGAAAAATGCATTTAAGTTGCAGCAGAGTCAAATAAAGGACCCAGTTACAGCCAATAAGATCGGTCTTACATGATAACCTTACCATGGAATATGCTTAAAGCCAATTGTACAGGAAACAATTATACATTCACAAGGAAATCCTTTTGAATCGTCCTTACACTCCAAAGATATATATACACATTATGCATTCTTACTTTAAACGTTTACATATATTTTCATTCACTTTTCACACCTCTTTGATAACACATGCACCTAGACTTTGCAACTATAACCTAAATGTATTCCCCAAGGTTAGACAACGTTGAGCTTTACTGAAATCAGGTTACGTTGATCCTTTGCTGGCAGGTGGGTACTTCATATTCGCGCGCACCACTGACCCACTAACATTCCCCTGCCCACTTCTTGGAACGCTGACTTTCCCAGGTCTACCGTGACTGTGCAAGGTTAAACACGTGTGCACGCTTTCCAGTAAATGTGCACCTGCTCCACAGGCTTACGTTTCTTAGTTTATCACGAATTGTGTAAACAGACATAATTTGTGAAATGTAAATTACGAATGTTTCTATGCAGAAGTCTCAATGCCATGCATTTTTTTTTGCATTCTAGGTTTGGAATCGCAATAATGCAAGACATAACATCGCAGCGGGCATTTTCCACAACTTGGAACGGATTAAGGGTAAACAGGGAAAAAGGCTGAAGATGGGAAATTAAATGAAACAAAATAAAGGGAAAATACAAATGGTGCCATTTGTCTAACATGTTTCTGTGGCCGTAATAGGAACTTGGCTTTGTGGAGAGGTGCAGTTTTCGTTCTTGAATGAAGTAGTCCTGGAAAAAGCTTTGTGAAGAGTCCCCAGACCTACGAAGCAGCGTAACATCTGTGTTAGAGGCTGTGTATTGGTGACATCTGAGCTGTGTGCATGCGTGACGCACTTACACAAGGAAAGACAAGGGTTACATCTAATTTGTGCAGTATTAATAATTCATGTGTGGTGTTTCTCTGACAGAAAGGCAAATCACAGACTTAATGATAAGACTGAATGTTGATGGCATTGATCAGTGTTAAGTAGCTGTGGGCAAGCGCCGCTATTACATAGTAAGTCATTGGGAGGTCAACAGCCAAACAAATACCAGAAACGCTTTTTTTTTTAAAAAAAAATGTAGCCCGCCTTGAACTGCACACAGATGGCACCATATGGACGGTTTGCTGTGGTGAAGGGGCTCTCCACTGAAACTGGTTCGGTAGTGCACATGCCAGACACCTTGATGTATTCCAGCTGGAGCTGCAAGCCATAATTTGAAATCACAGACACTGATACAGAGAGCTCATTGGAAAGTCAGTACAGTTGCTTAGACAAAAGAATATCAGCGTTGTGCCAGAAAATAGATGAAAGCATCCAATATAAGGCGCAAGAAAAAGAAACATTTCCCGGGAGCATTTATTAATGCCCACGCTCCCCCACCCCCACGCCCTCAAATCCGCTGCAGCACTTTACCAGGTTGTTTAACCCCAAAATGAAGAAACAGCCACAAGGGGTGGATATGAACATTCTCATTGAGGGACAACCATCTCTATGCCTTCAGAAAACGATCAGAATACGCAATTATGCTTCTGTTTCCAAGTCAACGATGGTGATTTCGGTCACTTACATATATATTTATTTATTTAGCATGTTTCACAATAATCCACAACCCTCAAAGATAGAGGTTGGCAAAGAAAATTGCTTTTATCAGCAAGTTCCAACTCGCCTATGTTCATGGCAGTGAAATATAAGGAATCTGGGACTAATGCAATGGTAAGTGAATCTCGGGGGTACACAAGGCGTAGTTGTGAACACCAGTCCTCACATCTACGGCCCTGCCTGCTCGTGAAGGCCACCACTAGATCCAGCGCCATGGTGTGATATTCAACTGGGTGCCGGAAGGACCAGGAGCCAGAACTTTGTTAGAGATGGCCTCCCAAACTAGAGAGAGCAGAAGCCAATGCGCTCTGGAAGGGTGCTGCAGATCTCGACTTGACCCCATCTTCTACAGGGGTAGGGTAGGGGCCCTGGGGTTTCATGGGCAGTGCCATAATAAGGACTTCAAATCGAATCCGCACTGGGGAAGGTCCCTCAGCTAATCAGGTGGCTGGAATCGAGGGTGAGAACACACAGTGTACCTACAACCTGCATTTTCCAACTACCCAAGGCACTTCTCTGAGTGGCGCAATCTTTATTGTGGGGAGGCAACAGGAAGACTTGCCCTGTTACCTCCCCATGTCCTAAGCCTCCCTCCACCCCTCCTAGACAACTGCACTCTATTCCTAGCCTCTCCCTCCTCCCAACTTACCTGCTAGTGCAAAGCCGAGGTCACAGCACTCCTCATGCCCGCTTTTGCCGCAACCACAGAAATGGAAAAGGGACTAAGTCCCTTTTCCATTTACTATGACAAAGACCATCTTGTTTTTTTTTTTTTTACAGGAGATTGGAATCACGTATTAAACGCAGAGCCCATCTCCGTAAAATAAATAGAATTAAAATATTTGCACCACGGATAAATCCAGGGGTGTGAATAGCAATCACCCCTGCTTAGGGGGGCTTATAGAGCCAGTATAATACCTAGGCTTGGGCTGGAGGGCCATTAATGGCCCCGTAACCCATCTAAATGGGGGTGATTGCTATATTCTCCCCTTGTGATTAATGAAAAAGAGGCTGGTTGAAGAAATTCATAGTGAAAGAGCAGCTGTTGCAAAGAAGGACAAAGTTGGCAAACATTAGCAACTTGTACTGCAATCGTTGATTCAGTTTGAAAGAATGAGGCTTGATTTTTGTCAAATGTCCACACTCTGCTCTTTGCATAACATATTTGGTACTTGAGTATTTTTTTCATTTGAGTACAATTTGGAGACGTCTGATGGTAATGAGAATGGTTAAAACAGGAAAAACGTGAACTGAAACAATATGTTTATTGCATAATTCCTAGATAAAACCGTGCCATTAATTAAGTAAAACACAAAATGTGAGGCCGGACTCCTATTCCACTTGTTTTCAAGAGGAGCTTCAACCTACGCTCCCTTTAACGCATAAAATACTTGCATAACAATAATTAATGCATCAAATTATCCTCTTGCCAATCTCCAAAATGACACTCTTATGATTTGAAGAGTTCTCCTTTCCATCTGAAGGATCTTTCCAATTTCTTACATGGGTCAAATTTCACTTTATAAATTATCTCCTAAAATGTGGACTTAACATATCTTTTAAAGGCTTAAGGGATGAATAAGCATGACGGCTGGCTCCATAAGAACTGAAAGCAGGCCAAGAGTGATCTTCTTATCTTCTTTAAAGATCCTGTTTCAAACCCCCCAAAACACGCTCTCCAAGTGTGGGGGTCAAGGACGCAGTACACACTAGATAAGTACAGTACATATAACAGGGGGCTTTGGGATTCACTGCATGAGGTATCTTTAAATAATGATCAGTTCGCATGTTGGTCTGTTATTTTGAAGGGATCTGGGGATCTGGAAAATTGTGTGCATGATACAAAGTGGTTGAATAATTGTGTAAATACATATCATCAGCAGCAAGCACAGCCCAATCTTAGTGGGACTTTTATGGACCTAAATGTGGACAATTGGGGAGAGGTGATAATGTATTACTCATGGTAGAGGAATTAACTAAGGTGTAGTTGTTGATAAAAAGCGGGAAGCTTCTTGTACTGGACCATACTCTCCTGATATGACAAAGCAGGAAACTTTATTGCACAGTGAATTTCTGACATGTGTTTTATTGAACTACAGTAAAATTCACAAACCTCGAATTTTGTGACAAAGCCACTACAAAGAACCTTGCTTAGTAGAGGAAGATCCGATACATTACATCTATGGAAGAGTGTGGCCCAGGGGAGACACAGAACAAACAACCCATGATTTCTAGTAAGTCTTGTAACCAAAACTAGTTGGAGTTATTAATACAGACCACCCACAACCCAAAATTGGTGTCTCAATAATCTGTTTATTTATTTTTTTGATGACCAATGCACACCACTTTTCTCTTGATCAATATGAATTTCTTTCTAAATAGAATAACACATATTAACACACATACAAAAAAATAACATTCCAATGTAAACATTGTTGCCATCAAAAGACATGATTAAACACTTTTCCTAAACTACCATTGCAGCATTCAATAGGAGAAGACTATGCGGCCCTCCATGTTTCAGTCATATCAGTTGGACCATCTTCAGGGACTTATGATGAGATGGTGTTGGGTATGTCCCTAATGATGCAGAACATGTTGTCCCGCCAAAAGAAATTAATAGTCTTCACCCCAAACCTTTCAAAGAGAGGAGACCTTATGATCCTTAGTCACTACAGATTCCCAGATAACGTAAATATCTCAAAACGTGGATTTACTTGAAGAAAGTGAACTACATCTCATCCTTTCTATTCTAACTCAAAGATGGCATCATGCTGTGTGCCTCTCTCTCCCACAAATATGTGTAACTCTTTCTTGTCCAGTGTTTCCAATTATTCTGCCTTTTTCTGCCTCTCAGTGACTGAAAAATGGTATGGGTTGGTAAATTATAAAAAAAAATAAGTAAACTGATTATTGAGTACGCACCTTTGGATTGTGGTTGGGATGTGCAATAAGATACTAAACTAGCTTTGCTTAGACCAGTTATTAGACACTAGGGGACCAATTGTTATATAGTTTAGGAACCACCCGGCATACTCCTGTCCATTTAGTCCTCGTCCCTCCTAATAGTTATTATATGTGTAATCAGTGGAGGAATAACCACAGCTTTTGCCAAATGGGGATGAAAGAAAGTGTGATTCACTGTGTGCTGTTGTCCATGTTATCGTAGACCGTAGAGAAGATTTCTAGTTCCAATACTTAGGGAAGGTGGATTTAACAACTTTAGGGACAGTTTTTGCATGCCTTGTGAATGTAAATAGCCTGCACCACTTATTTGGTCTTGTCACTTTAGATAGCCTGGCTTTGCTATGGAGAAGACATTTGGAGAATATGTAAGAACAGGTTAGCATCTTTTCATAAGGATTCTATTTTTTACCTGTAAGGCGGCTGATGGGCCAGTTATGTGTACTAATATGTAACCCGATATTTTAAGTTCTGAAGCTCTTTAGTAATATGTGCATTTTAACATTGCTCAACAACCTTTTATTTTTTCGTTAATTATTTTGCTGGTACAAATGTAAATGCATTTTTAAAGCAATGATTTGTTTGGTGTTACAGACGGCCTTCTTTTAATAAAACATTAACGCATCTGTATGTCTTAATAAAACATGAGAAGTCTTGTGAAAAGGCAACATTAGGGGCTAGTGAACAGGCTGTGTTTAATGTAGGCTGACTGCAGGTGCCCAGTTTTGATATGTGGGTGTGGGTGAGATTGTTAAACCTTTTAGGCCTTCCAGTGGACCAAAACAATGCTTCTGAACTACCGAACAATGGCACCCACTGTTAGTCACAGACGCATACGTAAACACATACACATACTTCTTACCTGCCAATTGACTGCCTCAATCAGTAGACATATCTCCCAACAACACCTTTACAATATTTCACCAGGCCAGGAGAGGAAGAGGGTGATGTTCATGAAACACAAATAAAAGAATGACCGCCGAAACCCACCGAGTTCTTGATGTTCATGAAACACAAATAAAAGAATGACCGCCGAAACCCACCGAGTTCTATGCATGAACCCACACACACATACACAAATTGAATGGGTTCTGTGGAGTTTACTTAGAGGTGGGGTGGGTTGTATCATCATATCCATATTTCAGTATCTGATTCCCTGCTCTCATTGGAACAATTAGTTAATCACCCAACTTATGTATGGAGTAATACGTAGGACTTGATTGTGGCTTCAGACCCGTTTATCCGGTCTCCTTCTATATCGCTTGATGGCCTCGCAATTTTATTATTCTGTTTTCTATTAAAACACAATATTTTTATCTAGTTGGGTAACCCATTATAGTGAGAACTACAATTTGTAATGCATAATAGCCACCTACATTCTTCATCAAGCAGATGATCATGCAATTTGTCAGTAAAAAACTAACCATGAAACTGATAATATATTGAATACGTTGTATGGCTCAATTTACCAATCGCCCAACTTCCTTGCTCACATAGAGCTAAGAAAATGACCCAAAAATAATGTTTAATCCTGTTACTCGTCTTACTCACAAGAGCTGCTTAATAATTAATATGATTGGGAAATCAATGTTAAAAGCTAATTTTGAATATTGTGTTTGTCTGCTAGATGCAGCTAGAATCAATCAGAAAAAAAATATTGTTGCTGCCAAATCTAGTTTCTATAATCAATTACCAATACCAGTTCTAAATATCAGTGCCTCATTAAGACAGTGTGTCGCTGTTTGAATCAAATTGCAGCCCTTACACCTAATTACTCTACGGAGTAATATAATTTGATTAACACCTTCTTTGATGAGAAAATAACAATTATTAGAGAGACTAGCAGTCTCAGCAAGATATTCCCTCTTCTCCATTCCCATTAAGTATTACTCATGAAATATCTATCTGACCACAATCCCAATTTCCCTTTTTGAGGGGCTTGTAATTCATTATTGCCTCAACAGCGCCCACATTCTAAGCCAATGACATTTTTAAATCAGCTTCCTTGTTCTGTTATTTCAAATTTTAGTAGTTTGATTAATCCGTCCTTGACCCAAGGAATCTTTCCATTGTATCAGAAGACTCATCTTATTAACTTTTTTAACATTTATGAAAACATATTCTTTTGATCCAACTACATGTAATAATCCGACATTCACTATGAATGACTCTTGAGGAGGTAGTTGCAATTCAATGCACCAATCTTATTGACTTATACCAACCTCTTTGCCCCTATGAATCAGGATTCCACAAATTTCATAGCACTAAATATGCAAGAGTACAGATTTATCATCCATATTAATGGTTCTTGGAATGCATACCTGCTGGTATTTCTTGACCTCTTATCAGATTTATACACAGACAACGAAAATGTACAGTGATACAACCTTCAGCCTCAAAGGAGCAGTTGTCCATTGGTTTACCTCTTATTTGACTTATTGCCAACAAACTGTGTAGTTTAAATCCATGACCTCGCCCAA
The DNA here is from genome assembly GCF_040938575.1 of Ambystoma mexicanum. NCBI lineage: Eukaryota > Metazoa > Chordata > Amphibia > Caudata > Ambystomatidae > Ambystoma > Ambystoma mexicanum. The sequence goes on along the minus strand of NC_090932.1, from coordinate 263,606,343 downwards.
TGTGCCAGTCACCATTGGTGTTCCACAGTGCTCCAATCTGTCCGCAATTTTCTCCATTGTATATGTTGAACCTCTGGGTGACCCTGTTCAAAGGTTTTGGATAACAATGTATTAATATGCCAACGATACCAAACTCTACCTTCAAGTATCATCAACCAAAGATTTTGATAATTTGGTGACCTTTCTGGCTGAAATTGAGAGCTGGAGGGTGTCTATTAATGGAAAATATAATAATCATGTGTATCCATCCTGTCATTGGAAAATGAAGCACTTTGTTCAGTTGTCCTGTTTCATCAAGTGGTACAAGCCTAAGTGCATTGATGGCCATAAAGCCATTCTTGTTGGTGTCTCTAGTTTGCTCTCTGACCGCTTTAGTCAGCCCTTCATACAGCTGCCCAACTGGTGATCGCGAATCAAAAATACAATCGTAGCATGACAATTGTAGCCGGCATATGAAGCCCATATTGTTTTCAAATTGGGCTGTATTGCATATGAGGTAGTCATTTAAAGCAACCACCCTACATGGAAAAACGCTCCAGATATTGGGTGATTTTAGGCAGACACATTGCTCTTCCCACCTTTTGTAATTCTGTTCCTCCCACTATACATTAGGTACCCTTTCTGCTACTCTTCCGAAAAAGCCTGAAAACTCACTTAAAAAAAAAAAAATGAAATGGTGGTGGAATAGGTACTAAGAGTAAGTAGGCAGCAGGAAAGGTGTGGTCAGTTATTCAGGGGGTGATTGACATCCACTTCTTGCTTGCCCACACAGTCACACCAGACGAAGAGACTTGAACAACCAATGAAAACTGGTGAACACGCTGATGGGCATGGTGCGTCTGATATTTGTCATGCCAGAACAAGATTTCTTTATTTATTTTATGTTCATTTTCCAATACATTTGTAGTATTGGCTGTCACAGGCATGGAGGAGACAGAAGCAAATGGATTAGAAAGAACAACACTGTGTAAAGAAAATGCAAAGATCATAGGCACTTGGCGAGACATCTCTCTGGAACAGGAGTAAGACAGTGAGATGGAGAGATTCAGAGACAGTGGGCAAGAGAAATTGATCAGAGGACATAGGGTTGAAAGTGTATTTTTGGACAAGGGGTGAGTGGGAAAGAGTTCAAAGTCAAAAGGGTAAGAGGTGGGGCAATCACATGAAGTACATATGGGGCAGTTGGCATCATTTACGGATCCATGCAAATATCATCTTAGTGTGTGTATAGATATGAAAGTCAAATAACCCTTCGAATTGCCATACTTGGTGCCAAAAGAATACCAGTGGTCGTGTTGGCATTTCCGAATGTACATTCAAATGAGAAATGCAAGGTTTTGAGGACATATGAAACCAACTAAAAATACTAACCACTGGGATTTGCATTACAACTGTGAATACTAATAGGAACAAACATCTTGCCATTAAAAATTAAACATGCACTGCGACCCAGTAGCAAACATCATATAAACCACTATGCAAATGAAAGCAATGCAGGCAAACAACAACGTCTCTAACAGTCTATCTATGGCAAACCTTTCTAACGTTGCTATGATCCTTTTTAAACCAATACACCATTTCTGTCAATCATTGATTGGAATGTGTAATGCAAGTAGCACTAAAAAGTTGTGTAGAGGAGCAGCCGAATGCCTCTGCAGGAAGTCCCGCCCCCCCTACTGCGTGTATGTTGGAAGCCTGAAACTGCACCTTGCTTGACACCAGCAGTTATGACCATACTGTCACAAGTGTTCAAGAAAAGGTATCCATTAAGTAAGGCATACCATATGTAGGCCCGAAGAGATGACAATGTCTTGGATGAGGTCCCTGAAGAAATATGAAAAAAAGAGAAAGAGAAGCTGGTAACGTCACAAGAGTGAGAGTGACACACTAAGAAGATAAGAAGAAGAAGATGTATGGACCTTATAGAAACTGAAAATGAAATAAGGAATCGAGTGAACATTCTTATGCGGAAAAGAAGATTGCATATGTGTGTGAGACGCACTGCAGAAAATGCAAACCGTTCAATGCATGTACAGACGCAGCAACGCAAGTAGACTGAGCGATCATAGAAGCTAGCTATACGTAGTGAATAGACTGCAAGCAAAGCCACCATTTTATAGTTTCTGGACATCAGGGTCATACATTTTAATAAGTTCAAACTCACAGAGAAGAAAGGATAGAGACCTGTGTGTCGCAGCAAAGAATTAGCTGGAGATCACAGACTTGAAGGGCGAAGCTGTTCGGCCTGGTATCATAGCTGGAACAAGCCAAGTCCAGTTATTTAGCCTTGAAGAACAGAAACCGCAAGGCCCTGAATTATCCCTTGCTAAAGTGCAAAGAAAGAACACCATGAGTGCCAAGTTCATTAATTCAAGACAATTAATTGCTAAAAAATTGCGGTCTCCTATCACATGGAATAAGGATGAAAATAGGAGTTGGACATGCAGACCCGAACTATGATAAGCATGTGCCCGTACTCCCATATATTCCCAGAAATGAGAATACTTTGCAAGACCAACTTCATAGGCAAATCTTCATGGGATGAGAGATGTTGGGCTAATTGGGTGGGAAAGCAAAGTCAAGTCCACCTCCCGGTACCTGGGGGTGAGCTTATATGCTGCTAAGGAGCCAACTGTTCCAGACATGCCAGGAGTGTGCCAACAAGTTATAGAGGGCCGTATAATAAAGGGCCTTATAGTTTAAGAGCCAATAGTATTCTGTGTGCTTAATAAGTGTTGAGGATGACTTGCTTAAGTTGTCCACCAGACAGTAGATGTCCTATAACAACCCGACACTGTATAGAAAGTATACTTAGATATTCCCTTGAGCCAACCACAATGTCTCATAGGTTTTTATTATTTGCCACGTAGTTTGACATCACGTATGATGACTTTTTAGTACAGACGTGTGTTTTTATGTAAAATGTATTGAGAGCTGGAGCGAATGTCAGTCCATGTCCGTCGTAACGCCCTGTTTTAGACAATTGATATTAAACAGTCAAATTGGACTTTGCCAACTTCCTGAGTCCGTCTCATTATTTGGTGCAAGAGTTACTCTGCATCCCATCCTATCTATGACCTGTCACTGATTAAGGACCATATGTTCAGTGGACAAAAACCTAGCACATAATAAAATATTGTCTTTTAAAATGGGAAGTGACAAGTACTTTCAGAATAAACGCAAAGATCATTGAGAAAATCATGCTGCATATTAAGAAGCACGGGCGCAGATAACAAACAAAGCCTTGACAGCTTCTGCATCGCATCTACTACTTAAAGGTTGCAAACACCCACCAGGACTGCACACGGGAACATCCTCACTAATTCAGACCATTTCTATTAATGATCAATCAAGACCACCTTTCAATTAGACTCATTAACATCCTCCACTGTGAACATTTGTTGTGCTGTGCACCAGTGGACTGGACATTTATGGGGTTGAAAATCTCCAAGAACATATTGCAGCATCCTCTGGAACATCTCATTGAACACACACAACACACGCACAAACACACCATCACCCAAGACACGACTTAACTCTTCTGCACACAACGAAATAGAACAACTAGCCACCAACACAAGATTTCCCACCAATGAGGAGGATGCACTAGACATCATATATTAGATATTGGCCCTCATTACGACCCAGACGTTGGACCATGGTGCTAGTAGCACCATGGTCCATGCCGGTAACTTACCGACTCCGCCATGGTGGAATGGGGAATTGCCGCCCCATTCCGAGTTTGGCGGGGCGGTAATTCCCCATGCCGCCATGGCCCTTCCCCATTCCCATTTTTGCCCCATAGGGCTCAATGGGACTGTTGGGTGTCCTGACCCACGTTTCAGCTATCATGCTGCAACATTTGGTGCTGTGGGCTTAGAAAATCCAAGATGGCCAAAAAGCCCACATGTACGCCAGAATAGGAAAACTGTGCAGTACTGGCATGGAAAACATCATGATGGCCAGAACTTCCCAGAAAATGCACAGGGAAATGGATGAGGAATAGGCTGCCACCCATTTTTGCCTAGGTTGTGAGCACAGGAGGGCATTGCCTAAAACCACCATTGGGCTACCCACACAGTAGCCTGAAACCATTGGGAATGGCAATGCTGATTGCCAAAAGCAACCTAGAACTGTGGGGAATTCATTTTCTTAAATCCCAAAAATGGTTGCATTACCAGTACTCACCACTATCAGAAAGCCGGCGTTTTAAAACCACCAGACTTTTGTGTAAAACTGAATAAATGAAACAAAACCAGACCAAGGAAAGACTTGCTAAGAGGTGGATACAATGTAAAACTATACTCTGAAATGACTTGAAGGAAGTAATTATTTAATGTGTATGTAAAAATCGTAATAGACTTAAACTGGGGGACAGAAAGTGACATTTAGCTGAAACCTGGCTTAATGAAACTGAATTCTGCCTGACATCTACCCCCACAGGAGTTAAAACCTGCTCAGCCACTCTTCCCCTTGCCAAAAGGAGTTGTCACCTCTCTGATTAAATTAGGGGTGGAGCAGCTACAGGGAGTTGAACAAAGGCCTGTCCTGGGCCCATGCAGATGGTTTATTGGGGGGATTGTAAATGGCTTCCTTTTGAACAAAGCCCTTCCTTGACTCAGGCAGAAGTTATATTGGGGGCGTCGTAAAAGTGGCTTCCTCTTGGCAGAAACGGGGAGGGGCAGCCCCCTATGAGGACATGCTGAGCTTAAAGAAAGTGGATAGACTGGTTTCTCCACCATGTGACCTGGGAAGACACACCCCTGTTGGCCAGAATATGATTTTAAGAAAGATGTATAACTCATGGTGCGGACTTGTCAAAATTAGCTAAATGATACCATAATTCTTGTGATTTTTCTGCCCACATTTTAAGAGGTTTTAGGACCCGGTGGTATGATCTGGGGGTTGCTAGCAGAAAATAGGGTTTCACTCCAAATGTCTGCATGTTAAAAATCTGACACTTCATCAATGAATGTCCACACTCCTTGCGCACATGTGTGTAAATTTGGGTAAATGTGCGATATTGCAAAACCAGTTAAAAAGTGCAAAATGTTGCCATTTCTTAATGCAAGCCCCCAGGAAGAGCAGAGTTTGAACAGAGTATACCTCATGTGATATGTGATGGGTGCATGTAATTTTAAACAACTGTGTATCTGTGCAATATGTATTTGAATCAAATATAGATTTGTGGGCAAACTGACCAGGGGAGGATCCTCTGACCCATAAAACCTACAGCATCACTCTGACTCACATTTCCTTCCCCCAATCATGGGAGAGGGGAGAATTGGGCCAATGACAAGTAGATAGGGGCAGGCTTAGCTAGGCCAAGGCACACACCCATTTTCAAAACACATAAAAAGAGACTGCTGGGACAGGTAGAGAGATTCAATTCCATTTGCTGCAGAGCATGCTGACCGACGACTTAACATCCAGAGATCCTACACTTAGACTTCCAAGCTAAACAGAGACTACAGAACTTTGAACCAAGAAGGCCCACTGCAAGCAAAAGTATTTGTCAGCAGGCCCAAAATCATTTGCAGACTATTCACAGCCGGGCTGAGCTGTTGATTCTGGCCTGAAACCCTGCGCCAGAAAGATCCAGAAGCAGTGCTGTACCAGTGTGCTAACTGACGGGATACATACATCCGGTCGGATCACCACGCTGTTTTATGCTGTAAAGCACTCTTCAAAGTGACACTCTAAGGAAAAGGTCTGTTTTGCAAAAATAAAATACTAATTTCTGTAAGTCAGGACAGAGATCAATCTCTAGAATGACGACCTTGGTAAGACATGAAAATAGCGAGGGAGCACCTCTTACATAAGCTATTTGTGAGAGGTGAGAGGACTCACCAGGACCAAACGGTCTGGTTGCAGGCCATCGCGCAACAGGTTACTGAAACAGGGTCAGACATATGGAGAGATCAGGGTCCATTACATGTGGCCCTGAGTGAACTATATATGGCTCCTAAAGCCAAAGATGAACACAATAAGATTGCCAGGATAGCGGCATACCTGTACCTATATATGGGAGACATGCAGGATAAATGTACTGAAAGCCAAGATCTGGCAAATAGGCGACAGCTGGCGTTAGAGAAGGTCCAATCTGACCTGGTCTCTTCTGAGCAGAGGCTGCAGAGGAGCCAGGAGTTAGAAAATGATAGTAGGCAGTATATCATTAAAATAAAAGAGGATATGGACATCCTGCAACAGGAAAAGGCTGACCAGGATACCAGATTTCTGGCCTTGCAAAAGGAGTACCAAGAAGGTTTGGACTCCCTACTTCAGAGCCAGAAAAAGCTGGAGCAACAATTAGATTTCAATAGGGTATGTGCTGAGCAGGTAGTCACCCTGCAAAGCCACCTAGATAGGGAAAAGGCAGAAAGCAATACATTGATTCTGAAAGACCTGGATATCCAGGCAGAGTTTGATCAGGAGCGCCAGAGAGCTGGTGCCTTCCAAAGGCAAAGGGACGACCTGGCGGCACAGATGCAGACTCTTAGTCAGGAAAGGGACACCTTAGGCCAGGAAGTCTGCCATTGAAAAAGGAAAATGGGGAGGATCAGGCCCCACAAGAGTTTGTGCAAGAATTAAAGCGTGCTTTTGCACAGACCACCAGAAGGGTGCGCACAGACAGCAAAGAGTTTGTCAATACATTTTTCCATGCTCTCCCTAAATATATAATGACCCAGCTCGTGAGAGATTTTCATGAGAAAAGATCTTTAGACTGGGTCATTGAACAGGCTACCCGGATCTATGAGGTGTAGAAGCCTATCGAAAATAAAAATAACGCGCCGAAAAACCCCAAAACCAACAGCACCCCGGCTGCTGCCAAGGTGGCAGAGGTAAAGGTTGCTCCCGTTTTAGATTTGGAGATGGCGGGGCCTAAAAACCTGCCTGCACCAAATAATTCACAGCCCAGAAGGCCCTCGGGCCAGTCACAGACATGGAGTGGAGGAGGTAGTCCCACAAATGGGGTCCCCCGCTCCTCTGACTATGTAAGTCCCCGCTATAAGGGAAACCGACCAATCCTGGGTTATGTGTGGACTCCTCCAGCCCAAGAGGGGGGGGGGTCCGGCCAAGCACCTAACCCAGGGAACTTCCCTCCCAACTTCCCACAGGAGGGCAGAAATTCTCCAAATCCTGGGCAGAACATTTTCCCCAGGTATCCACCCAATTTCCCGCCCCAAAATCATCCATCCTTCTTTCCCCAATTCCCTGAGCCCAGACAACCTAATCTGGGAGAGGGGAGACCACGGGTGGAGGGGTACCAAAATCTTCCCAACCAGGGGTACTACCAGAGAAGGGTTAGCTACCCTTCCCGGGATAAGCCCAGGGGAGAAAATAGAGCCCCATATCAGCCTGAGCGGGTTTCACAACTTGAGCCCCAGGTCCAAAATATGGCACTTGATTTGGGTCACGTACTGAGGGCTCAACAGAACCCTCAGATGAGCATGCCACCGCAGAATGCCCCAAACTCTGGACCTGGTGCTCCAGAACAATGACGGGGGCAGCACCCCGATAACACACCGTTTCCCAGGGTGGAGGCACAAGGGCAAGGGGGGTGTAAAGCCTTGGAGGTAGCTTCCTTCCCAACTTGTAAACAGCCCCTGGAAAACCAGGAACCGGAAACAAAATCTCCTGCCCCTGAAAGCCTGCCTCCCAAGGAGCAGAGGGGGGGGTAGGAGAAACAAAGGACCCAAACAGACCCACTTTGTGGAGGAGGTACAGATCTTCCAATTTGAGGGAGAGGGATCCTCAGAGGATCCTGGGGAAAGGATGTTCTCCTTCAGAGATGGGGGAACTCCTCCCAAGGAAAAATGGGTCCCAAGGGAGGCCAATTCAGACTGGGGAGATGTGGAGACTGAGCTACCGTCGCCCATCATCTCATCCCAGAACCGACAATACCAAAATCCCCTGGTTCAAACCCATCCTGGTGACTGACTCCAAAAAGGGGGGGGCGGCCCAGAACCGGAACCAGGGGAAACCACAATGGCTCTGATCTCCAGTTGCCAACTTTTTCTTTCAGATTCCCAAGGCTCTCCACAGAATTCTGCCCAAATCTCTTCTCTAACAATGTCCAAAACCAGAAAGTTAGCCCACCAGTTGTCCAAAAATGTGCATTATCTGTGCCCCCTTGAGGAGAAGGAGAGAAGATACTATGCCCCGGTACAAGTACAGGGGCAGGGTACAATTTTGGCACTGGTGGACACTGGATCCCAAGCCACCATTCTGTCCGAAAAGGCCTTTGAGGAACTAAATGCAGGAAGGGGGGAGAATTACCTTATTCCTCTCACCTCTCTTCCTGGACAACTGCAGAACTTTGACGGGAAGGAAATTCCTGTTGAGGGGACTGCAGATTTGGACATCAAAATTGGGCGACACAAGGTGAAACACCCGGTCATAGTAGTGACTCCAGAGGGCAGCCCTTGTTTACTAGGGAATGACCTCCTGAGAAGGTTGTCACCCCTAATAGATTGTGTAAACAAGGTCCTCTGGACCCAGACTAGCCGACCAATAAAATTAAAACAGAGTGTCAACCATGTTAGTTTAAACGGCACCTGCCACATGGTTGAACAAAAATCTGACCAAGTAGAATTTCACTTCCAGAACAACCAAATTCCAGACGTGACAGTAATAGCAGTAGGACAACAGACTGGTGATGGGGGGTCCTCTCTATGTCTGAAAATCAACCTTCCTTCCAGTTTAAGGTGGTGTTCCACACTGGAAGGAAACACCCTGAAATTCTTTACTAATCCACAATCAGAAACTCCCACTCCTATAGTCCAGAAAGATGTGAAATCAGCTCAGAGCCTGGCTGATATTCAGCAAATTGGAGAGCAGTTGTTCATCCCTGTTCAGTTAAATGATGGGAAGGACTCTGTTCTCACTCGAGTGTGCGTGAACAATGGTAAGAGCTTCATCAGCGAAGCCATGTTCTGCCAACTCCCAAAAGATCCAGCCATTCCCACATTCAAACTGATAGACAAATGGGAAATGGACCTGGAAGCACCCAATTCCAAACATCTCCTGCCAAGCAGGTGTATGCTCAAAATCTCCATTGGCAACAAGAGCATAGTCCACAATTGTTGGGTTGTGCGAGACGTCACTGCCGCTTTTTACTTAGGCAGTGACATTCTCAATCGCTTTGCCATTAGTCTGGACCTAATAAACTTCAAAGCTTGGTCCCGATTAGCGGATAATCCCATGGGCTTTGATGATCCAGAAAAAGCATTTAGGTCAGCTCAATTGCTACTTTATGCAGTTGAAATTCAGATCAAAGAGGAAGTCACCATCCCAGAAAGGACCCGACAATTCTCCCTGGAAGTGAAAGTTAAAAGAGGACAAAAAAGTGCAAAACCCTGATGCTTATATTCATCTAAATGCTTCTCTCCAACAGCAAGGGTTAGGGGTAAACCCAACACCATTAGTCAACATAGAACATGACACCATTCCAATAGAGGTGGATAACAGCGACTTAAAGAGTATTACTCTAGCCGCAGGCACCATTATTGGAATGGCGGTTGATGACCGACATTTTTCCATTGATCTAGGAAATGAACTGTTAGGACCAATCCCCAAGGACTGTTTTGACGGTGACAGTGAGGACAATACAACACCAGACAGGATTTTTACCCGGCATGGGGGGAACTTCCTGGTGTACACTTCCTGCCCCTATGGTAAGGAAGATGTGACTTGTGACTTCAGGAGGGATGAGGTGATTTTCCAGGTCCATGAGGGCTGCCTTTCCCACCTGAAGCCTCCAGTCCAAATCAGCACTCTGACCAGGGTCTTCTCCACCCAGCTGAAGGAGGCCGCTGAGATAGCCAAACCAGAAGTCTTTCCAGGCTTCAGGCAGATGGTGGAAGAGAGCGTCAACCTAGCTGATGCCTGTGTGACTCTGGAACAGAAGCAAAAGTTAAAACAAGTTTTCTTGGATTCCCAAGATCTCTTTGCGGTAGACTCATATGACTGTGGTCGCACCGACATCCACACCACCACAATTCCCACGGACCCTGGAATGACTCCAGTGTTTATGAAGCAATATTGTTTGCCTCTTGCATCCATGGAGTCCCTTACTGAAATAATTAAGAACCTTGAGTCCCAGGGAATAATCCGTCCAGTGCACAGCACTTTCAATAATCCGGTGCTGGGAATATTGAAGCCAAACGGCCAGTGGAGACTCTGCGCCGACCTCAGGGAGCTCAACAAACGGGTCCATACTTCCCGATGGCCTCTGCCCTACATTGACCAAGGGCTGGCCCAGATCCAGGGGTCACAGGTATTCACTGCAATAGACCTGACCAATGAATACTGGACTGTGCCTGTCAGTAGGGAGGGCCAATACAAGCTGGCTTTTACCTTTGGGGGCCAGCAGTACACATGGACCCGGACTCCTTTCGGATACCTCAACTCCGGCAATGAATTCAACATTTTCCTACACAAGGCCATGCCCGACCTGGGTGCAAGGGGTAACCTGGCTTATGTAGATGATGTCCTCATCAAAAGTTCATCTGTGGAGGAACACATAGCGGAGATCTGTTATGTTCTGACCCAGTTGAGGGCCGCCGGAGCAAAACTTTCCTTTCAGAAAGCACAGTGGTATAGAACCCGTGTTAATTTCTTGGGGCATGAGATTACTCCTCAGGGTCTCTGTCCCCAGGAAAAGAAAGTGGAAGCACTTCAGAAACTGAAAGACCCCACAACTCTGCGGGAACTAAGGTGCCTCCTTGGACTGACTAATTACAGCAGAAGGTTCATTGAGGGCTACGCAGAGATCACCAGACACCTGATTCATCTCCTGAAGGGGGGGGTCAAGTGGGAATGGGGTCCAGAACAATCCGCGGCAGTAAGACAACTCAAAAGAAGCCTCTCACAAGCGCCCTGCCTAGCTTACCCTGTCAGAAACAAGGAGTTCTTCCTGGAGACAGGGTTCTCTAATACGTGCTTGACGGCAGTATTATACCAAAAGCATGACAAGGTCAATAAGGTAATCTCCTATGCGAGCAAAACTTTATCCTCTGTGGAGGAAAAATTCAACGATTGTGAGAAGGCAATCCTGGCAACTGTGTGGGCATTGAAGAATTACCGCCCGTTTATCCATGGGGAACACATCATAGTGGAGACTCCACACCAGCCTCTGCAATATCTCCAAAGTGACAGAATCCGGGCCGGAAATGTGAGTAATTCCCGAATTACTTCCTGGATTCTGTCAATACAAGGCTTTCCTGTGGAGGTCAGATATGGCCAAAACAAGAAGAGTCCCCTCGCGCAAGGTCTGGCTGACTTGATGATTGTGCAGAGAAAACTGTCTCGAGGACAAAAGTCTAAAAATCAAGGACAACACGGAGGCATACCTTAATTCCCCACACAAAGTCTTTGAAGAAGACAAGTGTGAGGGAATGCCCACTGTCTATGTGGATGGATGCTCTTACCATGTTGACAACGACGGGGAGAAAGAACTGGTGGCTGGCATAGGGAATGCATGGGTGAATGAGTCGCCAGAACCCTCCGCTGGATACAAAATTGGTCCCCGAAGTAGTGAGATGGCAGAATTGATGGCTGTGCATCAGGCCATCCTCACTGCTGTCCAACATCAACTCCACGAACTGGTCATAATCACTGATTCGGATTATGTACGGAACGGGTTTGTGGAGCACCTGGTTAATTGGAAAACCAGAGGCATGTTATGTGCTAATAACAAACCCTTGAAACATGGGAAGTTAATCCAAAACATTGATGATCTGGTCACATCGAATGGGATGACCATCTACTGGAAAAAGATCAAGGGTCATTCCAAAGTAGAGGGACCAGACAAAACTGGAAATGACTTAGCTGATCAGCTGGCCAAAACCGGGGCCATCCAAGGGGATCTAATCGAAATAGAGTCCCTGTTGGGGGAAATCTAGGTCACTGCTATCACTAGGTCCCAGACAAGTGCTCACAATGATCTTTCAACTGCACAATGGAGTAAGGAGACCCCTGATGCGGATTTAATAACAGCTCAGAAGGGGGTTCCAATTATTGGTAAGTTTTACCAACACCTTGAGGACCCTGAGAATTTTCCCCTGACGGATACCGATTACATTGGGAAAGAGGACCTAAGAGTGCTGATGAAATGTCCAAAAATGTTCTGGATCCAAGACGGTTTGTTGGTAAGGAAATCCAAAGCTGGCCACGATCAGTGGGTGGTTCATACCTCATTCCGAAGCCTGATGTTAAATCACACCCATGATGCGGCCACCGCCGGTCATAGGGGGTTTCACACAACATTGGAAATCTTAAGAGAGGTTGCATACTGGCCACACATGGGGCAGGACCTCGACCAATACTTGAAGGGGTGTCTTGTGTGTGCACAATTTCAGCCATCATCCCTCACGCATCGTGCTCCCCTCCAAAAGAGGGGGATGACACTGCCATGGTCAGATTTGCAAATCGACTTTGTAGGCCCTGTAATCCGCTCGTCCAGAGGAAACAAGTACATGTTGACCGTTACATGCTTGTTTACCAAGTGGGTGGAATGTCTCCCAGCCCCAAACTGCAAGGCAGAAACAGCAGCTGCCCTGATGATTAACCACATCTTTTCCTGTTTTGGTCTACCTCAAAGGATTGAGTCAGACAGGGGTAGCCACTTCACCAGTGAAGTAATGACACAGATGTGGGAGATACTGGGGGTCAAAAGGAAGCTACACATTGCTTACATGCCAGCTTCCTCTGGAGCAGTGGAGAGATACAACCGAACCATTGTGAGCATATTAAAGAAGTTTGTGGCAGATCCTGGGCCAAGTTGGGATATCCGATTACCTCTGGTCCTAATGGCCATCAGATCTACCCCTTCATCTGCAACCAAGATGTCACCATTTGAGTTGATGACTGGACGCAAGATGGTGCTTCCCCAGCATTTGCTCTAAAGAACCCTTGAGCAAACGTTGATAAATGCCTCCACAACTCATGAGTATGTGGGGAATTTAAGGAAACACCTTCAACATGCTTTTGCCTATACTCTGCGGAATCTAGAAAGATCAGCCGAGAGTATGAAGACCAACTATGACCTGAAAACTTCCAGGAAGGAATATCAGGTGGGGGATCGGGTCTATTTATACAACTTCCAAAGAAACCATGCAAAACAGCGAAAATTCTTGCCTACATGGAAGGGACCCTTTGAGATTATAGACAAGATCTCTCCTGTGGCCTACAAGATCCGCATCCCCAAAGGCGGTTTGTCAGAGGGGGAAGACAAGTGGGTCCACATAAACCCGTTGAAGTGTTGCCATCCCAGGCACACTTTGCAGCAACTGGAGGAGTCCTCTGTAATCCCAGAGGGTACCGCTCCAGAGTAATTCAATTCCAACCCTAGAATATCCTATCTATAGCCTATCAAATTCTGTGTTTCTCAAGTTTATGTGTTCCTGTCCCTTAATTTAAAAAAATGTGCATGTTCATATCTGTTGAGTTCTAAAATATATATGCCACCCCACTATATCAATGGTGGGGGAGAAATGTCCATGAATAGGTATTGCCGCTCTTCCTTTGTCGTGCTAGGAGAAAGAAAACCTGGAGACTGGCCAAGGAGGACGATCCGGAGACCGGGAGCAGAGACCCAAGGGGCCCAGGGTACCGCCCAATATTCCCATCAGGACCGGCGAGGAGAACCGATCGATCAGTACCGGATGGAGGAAAAGATGCTGAACTGTGCCATTCGCAGAATTGGAAGAAGATTATGCAGACATACCAGTGCGTGGGTCTGAGCACCCGACTCCCCATCGACTCAAATTCAAAGTGTAGTCGCGTGGGGGGACTTTGTTGGGTGTCCTGACCCACGTTTGAGCTATCATGCTGCAACATTTGGTGCTGTGGGCTTAGAAAATCCAAGATGGCCAAAAAAAGCCCACATGTACGCCAGAATAGGAAAACTGTGCAGTACTGGCATGGAAAACATCATGATGGCCAGAACTTCCCAGAAAATGCACATGGAAATGCATGAAGAATAGGCTGCCACCCATTTTTGCCTAGGTTGTGAGCACAGGAGGGCACTGCCTAAAACCACCATTGGGCTACCCACACAGTAGCCTGAAACCATTGGGAATGGCAATGCTGATTGCCAAAAGCAACCTAGAACTGTGGGGAATTCATTTTCTTAAATCCCAAAAATGGTTGCATTACCAGTACTCACCACTATCAGAAAGCCGGCGTTTTAAAACCACCAGACTTTTGTGTAAAACTGAACAAATGAAACAAAACCAGACCAAGGAAAGACTTGCTAAGAGGTGGATACAATGTAAAACTATACTCTGAAATGACTTGAAGGAAGTCATTATTTAATGTGTATGTAAAAATCGTAATAGACTTAAACTGGGGGACAAAAAGTGACATTTAACTGAAACCTGGCTTAATGAAACTGAATTCTGCCTGACATCTACCCCCACAGGAGTTAAAACCTGCTCAGCCACTCTTCCTCTTGCCAAAATGAGTTGTCACCTCTCTGATTAGATTAGGGGTGGAGCAGCTACAGGGAGTTGAACAAAGGCCTGTCCTGGGCCCAGGCAGATGGTTTATTGGGGGATCGTAAATGGCTTCCTTTTGAACAAAGCCCTTCCTTGACTCAGGCAGAAGTTATATTGGGGGCGTCGTAAAAGTGGCTTCCTCTTGGCAGAAACGGGGAGGGGCAGACCCCTCTGAGGACATGCTGTGCTTAAGGAAAGTGGATAGACTGGTTTCTCCACAATGCAACCTGGGAAGACACACCCCTGTTGGCCAGAATATGATGTTAAGAAAGATGTATAACTCATGGTGCGGACTTGTCAAAATTAGCTAAATGATACCATAATTCTTGTGATTTTTCTGCCCACATTTTAAGAGGTTTTAGGACCCGGTAGTATGATCTGGGGGGTTGCTAGCGGAAAATAGGGTTTCACTCCAAATGTCTGCATGTTAAAAATCTGACACTTCATCAATTAATGTCCACACTCCTTGCGCACATGTGTGTAAATTTGGGTAAATGTACGATATTGCAAAACCAGTTAAAAAGTGCAAAATGTTGCCATTTCTGAATGCAAGCCCCCAGGAAGAGCAGAGTTTGAACAGAGTATACCTCATGTGATATGTGATGGGTGCATGTCATTTTAAACAACTGTGTATCTGTGCAATATGTATTTGAATCAAATATAGATTTGTGGGCAAACTGACCAGGGGAGGATCCTCTGACCCATAAAACCTACAGCATCACTCTGACTCACATTTCCTTCCCCCAATCATGGGAGAGGGGAGAATTGGGCCAATGACAAGTAGAGAGGGGCAGGCTTAGCTAGGCCAGGCACACACCCATTTTCAAAACACATAAAAAGAGACTGCTGGGACAGGTAGAGAGATTCAATTCCATTTACTGCAGAGCATGCTGACCGATGACTTCACATACAGAGATCCTACACTTAGACTTAGACTTCCAAGCTAAACAGAGACTACAGAACTTTGAACCAAGAAGGCCCACTGCAAGCAAAAGTATTTGTCAGCAGGCCCAAAATCATTTGCAGACTATTCACAGCCGGGCTGAGCTGTTGATTCTGGCCTGAAACCCGGTGCCAGAAAGATCCAGAAGCAGTGATGTACCCAGAGAAAGCAGAGCAGTATCCAGAACCAGAGGCCAGAGATCCAGAGTGACCCAGACCACTGTTAGAAGAACCAGAGAGCTGACCCAGATCACTGTGAAGTGCCGAGACCAGAACTGGAGTCCAGTCCGAAACCTGACCAGATCCGTGGCGAGGCCTATTTCAAAAATATATTGTGAGTACCTAGCAGAACTTTGCAGAACCAATCTCTTAGTTAAAATAATCTAATCCAAACTATTTTAATCTAACCAGAACTGCCTCCTAGAAGTTGTCACTTGTCATTTTGTAAAGCTGCACCACTGTCACTTGTCAATTCTGAAGCTGCAAGCTGTCACCTGTCATTTTGAGTTTACTTTAAATCCGAAAAACTACCTTTATTTAATCGTCCGTATCTCTGAAACCGTTTGGGCTAGGAACTTGGTTTAACTTTCCTCTGAAAGCTTAGTATCTCAGCTTTTCACCAAGCTTAGCACCGATTTGCTACTCCTTATAGGTTTACCGCAATCACGATTCACACACTCGCAAATTTTGCCGCGATTTGCGATTTGGCCCGATTTCTTTACTTGTAAAAAGCTTTTGCCTGAACTGCTAAAATTCGTTTGCATCTTAAGAACCATCTCTGAATCATTGCTAAAGTGAGCCTGAACTCATCCCAAGTATCTCTCACTCACCTTGAACCTCCTAAAGGTAATTAAAATTATTTTCGGCATATTTCTCACTTCATTGCCATCACCTTTTAAAAGCATTTTGGGCCTGTGTTTCAAACTTCTATCTGTGGTCTAAGCTTGCTGGGGTGAACTGAATTATATTTGATTGCATTCCTAAGAACTGTGTGTGTTACTTCCATCTCCTTCCCTTTCTTACATTGCATAGGGGGGGGGGGTGAATTGCCAGAGAAAAAGTGATTATTTTATTTTTTGCTAAAATCATCTCAAGTATTTCTGTACTGCATTTTATTCGTCATTGCTTTTCATTTGAAATCATAAAAGTATTTTTGCTACTTGATCCATCCTATACTAACTCCTCATTGATTGTAAAGAAGTGTGCTAGTGCCAGATTACCCATTGTTGATCAACATCATACGTCTAAGTGTACTATCAGATATTAATTTATTATAAAGTGTGATATATATATATTGTTTACATTCTCAAATAAACCTTTTAAACTTGCAAAACAGAACTACTTCTTGGCTCAGTGGGGTCAGGGGGATTCCAAGAGAGGGCTGTTATATAGGGGTAGTCATCCAGAACTCATGAACTGGACATAAAGATATATCAATAAGGGTTTCCATTCAGTATCCCAGACTAGGCATTGACTTAGCTGTAGTGTTGAATTGAATCTTCTTACAGGACTTGGGAAGGCGCTAATTACGGCACCGTAAATTATGGTGCCGTAATTAGCTCCTAGATCCCTTTGCGGATTGGTTTTTTAACGCTTGCTAAAAGCAGGCATTAAAGTGCCACCCGCAAAGGGACCCCGTAATCAGGCGTTAAGGGTTTAACGACGCCGCCACCATTTACGGCGCCGTTAACCCCTTAACGCCTGGGTTGTAATGAGGACCATTGTTTTATCTTGTAATCATGAGGTGATTTGTCTCTGCTCTGTTTTATTTGATTAATGTTTTGTCATTGTTTGATATTGGGTACAGCACCTTGCAACTGTATTTTTCTAATAATCAGTTTGAACTTAATAACCTTTTTGTTACTACTACTACTGCTGCTCCTACTATTGCTACTTCTACTGCTCCATCCACTACTGCTCCTTCTACTGGTACTGCTCCTACTACTACTACTGTCATGACTACTTATGCTGCTATCACTACTACTGCTCCTACTACTGGTAATGCTCCTATTACCACTGCCCCTACCGCTGGTACTGTTCCTACTGCTACTACTACTAATGTTACCACTACTTCTGATGCTACTATTGCTACTGCTCCTACTACTGTTACTACTTCTGCTGCTACATGGATAGTATTGCTTTCTGCAATCACTTCTTCCAGAAAATATAATCTGCTGAAGACTTGGTTGAGAAGTACAAAAGTAATGGAAAAACATAACATGTTTATGTTATGTTATTTGTGCATATGTATAGCGTCTTATATACCATTGGTATGATCTGAAAGCGCTGTGGGTTGAACACCCTCGGGGACCGTAGTCCGGGTCACTAGAGACAATAGGGTAGTGTAAGTGCTTGGGAGCACTCAGTGTGCGTGCAACCAGTGCATTGTGTAGCTGCATTATAATGGTAGGTGTGGTGCAATGGCTGTGTGAGATCAGTAGAATTTGTGCAGCAAGACTATTGACCTCAGGTCTGCATTCTGGCGGAGGTGGCGCTTGTGTATGATATTGTGTGCAGCTAGGTCAATTTATTTTTGAGGGGTATAGATGTGTTCTGAAGACTGTTGAGGTGCTCATGGAGGTGAGTAGGCATGTGTCAGATTCCTCGCCTACTTCAGTGTCCCTTCCCATGAGGTGAGACAGAGTCTGTCTGTTCCAGAAGCATGGTTAGAAGTGCTGGTGGGCCCGTTTTCTGGGTCCTGAGTCATAGTTTGTGGCATTTGGGTGGGTATTCCTATCCTAGTTTATGGTTTGAAATTGTGGAATTGTATCACATTAATGTCCCTTCCGGGTGCTATGAGTGCTTGAGAGCTCCTCCGATCGGAGAGTGTAGTGTGTATATACAGGAGACTCAGGCAGTTCTAACCAAGCGAGGTTGATACTGTGCCCCGGGAAAAGGAGTTCATTGCATAAGTTCCTAGGAAGATCAGGGTAACCTGGCTTGATCAGAGATCACCTTGTATGCTAGATGGATGTTAAGATCTGGTCCAGTCTTAATGTTTGAAAATAAGTGCTGTTAGGTTCTGCAATTGTAGTTATGTCCATTAGTTTGTTTAGAGCATAAATGCAATTGCACTCTGTGTTGTAGATTTGTGCACTGATTTACAGATAGTAAGATTGACAGAGGCTGTCCTCTCCTGGACTGATATGGAGTGCATAGTCAGAGAAAGAAAATGATGATCAGATGAAGGACATAAGTGCTATCAGGGCCTAGGTTAGGAGGTAGGGTATTGGTTTCAGGATAGATGGGTGGGGATAAGCATCTCCTGTTCTTAGAGTGTGGTGCATGTATGGTTGGGGCCCAGAGCAAGTCCAGTCATAGCATAGAGCATCAGTGTTGTTATGTCGTGGGTTTGGAGATGTGGGCATTGAGATTGTTTGTTTGTTTATTTATTTGGTAAGTAGCAATTGTAGCAAGGTTAGCGATGATGGTGTGTCCGCATTATTCTACGTCAAATGGACCAGCCATTTGAGCCGGCTTCTGGTCCTGACAGTTCTTACCTTCCCGTCTTGGTGCAGTTCCAGCCAGTTCAGGCCATCGGTGGTAGGTTGAGTGGCCAAAGTGGTCCCTTATCTAATTTAGGGGAAATCCAGGTTTTCAGTGCTTTCCAGAAGGCCGTATAGTCTTGGCTGTCTCAGATGCGCAGAGTCCATGAGTGCCACAGTGTCAGCGCCAGGGTTGAGTAGGGAGACCCTCTAATCCTGCTTGAGTTGGAGGCAGGGACCACCAGGAGGAGGGTTGTGCTAGACCTTAGGGTGCGAGATGGGAAATAGGGCATAATCTTGTTTTGTAGGTATAAGGGCCAGCTTTGCACACCGCTCGTTGAGTAATACACAACATTTTGAAGGAGGCCCTTCATCCAATTGGGAGCCAATGTAGGGTGCGGAGAGCAGGTGAGATGTGATCTCTTCATCCCAGTGAAAGAATCAGTCTTGCAGCTGCCATTTGGACTCTTTGGAGTTTGTTTAGTTGATAGGCTGGAGTACCCAGGTGGATGGAATTTGCATAGTCAAGTCCAGACATAACAATGCACATAATTGAAGCCAGTCCTTTAGGGTACGAGAGGTAAGGGAAGACGCATTTCAGAAACCTAAGCTGGTAGTGGCAAGATTTCGATCTAGGAGGTTGTCAGATTCAACTAAACAGTTGAGCTGTGAGTATGCAGCATGGTCTATGAGCTGTGCCTAGAATCTGTCTGGTGTTGGTGGATGGGCCTATTGTTGATTGGTTGGAGAGGGTTGAGGGATGCTTTCTTTGGAAGGGATTTGACATGTGTGGTTTTGAATGGTCCTTGGACAAAGCCAGATGAGAGCAAGTTATTAATAATGGATCTTGCCAGTTTTCCTGCACAAGTGAAGGTGAATATTTCTTTCCGGAGAGAGGCGGGACACGGGTCAATAGGGGAGACAGAGGGCAAGCTGCTGGATAGTAGTTTCTCTCGAGATAGAGTTGAAAGAGCCGAAAGAAGGACTTCCGGTGGGGGATAATGGACTCTTGGAGATCGGGTGATGGACGAGAGGTGAGGTTGTAAAGTTATGCATTAAGGTTGGCCATTGTGTCTAGGCCTGTGCTGTGGAAGTGTTCCCAGAGGGTATTGCATAGTGTTTGCGGGAGGTGGTCAGGGCAGAAGTGCAGGGAGGGTTCATGAATTTCATGATGATTCTGTGGAACTCTTTGCTCCTGTTTGCAGCAGTTTAGTATTCTTATATTGTAATAGGCTTTTTGGCCTTTTGGATCTCTGATTTGTAGTTTCGGTGATGGTGGGTGAACATCGGCTTCCTTAGGGGGTTCTGGAGGCTCGCCATTTGCACTTGAGGGAGTGATTTGGGGTTTTGAATGCCTTCAGATGTGGGTGAACTACTTGGCGGTTGGTCCTTTGCGTGAGGGAGCGGTGTTGGAGGGGGTTAGAGGAACGAGAGAGTCATTAAGCCAGGGGTCAAAGGACTCAATGGGTATGGGTCCAACAGTGGCCAGGAATGCAGGGAGGGTGCGCAGCAGGGTTTCAGCCAGGTCAGGTAGTACACTGACCTTTTTCTAGAATTTGAAATCACATGGAGTGGCAGGGGGGGCCTTGGGAGGAGGGGGTGATGTACAGAGATAGTAAGGTAAGGCTGACTGGTCTGTCTATCGGAGAGGTTTGCAGGTGGACACTGAGATGAGGTCTGAGGAGCTGAAGATTGCATCGAGTGTGTGGCCTGCAAAGTTGGTGGGTCCTGTGGGATGCTAGGAAAAAGGTTGAGTGCCTACAGTCTGTCGACCAAGGGTTGAGTTATGGAGATGTTTGGCACGGCAAACCAGATATTGACGTCTCCCAGTAGGGTGAATGCTGTGTGGTTAACAAGTGAGGTTGCTAGTGAGTCACAGAGGCTGTTGACAAAATGTCTGTCATATCCTGGTGGCATGTAGAATAATAGGAAGCTCTGTGAGAGATTGGGTGGCAGACAGTTTGTCTAGAAGGGATTCACAGTTATCTGTGCAGGGCTGAGTTTTGGTGAGTGTGATGGAGATGTGAGGTTTTTGGAGGATGGATATTCTGCTTCCTCTGGAAGGTCTGTTATGGGAGATGAGCAAGTAGTCGGGAGGGAATGCTTTGTGTGCAATTGGCCTGAAATCATCTTTGAACCATGATTCAGTGACGAGAGGTCGAACATGCTGTGTGTGATTTTGGCCACAGAGTAGGCACTGAAAAGGAGAAAGGAGGAAGGTGACTAGATGGGAAGAGCGCGGGCAGGAGGGAGCATCCACCTGTATCCTGGCCTGGGAGGACTTGGTCGGCTAAGGTGGCTGATGGGTAGGTGTGGGTCACAGGGGAGGACAGTGTGGGTGGTAGGACCATGTCAGTTGGTGTGACTGGAGGGGTAGTGTTGGATGTTTTAAGTTGAATCAGTAGGTGGGAGTGAAGAGTGTGATGTGCAGATCAAGAGCACTAAGAGTGACCGGGCAGTGGTCATCCTTCGCGAGAGGATAGGCGTCAGAACCAAGGTCAGAGGGGGGTGTGCTGGCCATTGTGCTGTCGGGGAGTCATGTCTAGGCAGAGCTGTGAGTGAAGAGGGGGAAAGGTTGTGTTCAAAGAGGGAGGAGGGGGGCATGGGTGACAGGGAGGTCCAGGAGAAGGGGCTGGTAAAAGTGAGGATGGTGGAGTAGTGTAGGGGTGGCGAGGCATGAGTAGTAGAGGGTGTGGGGCAGTCTCTACCTCTGAGCTTTGTGTGTTTGGGTGCTAGAGGTATGTGAGAGAGAGTGGGGGCCAAGGGGAATGGGGTAAAAGTGATGGTTCTGGCAAGACAAACATGCCATACTGAGTTGTTGGAGGTCATCTGTGGATGCCAATCCGGCAGTCGGGTGGGTAAGAGGAAGGGGCATGTTTCAATGTATTAGCTACAGAAGGATGAGATACTGAGGTGATTATCTCAGGGTTCAACCCTGTGTCCAGGAAACCGAACAGAGGTCTTGGGAAAGCACTTGACTCACTGAACTAACCTTATGGCATACAATGTATGACAAGAGCTCAGAAAGAGCATGCAGACATAGTAGCCCATGGCACCTACATGGTGAAGCTATGTTCTAATAACTAAACATTTCAAAGAAATATGAAGTTCGGTAGCAGAGAATCAGGAATTCACAGAGACGGAGGAAGGAGGTAGTGTTAAAGAGAAAGGCTGAGAGTGGGGAGACATCAAATATGTCACATTTTTGTAGGTATTCTGAATCATTCATTGACTACATCAGTTGGAATTTCAGAATAGGTCTCATTCTTCCAGGTAATAAGTATATTTTGCATGTTTTAGGTTATTTGTAATCTGTTCTATGATCTTAATATGTCATTTGGCTTCATACATCTCCACTGGCTTTCAGACAATTTGCAGAGTTAACCTCACCAGATGTTGACGATATATTGTACTAGTATTTATTGAAGGTATGGGTTGTCATTTTAACCAGAAAGCAAGTACATAGGAAACAATCACAAGGGTCAGACACAGTCCTCAGGTGGGACATTATGTTGTGCACAAGTAATTGGATACAGCATCCTGGGCAATGTAACAGGCATGGTTGCACATGATGTGGATCTAATGTATTGATGTATCTTATAAAGCATATTGGCATGTGCATTGATGAACACAGGAATGACGTCAGGAGGCCACCGTGGAATGGCATCAGCTGGAGATGTTGGGGGGGAGACCGTTTGCAGTAAAGGAAGTGGAGCTTGGGTCTGGACCTCAAGCGAGTGCATTCCTAAGTGTATCACCCAGTGACACTTCCTTCTATGGTTGGTTGCTCTGCTTTGTTTAGGAAGGAGACTGTGTTGGATTGTGCGTGAAAGAAACTTATCGTGTTCTCTTCAGATGGAAGCACGCCCATCTCTAATGAGCTGTGTGAGTTCACAGGTCTGCAGTGTTGGTTGGAGTATTTAGTCTAGATTGGGCACTGAGTGGGATAGGTTCATTAGTGGTCATTTAAATAAACTCACTCATTTAAGACCGGCTAATGAATTGCCGGCGTCCATTTACTTCACTTGATGGCACCACTGCTGCTTGCACACCGCCTCGCCTACTTTTACCTCACACCAGTTTCTCCACACCAATTTTATTCTGCCTGCTTTCCACCTCTTGCTGACTGCTGCTCTCCACTCTAGCTTTCAAACTTCCATCTGCAATAACCCGTGCCCCACCCCTATACGTAACTCTTTGAAGGAGTGTTGTGGCCCTAAATGAGGGTGACCAATGGAGCCAAGTGTGTAAAGGTGCACTCTCAAGCACACTGGCCAAAGTGCACGGGGACTAGTAGCCACCAGGATGAAAGGCATATGCATTCCTGTGAACTCCTCTCCCCTACCTGCTTCAGTTCCTCAACGGGAAAGGGGCCGAGGCGTTGCTAGGCGGCAGGTCTTGGAGGGGCTAAAGCCCTGGGTCTTTTGGTTGTATCCCCGGATAGAATCTCAGAAGCTAGAACCAAAAAGCTAGCTAGCCCTGAGTCTCTACAGTCCCGACATTAACGTAGCCTCAGATCTTTTCCAGACCTAGCAACACCTATGGAATGGGGTGCACACTTCATAAAAGATATGTTAATGTTCGCCCCAAATCATGTATGTACGTTGTTCAATACCACAATGTTACTATTTTCTTTACAAAATAATCTTACGTTTCTCTTCAACGGCTACTCCAACAGAGTACGACGGGCACTAAATAAGGTTAATAGGGTACTGCCGATTCTAACCCAGAGGAGAATGGCAAATCAATGGAAAATATTTTCTTCTGCTGTTTCGGCATAACTGTTTTTGTTGAATGCGGTGGTGCACTTCGGTGATGGTGGAAGGGGATTTTTCTTCAAGTGTACTTCACCATTCGGGATCTGCTGTCCGAGTTCAGATCCAGATAATGGGTCGCTAATAAATAATGGATTGTTTTTTACACCACATCTACAAAAAAAATTAAAAAAAATATGCAACTTGAGAACTGGTCAAAAAGAGAACAGGCGTGGTATTACAGAAACACTGTAACGCTGCAACGGCAATTTTGCAGTGTTATCACAACGTCAAACATTGGCCTAGTGCAAAAAACATTATTTTATTGTATTTTTCCACCAATGCAAAGTTTTCCCAGGGCTGCAATGTTTGTCTAGGTGCTAGTACCATGCACAACTGCACTTGAACCCGTGCAGTTTTCTATTATCTGGTCCCGCGTGGTATTCAATCTCATATTTACGAATGGTAAACATGGGTTTGATTTTTTAGCAGATGGTGAGTGAAATGCAGCCAAATTGCCTCCCCCGCACCGCCCTGCTGTGCTCTCAGGTGACTAAAGTTCACCCTCGAGCCACACTGCGACGAGAAAGCCATGCATAGGTAAGCCACGCCCCTTTGACCAGAAAGGCTCTTCAAGCCAGGCTGTAATAACATAATGATTTATATAATGCTTCGTGAAGGATCACTCCTTCGTCAGAACATTGTAATAATAGGGTTGGATTGTCCAATTTAATGACACTTAATATATAAACCTCAGGAGGACGGGAGGCTTCATAGACACTGCTGGGAGGCAAACTTGCTAAGTGCAGGCTGGCTCTGTGGCGACTGCTTAACGTCAAGCTAGCTTCCTGGAAATATATATATTTATTTTTTAGTGTTTTGTTTTTTTTAATCAGTTTTATGATACTGGTTGCTCTCAGACACCTTACATAATAATATGCACGTGCATAGTCAAAACATTTCAAATTCATGACATGAATCCAAATTTACACAAGCTAACATCTTCCTGGATATATGACACACTCAAATAAATGCTTGTGAGAGAAAACGGTCTGGATTTCAGAAAAAAACATGATTTGGAGTTCCAGCAGAACAACGGATGCTGAAGTCTGTTTTTAAAAAAAAATGCTTATGAAGGCAGAATTATTTACATTTTCTGCTGTGTTTGCTGCAGTAATGACTGGGTGACTGCAGGTCTGACAAAGAGTGTGTGGAACAGTGGCGTGTCCAGAGTCTTTTGATTGTGGCGGCCCAGAAGTTGCACTGACTGCAAGGGTGGCATGAAGTACGAGCGCAAACACATACATAATGATCACACCTTAGGATAATGGGGTGGCACCTGGTGTGCCCAATCAGATTCCAGGGGTAGTACCTGCCACACCTGGCCCCTCCCTGGACATGCCACTGCTGTGGAAGAGGTCTTAAGACAATGTGCTGCGCCTCTAACCCACAAATAAATAATAAGCCGTTCTCCTAACAATGTGATTGTATTTTTAGCCCTATGATGTCGCATGCCTCTCCCAAGTACACACAGAGGTGCGGAAAGCACAGGTGTGTTTTTAATAAAAGCAGATAGAGCTGTGAGAGCAGGTGCGTTGAGCTGTCTGGTGTTATGGAGGAAACGCTGCCTATCACTCTGCTGTGCTGTCAGGCTATGGTGCTCAACTGGAACTTCTGGGAGCATCACACACACCTAGTGCTGGCCCCAAGTATTTACCATCTCAGGCTCAGATGGACCCGGGGGAGGCAATCCTACCCAACATTATTCAAAACAATGGGGACAAATAGTGCATTGCATTGTCAATTATCCACACACACCTAAAAACTGAACAGAAACCAGTGGGATGTTGAAGTCGTTCAAAAGGAAAACAGGTGAGTTTTAACTCGCACAGCAGCATTGCTCCAAGGCCAGTGCATCTGCCCATTAGAAAAGTCCTGGCAAATACATTCTGTCAGTATAGTTCTGCACACTGGCATAGTTTCACTGGCTTGAATTGTGTACAAGCAACACAAGATAGTTTTAATTGCTATGCCTGGAAACACAGTTCACTAGTCTCTTCATGTGCTAGTGTTACCAACTCTGATACTGCATTCTCTTGTGGCTTTCTCTGAGGCCCCTCTGATGCCGTGAGAGCGGACCGGGCTACAGCTGAACAGTGCCATGCAAGGCCGCAGCGCTGTGGAATGCGTTTCATGCCTCAAGCAGCTGGGCCACCTCGCCGCCCCTCCTGAGAAGGTACACAGCAGATGACTCGACTGGATCACCAAGACCAGGGACTGCCTTGCAGACAAGACTGAGACACCATTTTGCAACTCTGGAAATAACTCTTTCCCCGTTTCCCTTCCATGGACCTTTGTGTTACTCTACATGCTGTTTCATGGGTGGCGAATGGGTTAGCTACTCCATTTGTGTAAAAAAAAACGTTTATTTTTGCTGCTCTGCAATTCTGGAATGAAATATCTGATGGGGGAAAGTTTTAACTTGTTTTTTTTTTCTTTGTTTGTTCTACTGGAAAGGATGTAAGTGAAAGGTGTGTAATATACCAATACACTAATAATTATAATTATTTTTAAAGCATATAAGGATTAGCGCCACACCTGGGGGTAGGAGGGGTGAGCAGTGAGCAGCCCTCCCATGCACAGGTCACCTGTGTATTATTTGTGTCTGAGTGCGTGGGGGTGTTGGAGGAGCAGGACAGGCCTGTGACAGCTAATTAATACAGTGCACTCAGAGTTGCTAGGAAATTGAATGCAATCAGAATTGTGTTTATATATCATGATGCCTATACCACTGCCATATGCCAGAATACTTCCAAAGTATCTGAGAGTTTCTCAATAAGCGAGAGTGCAGGAAATCTAATCAACGTGCTCTCAAATGTATCGGGTTGCTACTAATGTGCGCATGTTCCATGTCAGGTGCTAAACTGCTAAGGATATTAGTTCAATATGCAATGGTGCTCGCAAATATGCCAGAGTTCTATTCAGTGTGCTAGCTTGTCACTTTTCACATGGCCATGCCAATGACCAGATTGCCCAAGATATGTTTGTGGTCATGGCTCCTCATTACCCTGAGAAAGTTTCCCTGTAATTTCACATTGCCTCAGAAAATGACTATGCACCTTTAATGTTAGCTACTAAAATAATTGAACATACCAGTTGAAATAATGCCATAGGAATCTTGCCATGTGCAGGTGAACAGCATAGTCATGCCATATATGATCAAGCAAATTATCTTGCCCCTTTGGTAATCCCCAGATAAACAACATGACTTTTCCTATGGTTGCTCGTGCCCTGCAAAAAAGGCTGCACTCTACTGGGTGGCTCGGAGTCGCCCTGTGGCATTCCTGCGGGTTTTGTCAAAAGTTTGACTCACGGTGGAGTTCAAAAACTGCTGCCTCATTGAGTATCCAGAGATTGGAAAGGGGAGCTCGGCCAGCTAATACAAGTAATGGAGCCTTCTTAAAAAAGTCTCGAGGGTCTTTATAAAGTCCAGCTTGCTAATTTGTTTTTTTGTGTTTTTTGAGAGAGCAGTAGATAGAACATGTTCACAAATGGTTGGTTTTGTAGGGGTTCAGTAGTGCGTTTGGCAAGTTAAGATGAGCTTTGGAGGATTGCATTAGTTAATTGTAGTTTTGTTGTTTTTTATCACTGTTTGAAGCACTTCTGTTTTTGTGTGTGAGTGGTTAGTCCTATTCTGTATTCTCAATGTTAACCTGGTCTCCCTTGTAAAAAAAAAAGAAAAAAGAAAGGAAAAAAAAATCTCCCGTCTGTAGCTTCTGCTACAGAAACCTTGAAACACCTGTTCTTGACTGGCCCAACACTCCAATCTAAGCGCAGCACTCCAATCTAAACGCAGCACTCCAATCTAAGTGCAGCACTCCAATCTAACCACAGTACTCCAATGTAAACGTGTTTTATACTTCTGGAAATGTGCTGGTTTTTTTAAAAAAGATATCATGCTAGAATTCATTTGGAGTCTTATTGTTAGTAGCAGATATCAGATTTTTTTTAACTGACATATTAGACTTTTGGAAATGTATAGATAGATGTTATGCAATGTAATGTTAATGTACTGATTGCATCAATGTACGACACTTTTGTTTGCTTTTATTTTTGTATGCCAAATGTATGCTTTTTTTATATTCTGGACTATCACGTAGGGACCACATCTTGGGCCTCAGGCGACAGGTCCATTGGCTACCAGTTAAGGAAAGAATCATCTTCAAAACTCTTGCCCTCACGCACAAGTGTCTTCACGATCTGGCCCCCCAGTATCTTGTACAAAGATTCTCCAAACCCCATGCCTCCAGGCCATCCAGAGTGGCATACTCCAACTTGATCACTGTGCCCAAAACCTGCAGAGTTTGTGCTGGTGGCACCAGCTTCCCCACTATGGCTGCCACCCTGTGGAATTCCCTTCCACTGCATATCAGATGAATAGACTCTCATACAGCCTTTCACCAGGCCATCAAGACTAGTCTCTTCATATAATTGTGTGTGTCTATCTGCAACAAAGCAATCTGCATATGTAACACTGTATCATGTTTAAGACCACTTCTTGGGCGGCTTTTTTGTAACCCTTAATCAAGCCTTCCTATGCTCCGTTTACAGCGCCTCGATGCCTGTGGGCTGCAGTGCACTTTACAAATGTAAGAAATAAATAAAATAAATAAATAGTATGCTTATGTGTTTGCAAAAGGTTTATATGCTAAACCAAAATGCAAATAAAACAAAGTTTCTCGTGTACTATTCCCTGCTCCTTTTCCTTTTGGGTAACCCCAAAACAAAACAAAAAAGTGCTCATGTACTTTCTAGTGCCTCTTTTTCCACTAGCCGAGAGGTCTTCCTGTTCTGTGTGTTAGTCAGTCACCATCCCTACTGTTTGAGTGTTTTGAGAACATTTTCTCATTAAGTGAGTCTTACATGAACCCCTTGGTTTGTGTTTTCCACATTGGCACCATAAAGAGCATGCCCTTTTATTTGGTGGGTGTCCTGGTGGAGATGATGAGGTGCTGGACTACTCCTCAACTTCTATGTCAGACGTCCAGGTGGTCAGCCAAGGGGAGGTCAAGGATGTGCAGGGCTGGTGAGAGGTTGAAACTGTGCATAAGGGGTGGGGGGGGAGCTGGAAAATTGGAGGAAGCCATGTGGGGCAGGGAGACCTTGCACCAGACCTGTTGGTCAAAGAAGAAGGTGGAGTGCATGCTGGGGAGGATGTGTCTACAAACCAGGGGAGGGGAGATGCTGGATCAGTGCAAGTTCCCGCAGGGTGTGGGTGAGTACTTTCCAATGTGTTTAAGCAGAGAGGTGATATCCCAGCAGCAGGCAGAGGTAGCCAGAGAGGTGCAGAGGAGAGGTAATATGGGCACACCTACAAGGGTGTTAAGGGAGTCCTGGCCCCCTCGAAACATGAAACATTGGATTTGGAACCCTCCCTCACCCCATGCTAAAATTATAGCACCCATTTATTTGCCCTCTGTCCCTCACTAGCCAGCTAAAGTTCCTGTGATTGCGTGAGACGAAGCACATATCAGGACCTGCTGAGATGAATTTCAGCTTAAATAAGTTTCACAGACATACTTGTTAAACATAACATCCTGTGGTGATTCTGATTTTCCCCAAATCCTCTTTGATATTCTGCAAAGCAGCAAGATGATATTTTCCTGCTCCCCCTTCTTGCAAGTGATTTAGTTTCAGAATGAAGGAGATATATTGACAGGGGCTCATTTTAAAATCTGGGCACAGTAAAGTAGGTGTAAAAGTAAGGCGTAAAAGGTTTACGCCAGTTTTTACACTGGTTTCCCCGCTCTGGGGCAT
This sequence comes from Ambystoma mexicanum, assembly GCF_040938575.1. Classification (NCBI taxonomy): domain Eukaryota; kingdom Metazoa; phylum Chordata; class Amphibia; order Caudata; family Ambystomatidae; genus Ambystoma; species Ambystoma mexicanum. The sequence continues at coordinate 263,576,844 of NC_090932.1, read as the reverse complement.
TTTAAAAATCTTTTGCAGGCAGAGTGGTAGAGAGGTGGGGTAAATATATGTCACTCCTCCTCGTGCACACTTTGCATGCCATATCACCTAGTTTTACACATTGATTAGATTTTCGTGCAGGTGTAAAGCAAATTAATTCCTATGGGATCTGCCTACGTTTAACATCTGCTAAAACAGGTGGATTCCATAGGAATCGATGGTAAATGTAATATGCAAATTATAATTTGCAGGTGGCTTTTACATTTGTTTACAAAACAGAGTAAAATGAAGCATGGAGGTGATTTCAGCTTGTGCACACTCTTTCTTTTTTAACTCTTTTTTTGAAAAAATAGAAAAATGCATGCAGGGGACCTAACAACACGTACAAGCTGTTCTTGGTGTCCCACTGCATGCATTTACCACTTTTAACAAAATGAGCCTTCCTGGTGGAATTGTTTATATATGTAGCATGAGAGTGTTTCGTTTACAGACATCGATTTGTGTGCCAACTGGGCTAGAGGGACTTTTCATTGGATGCAAACTAGACCACCTGAGATCATGCTGAGTAACCCAAAACAGTGATTGGAGGGTCTCATGAGGTTTCGAGCATGAAGCTCTCTTTCTACTCAACACCCATCACTTTTTAGACCACATCCCTTTTTAGATCTCCCTTCAATTTCTTATGTACTTGACTTTGTTCATGTGTTACCATAGAGAACACATTGTAAATGGTGTGCCTTTTTACTCCCCTTTTCTTTTACAAATTGTGATGTAAAATGTAGCATTTCAACCTATTATTTTGAAAATGTTCTTTGGGATATAATATCCCTGCCTTACTTGGGGCCACCTCACAACGCTCGTTCACTTGCGCCAACTCGTGAAAGATGTTAATGCCCCTCCACTCAAAGTGTTCACCTGCCACCACTGACCTTAAATAGTTTACAATGCCAGTGCCCCCCAGATGCCATCCACCTCCTTTGCAACAGAATCTGCCTCTGCCAGTGTTCACATAATATTGTTACCAGCTGTACACTGGATGGTATTCTTGGCCCAGATGCTGCCTCCCCTTGTTTGTATGATAGGTGAAAAAATGTAATGTTTGATTTTAAAAATATGCTTGTACATGTCACCTAGTGCAGCACGTGGCATGCTCGTGCTGCAGCAAGAGCATCTCATCATCCAATGTGTGCTTGCATTATTGCCCGGGCCAGCTTCGCATTTGGTCAACTGAAGATGTCATCCAACACACATTCCACCAACCTCATCACAAGTCGCTCTGAAGTACATTCCGCGGTAAAGGTACATGCCTGGGAATTGTCTCACAATGGAGAACATCCACTGAGATTGACAGGAGGTTGAACTTTCAATTCCTCAGGGGTTGAAGGGAGTTTTCACAGATCTAATCTACTGAAGGTCGGAGTGGAAACACACATGGTATTGCTGAACCGTGGCATGAGGTTGGAAATGTCTGGTCTCTAGCTTTGCCACCCCACCCACTAATTAGTCAGACAACAATGACAATGATGGTGACATAGCTGATGATCAGGACAAAGATTATGACCGGTTAGACTCCAAACAGGAGTGTGCATTATTGCAGGGAATCAGTGATACCAAGGATGCAGACAAGGGCGCCAGGGAAACAGAGGCTGGAGCAGTAAATGAGACTCAACCCCCACGAGTGTACCATCTCAGTGAGCAACATCCTTCTTGCCACAGGTCAAAAGAACATTGCATCATTACATGGGAATCTAGAACACTACCACCACACCCGCCAGCACCAGAGCACACAGATATGCCCAGCAAGTGTGTTGATAGCTCACAATGAAAATCTGCACTGTGGCAGTATTCCACGCAAAATAAGCAGCGACCAAATCTGGCCACTTGCCAACTCTATCTGAAGACAATGAGCCGCGGAAAGGCAGGGTCACACCTCGAGGAGCACATCTTTGTGTTGCCATAGGTCGCAGTACCATATGCAGACATAGGAGAAAGTTCAAAACAGGCCAGGTTTCAGGTAGCTATACCCTAATCCCTACCTTATACTTCTCAACCTCACTTCCTGTCCTTCTGATATTCCCACCAACCCACACACTCGTGATCTGCTGCACACGTCACATGGAAAATACATTAGTGCCTTGCAGGCATGCATAAGTCCAGTGAAAGTGGGATCAAGCAGAACTTGAAACTGACATAGCCTGTCATACTACCCTGTATAGATGCATAGGCCAACCTGATCAATTACTGGGCTAGAAAACTCCAGTTACGGTATAGATCTCTAAGCTGCTGCTAAGCTATGCAATCAATCATTCATTGCTGGGTTGATGGCTGTGTAAAACGAGTACATAATTGTTGAATTGCATATCAGCCTCAAATGTATGTATGAAATTCCATTTGCTATGCAATGTCACACGATGATCTTCGAGAAACCCAGGACAGTGCAAAACTGCCCTCTGGAAAGCACTAGATGGCTAAACGGATGAGAGATAAGTAAACATGACAAGTAACAGGAGCATTATCAAGAAACTACACTTTTAAACATTGCTGAAAAATACAGCGCTGCACAGGGTATGAGTCACTCGGCACTGAGTGGCTCCCTCCACTCTGCTGTCCCTCCTTGTACTCTCTGGTCAGGGAGGTATCAGCGAGCGTCACCGAGACAACTCTACTTTCGCTTTGCAAAAGACAGAGAGATGGCTTATGACAACGGGCAGTATAAGTGAAAACGTTCTCATACAAAATAGGTTTCGAATTTGCTTATGTGTGCAATTGTAATGTGGATGAAATCTTCGATGCAAAAGGTTTCTTTGTAAACTAATGAGCATGTTAAATAAATAGAAAATAGGTACACACATGTTAAGTTACACCTAAGACTGCGTATTTTCCTTTCTCATCCTCTCTCTCCATCTACTCCTGATGACGTCACCTCACCCAACTCTATTTTAATGTCGATATTTGGCAGCATTTATTTCCCATGCAGCTAGCTCACCTACGCCCAAGAGGTGGCCTCGTAAATGGTTATGTGTGAATGATGTCAGAGTAATGTTGTCTTCCAGTGTGGAACTCAGATATGATATAATATGATATGATAGGTTATTTATAACGCGCTCAATACCCAGAGGTTTCTAAGCGCGGACCCAGGGATCGAACCTGCGTGCTGCGTGTCATCTTGCTTCCAAGGCGAGCATGTTGCCGCTGAGCTATCCTCCCGAGATGGCAGAGGATGACCCTCAAGTCTTCCGAACATCTCTCAAAGTCTGGCTGTTCACTATGCCACAATGTGCAAACCTGCACAGCACCCTGTGAGGACTGCACTAAGTAGCACTTTCAACCTCTAGCCACCGCAGGCCGGGAATCGGAGGCCCACCAGGAATACTCTGATCAACCAGGAGGGTCCTGCAACATCCATGGGTTGACCACTTGGATTTTAACAACATACTTGCCATCACAAATCTGGGCTCAAAGTCTGATCAGAGCATTGCTCTCAGAAATAGGACACACTAGAGTAGGGCCCTTTGCGGTCCATCTTACTCACATCTGTAATACACCTGTGCAAAACCCCTTAATCAAGAATACCTTGAGGATCGGAACCAGACTGGGTCAGTCAGTCTCCGTAACCTTTTCTCCCCAACACACAAGACAGTGACACCACTCCACAATCATCATAGATTGGAACCCAGAACACTATAATCAGCCTATCGCCATAATTCTAATAGGACTCTTCAGGAGCCCCAAATCGCCGCCCCTTTCCCCAACTTTTCAATCTACCAGCAACTGCAGTATACACAGGAATACAGCAACCAGAGTGATTCATGTCTGATGCTGATAGCACCACAGGATCCTGGGAGAGCAGCTCAGAGCTAATCACACAGCCTGCTACATCTTTGGCTCTATCACAGAATGTGCTCCACCAGGGCCTTTGCCAGTGTCTCAGAGCTTTCATCCAGTAAATCTTGAGGTTTTCCTTCTAGCACATCCGCAGGGGACATTGCCATAAGCCCCAAAGAAGTATACCAGTATACTCTGGGCTCTGGTACTTCTGGGCCACACTCATGAACACCTAGACCCTGATTCGTGGAATTATTTGCATGTAAAACGGAGATTGCGTGCCATTCTGGCCGCAAATCGCAATTCGTCAGACAGGGTTTGTGGGCAGAATGGCACGCACATCCCTGTTTTACATGTAAATAATTCCATGAATCAGGGCCCAAATGTTTAGTACCTGCTTTTATGTATGGGAAAACCACACTTTACAAGGCCACCACACATTTCAGAGATGCACTACAAAAGACTACTTTACATTATAGTGCCTTACAGTTAATTTGGATAATAAACATAATACAGCACTTAGAGCAGTGAGATATCCGCAATAAAGCGCTAGATAGAATTGTGATATATGGGATAGAGTGCCCCCTACAGTACCTTATTAGGATATTGCAAGTCACTGAGGCGTTCCGTGACCAAATAGAGGAACGAGGCAGACGTGGAGTTCCTTTATAAGGTCACAGAACTCCAAGGTGACTTGCAATACCCTTTTTATGTATGGTAGGGGGTATTTTATTCCTTATAATACATGGCCACACATTGTCATGCCCCTTAATACCTCGTCTGTTTGCAGGGAGTCGGACAGTTATTCACAAGCTGCAGCTGAGACATGCACAACCTTAAACTGTGGCAAGTACATGTTTCTGAGCTAGCACACGCCTGCACACGTGTATGCTGCTAGTGCGACACGTGTATGCCCAACATGGAGCTGTGATATGCACAGGCTTACATTTTATTTATTTATTTATTTATTTATTCGCATTTGTATAGCGCACTTGCAGCCCATGGACATCGAGGCGCTGTTACAAGTAGGTGTTGGATTCTTAATTCAGCAGATATGCATGAGACCAGAGGTCTTATGGATAAAGAATTACAGGCATAGTTGCAGGTGAGGCATGATATTCGTAATACAGTAACGGAATGCAGTCAGGTACGTTTCATACAAAGAGCTTAGTTTTAACAGCTTTGCGAAAGGCTTGGGGGGATTCAATCATTCTGATGTGCGGTGGCAGTGCGTTCCAGTGGGTGGCGGCCCGAGTGGGAAAGCTGGCACCACCGGCGCGCACCTTGCGTGATTTGGGCGTGACAATCGTGTTGGTATAGCACATTCTTAATGGTCTGGTGGCAGAGTGCTTGGTGATTCTTTGGGTCAGGTAGGGTGGAGCAAGTTCATGGAGGCATTTGTGGGTGAGGGCGAGTGTTTTGAAAACAATCCTCTCTTTCACCGGAAGCCAGTGTGCCTGTCTTCTGACTTCTGAGATGTGGTCTTTTCTCGCTGTACCTTTGGCCGCCCTGAGTGCATTGTTTTGAACTAGCTGAAGTTTGGCCAGGTTCTTATTGGAGGTCCCAACGAGTAGGGCATTACAGTAGTCCAGCCTAGATCCAATTATTGCCCTAGCAATGGTGAGGCAATTCTGGCGTGACAGGAAAGGTCTGGCAGCGTTGAGGACTTTCGAGTAATAGGCTGAGGAGGAGGCAATGGCATTGACCTGTCTATCCATTGACAAGTCGGAGTCTAGGTAGACTCCGAGTGTCTTCACATGATTGGAGACCTTGATGGGAATGTTGTCGATAGTGAAGGAAGTGTACTGTTCACCGAGGTTCCCCAGCGTGGAGGGTGCTCCTATGAGGAGGAGTTCAGTTTTTTCACTATTGAGGCATAGCCAGTTATCTGCCATCCAAGATTGGATAGTGGAGTAGATGGTGGTAAGAGTTTTAGTGTCCGCCAGGTAATCGCCTGTGAGTGGGATGAGGACCTGGGTGTCATCCGCATAGTTTGTATACGAGATGCCCAGGGAGTCAAGGATGCTGAACAGTGGCCTGGTGAAGAGGTTGTAAAGCGTGGGCGCGATACATGAGCCCTGAGGCACACCGCAGGTGATGTGGCTAGGGGTGGCACAGGCTGAGTCAGAGAAGACTTTCATGACCCTTTCTTGGAGGAAGGAGGTAATCCATTCGCAAGCTTTGGGGGAAAAGTTAGCTTGGGTAGCTAGATGGTGACACAGGGTGTTGTGATCCACCAGGTCAAAGTCGGCGGATAGATCCAGGAGCAGAAGGAGAGCAGGTTTCCCTGCGTCTCTTAGATCGTCCATTTGGTTCTTTAGGTCCAAGAGAGCCGTTTCGGTACCGTGTCGTGGGCGGAAGCCAGATTGCCGCAGGCCGAGGAGACGGTTTTCTTCAAGGAACTTTTGGACTTGCAGGTAGGCTGCTTTGTCCAGAATTTTTAGCAGGAAGGGTACAGTGGTGATAGGTCGATAGTTCCCCGGGATCGTTGGGTCCAGCGAGGGTTTTTTGAGGAGTGGGCGTACCCAGGCCTCCTTAAGTCCAGCTGGAACGTGGCCAGACTGGAAGGATGAATTAATGAATGCTGTGAGGAATGGAGCTAGGATCTGTGCTGAGTCTTTAATGAGACTGGCTGGACAGGCATCTCCCTTACAGTTGGAAGGTTTGATGGATTTGAGCAGGGCGATGACCTCGTGCTCAGTAATATCTTTGAAGTCAAAAGATGGAGAGGGATTAGTGGTGGAGGGTGTGGTGGGTTGACTATGCAGGTTAGCTATGAGGTGGGAAAGGGCTTTTTGGTGGCCACGAATTTTAGTTTGAAGAGTGTTAAGCTTGTCTAGCATTGCGGATTGAATACTCTTGCACCATTTGTCATCTTTGATGAGAGCGGGAGGAGGAGAGGATGGTTTTTCCAGTTCCCTGAATATGGTGAAAATTTCCTTTGACCCCGATTTGGCGTCATAGATCCTAGCGTTGAAGGAAGCAGCTTTAGCTAAGGTGATGTTAGTTTTGTAGGATTTAGAGATGGCTTTGAATGCATTGTTGGTGGTTTCTGATGGATTAGCTTTCCAGGTGGAGAGGGCAGTCCTCTTTTGCGCACGTTGATCAAGGAGTTCTTTGGAGAACCATGAATTAGCGTGTTTGGTTTTCTTGGCTTTTTTGAGGGTCAGTGGCGCAACGGCATCGACTGCTTGGGTGATGACTTCTTTGAATGTGTTGGCTAGGGTTTCTGGGTTGTTGGAGAATGGGGCCTGCAAGGCCGGGTTGCGGAGGTAGGGGGCTAAATTCTCGACTGTGAGTTGGCGGGAGCTCCTGGCGAGAGTGGCTGGGCAAGGGGCGGGAGGTGAGTTGGTCACTTTTTTGGTGCAAAGGTTGAATTGGATGTAATGGTGGTCAGACCATGGGGTGGGCGTGTTTTCCATGACAAGTAGTGAACAGTTATGTTGACTGATCCAGTCGAGGGTGCGCCCTTTGATGTGGGTGGAGTCAGAGACAGATTGCGCAAAGCCTAGGGTGGATAGGGTGTACTTGAGGGTTTTGGCATGGGGGTCCTTCGGGTCATTGAGCCCCAGGTTGAAGTCGCCCAAGAGTATGACCTGGGAAGTCTTTTTGATGTTGTTGGACAGTGCGAAAATGAGGGTGTCATGGAAGTCAGTGCAAGGACCCGGAGGTCTGTAGACAATGTGCACAGTTATGGTGCAGTTAGGAGAAACATTAATTTTGAGTGGGAGGTAGTCACTATTGTGGTCAAGTTGCCCTGCCATTTCCCTAATAGCAAAGGTTTCCCTGGCGATGAGGGCCACGCCACCACCTCTCTGAGAGGTGCGGTCTTTCCTGAATATGGAGTACCCAGATGGGATAGCCAGAGATAGTGCCGGTCCTGAACTTTCATTGAGCCAGGTTTCTGTGAGGAATAGGAGGTCAAGATTGTCCTTGATGATTTTGACGAGACAAGTCACATGGTGCTGAGTAGGAAAGTCATAGGCAACTCTAAACTGGGAGTCACACAGGCTTGGAGAGGCGTGGCACGAGGACACAGTTGTTTTTGTTTTTAAAAAAGCCTCTTTTGTTGCATTGACCAAAGAAGTGTTATGCATTTCGAACTTGGCCAAAAAAGTGTACCAATGCACAAAGAGATGAGGTGATCTGCCCAGGATCACATAAGTGGGTAAGCCACGATTTGAGCTTATCTCTCTTCATTTCAAATCATACATCTTGCGCAAGGCAGAGACAGCCGGAGAGCACTGGCAGCGTGCGCATGGCTCCAGGATGGCAGTGCAGGGCTGCACCGCACGGTTCCTCGCAGGGCTTCCTTTTTTTTCGAAATTGTGCTGCCTTTTTTTTTTATATATATATAGTGAACATGTTGTCAACGGTGACAATGCTGGCCATGATATAGCAATTAAAGTCTGTTGCATACGTTGATTTGTTTTGTTGTTTTGTTTTACTTTTAAGTTAACTGGTTTAAACAATGAAACCTTACACTTATTCCATGCAGTACACATCTTCACAATAAATATTATAGCAGCATACATTTGAAATGAATGTCATTATTCTGCTGCAGAAATCTACAATTGCAATTATAAGGGAAATCTGCTGTCCATTCGTCATTCATCTTGCCCACAATACATGTGTTAAGAACATGTTGTCTATCACAAAACAGTAAAAGTCCCCATCCTACGCACCTTTCTTATCAGATAACATGCAACATATAGGTGTTTAGCGGGTTTTTTTGTTTTAAAGACAAGTTCATACCCAGGACATCACTGAGAAGTCATCTTGTTAAACTGAACAAGTGTATCTTTTCAGAGTTCAATGACAAGTCTAAATGCAAACACTGTCTGTGCTTTGCCATTGAATACCACCAATTTATCACGATGCTATCAGAACTCTTGACTCATCACGACTTCGGCGGTAACCCTTAAATCCGGCGGTAGCGCTATTACCGCCAGATTTAAGGGTCCGCCGAATCAGGGCTTCAGCGGATTTTGCCCCAGCTCTGAGCTGGGGGGAAATCCGCCGAAATTTCACGCTATTACCACCGGCGGGAAATCCGCCAGCAGTATTAGCGCGAAGATTCCCCTTGAGCCCAATGGGGAATGGGGCATTCCCGAATGGGCTCAGTGGGGAATGTGGACTTACATTACCGCCAAACTCGTGATCCGGCGCTATTAGCGCCGGGGAGTTCGGCGGTAGGGCTAATACCGCCCGCACTAATAACGTTACCGTTACCGCCCAAGTCGTGAAGTCTGGGAGAAGGTCAGCATGGGGTCCGCTCGAGGGCCCACCATAGAGGGGGTCATCAACTGAAGAATAAAAGTGAACGCAGGTGCCAACGTGCATTGAGGTTCAGTGAAAGGGGGTGCGCTGGCCTCAACCCCCGCCCCCATATGATCTCGCATCACCTTAGGGACCCAGCAGAGATCAGTCTTCAGTGACTTTTACCAGCTTGGCCTGAGATGGACCCGACGCAGCAGAAAAGTTGGACAAGACTATGAACAACTGGGACCGTCAAGTTCTTGAAATGGCTGATGGACCGGGTCCTGGGCAAATGCTGGCAGCAGGGCGGCCCATGAACAATACCGATTTGTGCCAGGCGATTCTGACTGGGACTGGCGCTCGCCCACCTCTGCAGTGGCACATGTGAGCGGGAGAGGCGCACAGCCAAAGAGTCGGCATTCCGCCGCACCCATGGGGCAATAAGGCTGGGGTAGAGAGGAGAGATGTCGCGGCGAAACTGCGGCGCAAAAGTTCTCACAGAGCGCAGAGTTTGAAGGAAGGTGGCAGTTCTCACTAGAAATGTGTTGCCGGAGCCTTGACACACACACCTCTGGTGCACAAGGAGCGGACGACACGTGGGTCAAAGAAAAAAGTACTCACCGAACAAGGAGTTGCTGAAGCCGTACCACACGCAGCCGGCGGTGCCCAGCAGCCAGCGCCCCTGGGTGCTGGCAGCGAAGCTGAAGGGGGTGCCGAGCAGGCAGACCAGCAGGTCGCTGAGGGAGATGTTGGCCAGCAGCATGTTGATGGGGGAGCGCAGCCCCCGGTACCGGCCGAAGAGCAGCAGCACCAGAAGGTTGTTTGCCAAGCCCACGCTCCCAATGATCCCCAGGAAGACTGCGACCACCACGTGGCCCGCGGAGCCAAGTCCCGCATCCGGGCGCTCCCCGGGGGCGCTGCAAAAGGGGCTCCCGTGGGCCGTGGAATCGCAGGCCGGTACCGGGCTAGGCGGCAGCATGACTGGACCTGTGAGGTGCATACCGCCCGCAAACTCCGCTCGCTCTTATACCGGGCTGTGTGCACGGGCCACTTTTTGGGCACCAGGTGCGGCGCATCCTCTAGGAGTGCGAGCAGCCAATCAGCGCCTTCGGACAGGTGTGGGCGCGCAGTGCGCCGCCGTGTGGACACGCGTGCGCCCGCACCTGCCACGGACTGGAGGGATGCGCGTGGGAAGAGGGAGAGGGCGGGGGGGATGGGTAACCAAGCTGCGGAGCACTCGGCGGCGACTGGGCAGCGAGCGGCAGCGCAGCGCATGGAGTGGAGGGCAAGCGACTCCCTGACGGATTGCCACAGTCCAAGCCGGACGCTACCCACAGGACAGCGGGCACAGAATGCAGTTCACCAAGGACAGCATGCAGACCTGGTGGTAAGGACATTTGTGCACAAGAACGCAAGTCCCACAGGGAAGGGTCTATGGCGTTGCTAAGGACAGAAGGATCTATGGCACTGCTAAGGACAGAGGGCGCGGGAAAGCAAATAACAGAGGACACCGTCGGTCCATCGAAGGCAGGAGACGAGGGACCGCTGGAGGAGGCGCCAGGCCGGCCGAGGACTGCGTGGAATACTTTGGCAGACGGTTAGTGGGTGATAACGCACGGGACTGCGCTGGGCAGAGACAGCGGGAGAGCACTGGCTCCAAGGACCCGGCTGCTCGAGGATGGCAGTGCGGGGCTGCAGGGCTGATGGCGAACCACACGCTCGCACAGCAGAGCACCCCCAGGCGCGGCAGGATGGCGGTGCGGGGCTTCACCGGGCGTAACGCACGGTTCCCCACAGGGCTGATGGCGAGCCACACGCACGCACAGCAGAGCACCCCCAGGCGCGGCAGGATGGCGGTGCGGGGCTGCACCGGGCGTAACGCACGGTTCCCCACAGGGCTGATGGCGAGCCACACGCACGCACAGCAGAGCACCCCCAGGCGCGGCAGGATGGCGGTGCGGGGCTGCACCGGGCGTAACGCACGGTTCCCCACAGGGCTGATGGCGAGCCACACGCACGCACAGCAGAGCGGATGGCACAGTCTCGCGCAGGCTGCTGTACTGGACCACGGAAGGAACCCGGGCAAGTAACAATACTGGACACAGCAAAGTATGAAGAAAAGTACTGGGCACGTTCGGCAGCTCATACGACTCGCCCCGACATGGATCTGGATACAGCGCTGCGCGAGGCAGCGACCTCCTTGCCACGCGCCTTTGCGGTTTATTTAGGAATAACCACGGAGCGCCGGGGACATTTCTGCACCTCAAATGCGACTGAAAGTGTAATTATATTAGTTAACTACTGGTTGTCTTACCACGCCGCTATTCCAGCCCCTCACCGCGCCTTTAATAGCTGAACGCGTCGCGTGGTGATTATCAATCCCTGCACTGCCTCGCTTATCCGCTCCCTGCCATTTCTCACGTGCTGCCCCTCCTGCCTGGCTGACTCCAGCGCCCCTGCCCTGTCCCTTCCGGGAGCTGGCAGGTTCAATGCAGCCGTGGAGGTAGGGGGTGGCCGCCCCATCCCCACCCTGGGGCCCAGTGTGCCCCCAGCCTCCTGCTGGCACCTTATAGCCCCCCCACTCCCGCACCAAAAGCCGCCTCTGCTACTTGTTAAATCCATAAGCATTCCTCCCCCTCACACGTCCAGTTCTCCTCCCTTTCGACACTGCGCAGTCTCCAGCCTCACAGACCCCGTACTCTCTGCCCCTTGACACGGTCTCTCCTAAGTGCTGTCTCTTTTCTGACATTGGAGTTTCGCTCCTACCCCACCACCTGGGACAGCACACACTTCGAGAAGACTGCAAAGTCACAGGGTCCGATTCATGGAATATTTGCCCTGTACAAAGTGACTTTGCACTGCTGAAAAGGACTCTGCACCGCAAAAATACACTTTGCAAAGTTCCATGAATCAGGGTTTGTTTTGGCAGCGCACAGTCACTTTTCAGCAGAGCAAATATTCCATGAATCGGGCCCACAAGCCAGTCACTGAACCGTTGGGAACTGATCTGCGTGATTCACAGAGTGTTTTGCCATTATTAAACGTTTCTGTGAATTAGAAGACTGTGCTCCTGTGGGGAAAGTCTGTGCTCTCGAAGGCACGTGGGCATTTATGAATAGTAGCATTCTAAACGCAAAGTGCTGTGACACCCGTGGCGTCGCTAGGGGGAGCACTGGCGGGGGCAGTGCCCCCCTCTGAAGTCCTGTGCCCCCCACCTTAGGCGAGCAGTGACCATGTTCTCTGTCTCTGCTGTTATTTGTGACACTTACTGAGGCAAATGCCTGCAGATCACATGGCAATATTCCTTTTGTCTCAAAGCTAGCAGTGATGGAGCAGCTTACAGCCCTTCCCATCAGAATGTAGTCAATGAAAGTGCTAATGAAGGGCCATTAGTCACTGAATGCTTTCGTGGCGGCATTCTGATGGGAGGAGAAGTGCAGTGGGGTGTGGGTAGCTGGTGTGCACATAAGCCTCTGTGCAGGAGTGCTTGTGACATCACACAGTAACTTTCATAGGCGGCCCCCCTACTTTTGTCTGTGCGCCCCCCCTACTTTTATCTTTGGCCCTCTCTGTGTCCCTCCTAAATTTGATTCCTGTTGTTGCCACTGCGTGACACCAGTAGCAAATCACTGTGTATAACTTGTAAATATAAATACAAACAGTTGCACATCAACTAGATCTCTCAAAAACACATAAGGAAGAATCAGACCTATCGTTTGGCTGTAGACTTTGAGACTAGGCGATTTGAGTTCTTGTCCCCTGTTCCGATTTAGCTGCCTTGTGTGATCTTGGGCACCACACCAGCACCATCATCAACTGTAAAAAACCTAGGGGTCCTGATGGATAACAACCTCACTCTAGAGCCACACGTAAATGCTCTACTCAAGAAATGCTTCTTCCTCCTGCGAGCAGCAAAAAGGATCCTACCATTCCTGTCGTTCGCCAACAAAACACTTACCATCATCGCTCTGATCATGTCCAGAGTAGACTACTCCAATAGCCTATACCTGGGCATGCCCGAACGACTTCTAAGAAAACTACAACGCATACAAAATGCAGCCGCCAGACTCCTCCTCAAGCTTCTCAGAAGAGAACACATCACACCCGCACTAAAAATACTACACTGGCTACCATTAAAACAGCAAATAAATGTCATGTCCATGTGCATCACGCACAGAGCAATACACAAACAAGGGCAGAATTCCTAAGCGATAAACTACGCCTACATCAACCGACAAGAACACTGAGATCAAGCACTGAGATCTGCCTGGAACCAAAAGCCTATAACAGAAGAAAACTCGGAGGATCCTCTTTCTCTCACCAGTCACCGAAAACCTGGAATGACCTACCTAAGAATATACGGAACACAACAAACCACCTAGCATTCAGAAAACTCCTCAAATCATGGCTCTTCACAGCATAACCACAACAGCGACACACTAGAATGCCCACCCCATTAAACAACGATGAAAATAACACCAACCTCGGTCTTTCCCAAAAGGGACAAGCACTGAACCCAAAGAACGGACCCCACGACAGACGATAAGATATCATCGGAAAAAGCCACAAAAGGAGGTCACCAAAAACTGATCACATACTCAGCCCAAGACGAATGCCCTTAAATGACTCATCCACTCCCACCTGGATGTACCTTATCCAAACCACCAGCAGACGCATTTAGATAGAAAGTTTGTGAGAAGAGTCCACTACACCAGCCCAGCACCCAAGGAGGAGAATAGACACCCAACACACATTAATCAATCCATCAGCATTAGAACACCTACAGAGCGCGTTAGAACAGCACAGGGAGCGCCTCACGCAAGCCAAAACCCTGCCAGGTGTAACCCCTTTGCCCACCCTGATGAGATTGGGAGGAATGACGAGCGCCACACTCGGACGGTGTTCTGAATGTTAACATGTTAAACTTCATACAAACCACTAACAATAAACTCAGCATTTCTGTAGACTTATCTCACTCAAAAATCTCACACAACCATCTCTCGCACAACAACCCGCACGCACTTCCCAACACTGCAACACACATAAGCAACACCGACAGCACACGAGGACTGACATCGATCCGATACTCGCACCAAAGCTCAGCACCCGGTGTATACCGAGTTGAAGCTGCCAACCGAACACCAATCCTCTCACTATCCTACTCCCGCTTCACCTACTAACCCATCCCACCTTCTCATTTACAGATCCTCCTGGGGACCAACTCCGTTGGTGACGATGTGCGGTACAAATACCTTTAACATTTAACATTTAACAATTATTTTCCCATGACTCTATTCCCCCTAGTGCCAAAATGTAGAAACTTGCTGCACAGGTGCTATATCAAAAGACCTGAACTTATGCACACTATCACATTAAACAGGGGTGGGCGCCCTCACTAACACACCTGACTGCTTTATATTGTCAGAGAAGGTGTGTAAAATATACGTTTGGGATTACTGCTTATTTTTCTTCGGCGCCTTTTGTATTTCCACGGAAGATAAAGGGATGCTAAGTGGTCGAGAAACCAATGGTATCAATACTAAAGGTAGTCCAAACTGCAAGCAGAAGAGAAGTTACGTGCAGCATCCAATCGAACAGAAGCGAAACGTCCTAATCGCCCCATCAACGTCTTTATGTATGGCTCCCGTCAGGCTGGAATGCGCTGGGACTGATACAAGCTATGTATGCAGTGTGCAAAGGCACAGCTGAAACAGCGTGGGGGGTCTATTTCAACATGATGGTCACCACCCCACCCCCCAGCTATCACGAGACGGCTAACCAGCAGGGAACTGAAACACGAAATTACCACTGATTATCACCTTTCTGTCTTTTACCAACAGGTCGTCGACATCAGCCCCCTGCTGACATAGAATAATGTATAGTTTTTCAGTGGACATATGATTCTCAGAGCGTTTTCCAATGGGGATTTGACATTATAAAACACTTCTGTGAATAAGGCCCATAGTGTTTCAGCTCCCTGGCTGTCTCGTGATATTCAGGAGCTATAAACGCCGGGGTGCATCTCTTTGCTTCAATGTGCGGCTTTGAGCACTCACATTACACACTTTCGCATTACACACTTCATTTGCTGGAGCCCTTCAGCTCATCACTTCCAAGTGACACCTGAAGGGCTCCTGCGTCTGAGCCCATTCTTCTTGCCTTCCTTCCAACGTCCAGCCTCTGCCGCAATTGCGAAGCATAAGAGTTTGCACAGGCAATTTATGCCCCTACGTTTTGCAATCCTTTCTTCTAACAACAAGGCTGACCAATCAACATAAATAAATACATTATTGTACTTTAATTCTCTGCATTCCTTGGCGCAGTGTGTCTTGGGACTTCTTTGTCAACCTTGCAAAGCAAGTGATGCAAAGCGCACATTCAAAGGACAGAACAAAAATAGTTTAGAAAGGAATCTATTGCCGTATTATAAGACTGCTGACTGCTAGTTGCTGGGGGCTTTACGGAGGCTTGAGGCCCCTTTCATTTGAAAAACTTGAAAGGCCCTGACGCCATCACTGCTGGTGCGATCAGCAAGCCACATCTCTATTATTGCCATCCACTGGCCACTGTAACAGCTCACTTTGCAACCGCTTGCGTTGCTGTGTAGAATAGTCATCTTGCATGCCATCATTCCATTCTGGAGGTGATAGTTCAGTGCTGTTTCTAACTTTGCATTCTTTGACTTGTAGTCCCTGATTTTTCCGTGATGCATCCAGTATTGCAAGCCACAGAATGAGGGTGACCAGATGTCCCAGTTTTCCCGGGACAGTCCAGAGAAAAAGCCCTCCGTCCCGGGAGTTTTTTTAATTTTAAAAACACTGTCCCGGGTTTGCAAGGGTGGGTGGCTATGGTCCCGGTTTTTGCCAGGCCCGATTTCGAAATCCCAAAATCGGGTGCCGACGGGTCTCTTCTTCTTCTTCTTCTTGGGGTGGCTCCCAGAAACCAGGAGCCAGTGATTTCCATCTAAATAGATGATGCTCGCCAATCTTCCTACAAATGCAGCTGCAGATCGACCACAACACCAACCCTCCACTACCAGTACATACACACCAAAATACTGCCACCACACCTCACACAATCACCGTACACAACACCTCATTCAAATACTCCCTCGTAAAGCCAAAATATGTACTAGCCGGAACACCATAGACCACCCCATTACCACTAGCCAGACAAACAGGAGGTAGAGAACACACCACTGGAATCCCCACCACCTTACGCAAACGAAACACAATCTCCTGCTGCTCAAAAGACATACAGCAAACCAAAAGCTTACCCCACCCACCTTAAGGATAGACTGAGGCGAAATAGACCACTCCTCGACTGAAATCGCAATCTCAATCGGGCACATCTGCCTGAAATGCTGACCCTCCACAGAACTGGCCACTAGAACCACAAAAGCTCTCTCCCCCGAAGCACCAACACCCTTAATCGGCCCACAAGACCCAAGCAAGACACCACACCTACCACACTGCCACCCGCATCTCCCACCACCTCAGAACCGAGAGGCTCCACCTCTTCATGCTCCAACACAGAACCCTCGGAGACACAGTGACACCACTGACAACGGCCAGCTGATCCACTGGAGACCAGCTCCTGGACACATCCCGTGACTTACCCCTCTTCCTAGCAGGAACAGACTGCCACTCAGATCCAGGATCACTAGATCCTGAGTCCTCCATCGACAAAAACGAGAACCCAACCCTACCTCCGCCACATCCTTCAAATTCCTCTCAAGAGGCCCATCTGAAGCTGCCATTCGCCTAGTCAGACCACCCCCAATTACCACTCACACACTTCAGCATGACGGCTCACGCCACTAAACAGGCATCACTCCATGATTCTCTTCCACACTTCCTGACCAACCCCGTGCTGCCCCGAGTCCCTTCAAGTTCCTCTATTGTGCTAACAACTAGTTCCAGCAATTGCCCGGTGGGACTCTTCCTGCACAAATGGGGGCGTTAAATGCTCCCTCTTGCCCTCCCCGGTGCTCTCCTCCATTGAGAGGACTGTGCCTGTGAGCACACCCCCTCCCATCCCACCGCAACAGGCTAGCAATATTGAAGTAGGACTACCATTTTATTTGTATTTACTTAAGTCCTACCTCTATGTCTATGACCTGTCCCATTTTATTTTTTTATTTTTATCTGGTCACCAGAATGCCAAATTAAAACCAGGCCTAGACTAGCGTTTCCCGAATGCAACGGATCATGTTGGCATGTATGTGAACACTATGCTATGGGCCCAGTTCACAAACTCTGCTGCTTGGAATAAGGTATGAGATATCTGATCATTGTATCATGTAACCTGGACACGCTGCTATCAGATTCCCATATTCCCAAAGCGGCCCTCTATGCACTCAGATGGTCACTAGCTCCTCCTACCGCACCCACCTTCAATATTTGATCGAGGCTTAGTACCCTGAAAGGAATTGCCACCCTGCACTCACTCATACGTCGGTATATGGATGGTATTAGACATCTCTAAACACAGTGGGCACATTTATTTAATCAACCTCAGACTTTTGCTAGTGCATGTCTGGCTTTTTTAATGTGGTGGTACCACTGCCCTTGACACAATACATGCAAACGACCGCCCAGGTAATCAAAGGTGATCAAAGGTAATCAAAGGTCCCAGCAACCTGCTGTTAAGTTTGAAGTTGGTCCTCAGCACACCTTGTGAGCACAGTGCCATAGTCTTTGCCTTTTTCCTGTTTACTATTAGATATTTCTCTAAACAATAATTATAGAATGCAACCAACATCCAATGGGGCTATGCAGGGCTTTGAGTGGGGTAAGAAATCGACGGGGGGGCGGGCTCTTTTGGGGCTTGGTTTTTGGGATGGGACTGGTCTTAAAAAAGTACGCAAACCATAGTACGGTACACATATAAATATATACAGGCTTACATTTATATATTTGTTAGCGTGCCTTACTATGGTTTGCATACTTCAAGGTGGCTTCAAAAGTACACAAACCATAGTAAGGTGGGCACACAAATATATAATATTTATATATTTGTGTGCATACCTTATGGTTTGCATACTTTTCAAGCCATTTTTTAAAAACATTTCTATGTTTATAAAAGATAGCTTAAAAAGTACACAATTCAATCCATCTTTTATAAAGCTTTGCTGACCGACAAAGCATGAGGTGTCTTCGTCCATCGGCAAAGCTTTATATAAGATGGCTTAAATTGTGTAGTTTTCATGCCATCTTTTGTAAACCTCGAAATATGTCGAGGAGAGCCCAGGTTCGCTGAGGGTTAAAGACGCCTTGGCTGCCTGGGAGGGGTTGGGGGAAAAAAGGACAGTAACTTCCTCTGATGACCCCTTGCGGGAGGGATCCCCAGAGGAAGTTACAGTGACTGACAGAAGTGCCAGCCAGCCACAGCGTCAATCAAAATCCTGCTTTTGTAGCCATGCATCAATATGATGGGGCAGATTATCAAATAAGTTACTTAGAGTAAAACTGTCTTACACTTTGAGAGGATGCAAAGCACAAATCACTTACTCCTGATTTACTACCAGTAAGTCAGGAGTAAGTCAGAGCTACTTATAGTAACTGTTTTTTGCATCGAACAGCCAAGAATAAGTAAGTCAAGGGAATGTCAGAGTTGCCCAGACAAATTTGTTTGTGAATTGGGTCCGTGGTAGGTGACTTTTGACCCTGCGATCTTATAAGAGGACTTTGGCAAAGTATTTCAGTCCCCAATATTTTATCAGTGTGAACTACAAAGACCTTTATACATACCATTTTGTCCGAAAAGCAAAATGTGCATTTCTGTGCAGGGGGCATGTCAAATGAATTCCAGAGTACACGTCTTATTCTCAAAGTGATGTGCTTCTGGATGCACCCCCTATGCTGAGGTATCCCCTATGCTCAGGGCAGACAGGGGCGTGAGGAATTGCTATCTGGTGCGGCAGTCTTGACTTTTATGATTTTTATTATGTAATATAATGAAGCAGGTAATTCCATCTCAGAAAGGGTGGTTTCTAATTAGACACTCTTCAGAAAGCTCTTTGCCAAAAGCAAAGCGCACACTTGCCCTGCTGCATCAGTCTGACTGATCTGCAGCTCCTCCTCTGCAGTTTCACAGGGCCAGCTCAGTGGTCACATGTGCCCTGTTTGCCAGCTGTTGTTAACGTGGATAGGGCCACTGAAAGCATCATTGCTTTTACCCAATCCAGAGTGGCCTTTTGCCTTTATAAGGAAAGGGTCTCCCACTTCTTCTTTCATTCAACATTGTACCTTCAAGGACATCAGGAAGAATGAATATGTACCCTCTTGGGAGAAGCCCGCTGCCAGAGGAGAGAACAGGTGCTCCAAGGCAGATTTACGCTATGATTTACGCTATGCTCCCTACCCATTCCTAGGGCTCATTAGGAATGACATGCTCTTGGATGAGACATGTCTCTCTCTGCCAGCTGCACTGGTACCCAGGCCCCTCACTGGAAGTGAAAGACTCCTGCAGCTGTTAGCTAGCCTCCCTTACATTTGGATTGTAGAGACAAGGGGCAGTCTCGTGCCTGGGCCCCAGGATTGACACTCACAGCATCAGAAGAAGCAAAACAGCTGGTCTCCTGTATTCTTAACTGCCAAAATATTGTCAAATACAATTTGCCCATGCTCAAATGCCTTTGAACCAGGACTTGTTGCTGCCTTTGGCACTTCTTTAAAACGATGTTGTTGCATTCATTAAACCAGATTGCTGCTGCATCATGCCAACCAGAGCATGTCTCCAGTTCAGCTTGAAAAACCAACTTGATGCTGTGAATCACTCCAAACCACTGCCTCTTAGAACATTGCTTTGGACCATCAGGGTCACAGCTTGGAATCCCCACACCCGACTCGAACCGCCCGGTGATTAACAATGTCTTGAAGCGACTTGACTTTCCAACTGACCCTGGTGAGCCATCGGAACTGTATCACTCAAGCGCATCTTCAAATCGCAACTAGCAACCTATGTTGTCTGAAAAAACACCAGCTCCCCGCTTGGACCAGTGCAACTAACCAAATCTGAACTTGGTGCAACCCACATTTTCCGGACCCTGAAGTCGGGTTCGACTCAGCCAAATGGCCAGGAAATGAGAAAGGTACTGTTGTGAGCTCCAGCCCCTGTGGTCCACTTTTTGGATCCTGGAAACTTCTCTACCGCCCATTTGATCCTTTTTCAACCAAGACATACTTTTTGGTGACATTGTTGTGATGTTTTGCCTTTCACTCCATCTACATATTATCCAGAGTTAATTTTGTATATTCTGTGTTTTTTCCACAAGGGCATGTTATTGTTAGTGTTTTTATAGGGCAATTATTGCATATGGTGTTTTTAATTAAAGTATATCTGTTTGTAGAAACTTGATTGTATATTGCTTTATTTTAGACTGTTGTACTATTGCTGTTTGGGTTGATAATGTGTTCACATTTGCACTCTTCTTCGGTGTATAGCCTGCCTTCTGCCCATGTTACCACAAAAGTGGAAGGAGGCATATTTCTTGACTTGCCCGTTTCACCTTTATGATTGGGATCACTGTTGGTTTGTAGTAATGTGAGGGTTAAGTAGGTGGTTTAGCTGCTACTCTTCTTTGTACTCCTTCAGGGCAGTTGGCAGCTCATCACAAGGGGTCCCTTCAGATGCCTGCCCCCATTGCATTGCCTAGAAAGAATGTTCTCATTCACAAAATTCTTTGTTTTTCAAACATATATGTACATCATGTACCCATGGGGTGGAGGGCTTGCGACCAGACCTACGCAAATGGGGTTTGCTGGTGTTCAATACATTGAGACACACACAGGAGGCCTGTGTCATGAAATAAACCCTCCACCGGAAAAAGTCTTCCTCGGGAGAGTTTATTCTGAGTTTGCTCTGAAGTTGAATCTCCCCCTGTGAAATACATTCTCCCCATGACAAGAAAATAATTTCTTCTCATTCTGAACCCTTCACAATCTGGTAGTCTACTCTTCTAGGGAGGGTTTTAGAAAAGGTGAGGGAAGTCTCTGTTTTGAAATATTGTTGAGCCTTCACCTTGATGAGGAGAAACTCTGTATAAGAATAAACTTTTCCCTTGAAGGGGAGACTCGGCATCAGAATAAACTCTTCCCTTGAAGGGGAGACTCTGCCTCAGAATAAACTCTTCCCTTGAAGGGGGACTCTGTAGCAGAATGGATGCAGACCTATCTCTCTCCAAACACATCAACTCCATTTCCATAAACTGCCACTTACACTTGCACATCCTAATATGAATCTTTCCCGACCTCTCCTATCCACAAGTAGTCTCTGCGATACTGGCCATCATCGTCTCCTGCCTAGACTATGCCAAATCCCTCTATCTCGGCGTCTGAGCACGCTAGCTCAGGAAACTACAATGAATCCAAAACTCAGCAGCAAGTATGGGAAAACAGGCAAATTGCACTCAAAGTGGTTGTTATAGAATCACCACCACTTCAATTGGACAGATTGGGATGCACTGCAGGGAATTGTCATGGGAGGAATTGTGCCATTTCTCACCAGAAAGCCAGGTGGGGGTTTCTCATGCATTACTCCAGGAAGGCAATCAGAACTAGCCTCAGAATCACACTGAAAGGACTTGAGGGATGCGCAGGTATTGCACATGTATGAACTACAGGATGCATCGCCAATACTAAGGATAACAATTGAGAAGGTTCACTAAGCACTCAAAATCTTGGTAGACTCGCCATGCTGTCTGCCTAGAAGAACCTGGAGTACAACCCGTGCTCCTCCAGTTGCACATAGTAGTAGCAGTAATAGTAGTAATAACTTTATTTTGGGATGTGGCCATAAAAGTAGAAACATGAAAACAGCAATAAATGGGAAGTTACAAAGTAAAAAAATATAAATTGCTCAATTTATCCAGTGAAAATTGGAGGAAGATCAACCAGGAACTTGAATAAATATTAAACAATCGATCTCAATGAACAGACCGATGTTAAATTCATTACAAAATGTCATTGATAGAAGTATAGATTAAAATAGTCGATTATAAAGAAAAAAAATTCAGTAACTGGGAAGCTGATCAAACAGTACTTCCTCCTTATGCGCCAGGCTTTTTTCAAAAATTGCGATTGGTCCTGGAACTCTGCTTGGTTTTGATTGCATAGAAAACACTTTATTGCCACTGCAATGCTCATTATACTGTACATTTTATGGATCTTCTGCCCCTTCATGAAAAATGTGCCCATTGGCGTGTCTCCTATGCCCCAGGAGCTTGAACCACTGCAAGTGGTAGTGTCCCTAATCTAACTTTTGGGAACAGGGTATGTGTCTCCTTGTCTTCCATAAGCATTAAATATTTCTCTTGGCCAAAAGAGAGTTTCTGCTCTAAATAAGCCATCTTTGTACCAACCAGTCTTCTCTCCGAGAACCTTGATTTATAGTACCAATCCTTACCTTCTGCTTCATATGCTCTTCCATAATCCGTGTTTCTCTGTGTGTGGCTGTGAAAATTGAGGGGAGGCCAAGTTTTGCACTCTTACCAATTACATATCTAACCCATGAAAGCGTTCTTCCACCATCCTGTGCAAGGACATCCAGGAGAGCTGTTTTAAAAGGGCTAAGGGACGGTGCAGTGCATAGCTTATAGAGATACAACAGGGGACGCAACTTGGCATCATATACGAAGCTGACCACCCGTAACTCCAATTTTAGGGGGAGGGACGTGGTAGTCCTTGAGAGAGAAAGCAGTTTCTTCATAGTGCCATTTCTTTCTGTTCCATCTTCCTAAAACCATAGTAACCCCTAATCACAGCTTCATACAGTGCTGATGTGCCGGCACAGGCACTCAGCAACTCTAAACCTTGGGGAGCTGCCGTGCTGCCATCGCCTCGAGAGGATAGCTCAGGGGAAACGCGCTCACCTTCGAAGCAAGATGACATGGAGCAACACAGGTTTGGTCCCTGGTCCATGCTTAGAAACCTCTTGGTATTAAGTGCATTATAAATAACCTATCATATAATATTCTAATACTGCATGAAGCCATGCACAGCTGTCCCTTGCCTTAGATAGTTAAGTAGGAATTTATCAATGCATTTGTCCTATCGACCTCTTTCATCTAAGCAGATCCCCAAGTAGTCATAAAAGCTGACTTAGTCACTGTCTATCTCACTGGTTCCTAAACAGATTGGGGAGGGCAGTTCTCTGTGCCACTTAGACTAAAGCATTATCCTGGTTTTTGAAAGGTTGATTTCAAGCCCCCAAGCATCCTCACATATAGGGCTTCAAGTAGGTTCAGTGCCTTTTGAATGCTCACTCTTGTTTCACTAATCAATAATGTGTCGTCGGCAAAAAGAATTCCCATTTTCTTACCCACCAACAGCAGGCTATCCATATTGCACCTTCCTAGTTCTTCAGCAATTTGGTTTATATAAAGGCTGAAGAGTGTAGGTTCAATAACACAACCCTACCTAACACCCCTATGGACTGGAAAGGGCTTTGACAGTCCTTCACCATTTGGCATACGCACCTGAGCATAAGTGCCCACATCCAAACTGCGGAGGGCAACTAAAAGGTTTGGGGGAGGGGACCCCCAGTTGAACAGGTGCGCCCATAGCTGTGCTCTAGGTCTGAATCAAATGTTGTGTGCTGGTTGATAAACCCCACATATAGCTTAATTATGGGGGAACCAGTCCTCTAATCTCCTCAATAATAATTTCCCATATATCTTTGAGGCCATATCAATTAGAGAAATAGGTCTATAATTTTGGGGGTCATCCTTGTCCCCTTTTTTAAAAACAGCGACTATTATAGTGCTTTGCCAGGTCTCTGGAACAAGGTGGGGGCTCTTAATACTGGAGAACACTTGCCATAGGACAGGGCCCCATATTCCTACTTCCATGCTAAAAAGCTCTGCAGGTAGTGTATCCAAACCCTGGGCCTTATCCCTCTTTTGTGAGAGGATTGCTTCTTCCCCCTCCTTTAAGGAAATATCAAGCGAGCAATGCGAAGTTGAATCCTCCCATCCATTAGCCACAATGTTTATCAATGTTTCTGCTCCCCGGCCTTGATAGAGTGTAGTGAAATGGGTGAACCACATTTTTTCCAAGATCTTTGAGGTGACATTTTAATATGGGAAGACTATCTTCCAAAATGCCCTGACATTTTTCTTTTCAGTCACTAACTTGAGCTTGTCCCATTTCTTTTTGCCAAACACCTCTTTCTTTTGGGCCAACAATGATTTGTATTTGCTTCTGACGTGTCTCAGTTCCTGCACATTCCTATGCTCCTTCGTGTTCACTATTGACAGAAGCTCTGACTTTTTCTGGCAGCACTCCTTGTCGAACCACCCAGTTAGTCTTAGGTTGGTCTTCTTCCCAGGGGCACCCGGTTAAGTCAGTATAGGTTGCGGAACAAACGTGGTCTGTATTCAGAAATTGCAAAAATAAAAGTCAGTCTGCATCGGCTAACACTTAGAACGAAAGTACTAACAACTTTTACAGCCAGCTAATTTGGTTATTATCAACCAGCTACCCTCGTCTGTCCCCTGTGCCCCTCACAATTATCAGAGTTGCACAGCTCGGTGCCATTTAAGGCTTGGGGGTGCATGAAAGACAAACAAAGGCAATCCTGGTCACTTTTGATGCATTGGATGACCTGAAAGTTGACTATCAACTTCCAATTTACTACACTTAATAGGACATAGTGAATCCAAGATCTACACTTCCCCGAGATATAAGTAGGTCCCGGAGGGATATTGCGACTAAACCTACCATTACACGCCCTGTAGCCCTTGATCATAACCTCCCGTATTTGTCAGAAAAGGCCATCCGAGGGACACAGGGCGAACATTATGAGTGAGGAACCGCCCATAGCTCATCATAATTCTTGAGTAAAAAGGTATGTTCCTCGAATATTTCAAATTGCACATTAAAATCTCCCCTAACACCATATGGCACTTTATAGCATTGTGCGGATATGACATCTTCTCTAACTCTTCAAGGTGCGCTAATAGGGCATCTGTGGCTTCTTCGGCCTTTTTCGGTTTGATATTATGATGGAGTCTACGCCAGCCAACTTCTGCTTATTTCACTTTTACGGCGGCTGCACATCCCGCCGGTAATGGTCCATGATGGCCCTCTGCTATATTGATTTTAGTGTTCAGACACTTATCGAAGCGCCTCTCATCTCACATGTTTGAGACTTGCAGATTGACAAGCTCTCCTTTAATTAATGACATCCTAGATTCTATTTGCCCCATCCTGATTTCCAACCACTGCTTTTCCTCAGATATCACAATGTTGGGGTTTTCAGTCAATACCAGCTCATTAGAGACCTCAGATGATTGCAAAGCTAGAAAAGGGCTTGAATACTGACATTGAGTTGTAGCAATAAATTCCTTTTGGATATTCAATTTAGGGCCAGGCCCACCTTGCCTTGCTTCTTGTAGGATTTTAAGGAATCAGCTTCTCCCTATGATCCATGGGCCTTCTTGATCCCAACTCAGAGTGGTAAAAGGAGGCTCCTTGAACTGCCCCCTTAGCCCTGCAGATTCCCTGCAGTGCTTTCTCTGTGTCAGGGGGGTCGACCGTGGCATTGTACATGTAGCTAAAGAGACACCAAGTGCACCTGCAATAATGCTGCTTGTTTCAGGGGTGGCTTTAAAGATAACATTGGGGGTAGCTATCTGGTGTGGCTTAACCCCCATGCCCATAATGGAGGTAAAGTCACCTTCTCCCTCTGTACCCTGAAGAGTGGCTATATTTGGGCTGGCTGTATCACTAGTGCTGGATCCTTCCTCTGCTTCCATTGCTTCATTGCTGAAGCTCTCACCTCTATAGCTGGCTGCCTCATCTTCCAGGGGGTAGAGACAATTCTCCTCATAGAGGCGGTCTATAGAGCGCTCCAGAGCTTCAAGTATTGATTTATCAGAGGAGACTTAAGTGCAGGCAGGGGTTATGCAGTCTTTTATAGTATTTAAAAGAGTCAGCACAGAGCTGGAAATAGCACCCCTTATTGAGAGCACTCCATTGTAGCCCCCATACTCGAGGGGGAAATAGCTCTTGGGCATCACAGCTGCAAGAAAAGACAGAAGAAACAAATAACTGATCAGGCGCACAAACAACACATCACCACCGAATCTGCTAGGTACATATAACGCACCACTCTGATGGACACTGGCCCCAGGTATGGCTACCCGCACACATCAGAATACAGCAAGGACTATGACAAGATTCGGTCCTACTGTTCACATAATTCTCACCTACTTACACCAGACTATGCCTCAACACCTCTGACATCAGAATACAGTGAAGACCTATGACAAATTCGGGCATGCTGAACACATAGCGAGTCACTAGCTCTCAAGCCATCTCCTGACTACTCTTGGCACCCATCTACATGCCTGACCCCATGGATTTCTGTCTACTAGAGCCTGGCCAGCCCTGCTAAGCCTTATTTGGCCAAATACACACAACGGTCCACCGAGGGAGTTACCAATACCAGCACTTTGAGACTATAATAATGGTAAAAGGTGCTTTATGAATGACAAGTACAACAAAACAATACCAGTGTGGCATTCAAAAAGATGTTAATTTTAGATGGTTGATCCTGCCACATTGTTCGTGTATGTCAAAATATGGCTGTTTCAGTCTATAGACACTACGTACAAGTAAAGAGGAACACTGGGAAAGGAGAACATACATTTCTTATATTATTTCTATAGTGCCAACTTACAGGGGAATCTATTCCAAAGTTCTTGGCAATAGATGTTAAAATGACCAATTATTGTTACCCACATTGTGTTACTTATTTCCCATTTGAATGAGTAATGTGGCGAGTCAGAGAAGGAGTCGGACTCATGGTCGTAATATTTAACTGTTATATTTTAAACAATAGGAACATGGCCTCACTCACCCTACTGCTAGGGGAATGTCCTCTACCTAACCAAACTAACTAAGGGTGCTTGTCCGTCATCAAATTCCAAAGAAAAATGTCCTCAGTCCAACACCTACATCTATCTGACCCTACCACTAAAACTAATAACTAATGAGTGCCAAAATAAATATCTTCTGGCACCTTCCCTTAGCCGTATGTCTTGGAGCTTTATTTCAGGATTTTTCCTATTGCAACAAGTCTGATTTTGCCCCTAACTGGAAACAAGTTAGTAGAAACTATTTATCCTGGTTCACAGTGTGTCTTTCATGAGCCACTGTAGTTTGTGCTGTATTTTCATAGGTTGGCTATCCCAGAGTGTGCGAGACGTATCAATTTGTTTCTTACTGTCTTTCTGGATGTAGTCTTTTACCTTCATTACTCTGTATATTAGTCCTTTAGACTCTTCATACTTGACTCTCTTTTGGTTGGGGTTTGGTATACCCTTAACAATTGTGTGGCACCACTCATCCTGTGGCCTCTATACTTGCTTCTCCTTTTCCTGTCTTTGAATTTTGTGATTGACACTTGAACGTACATCAGAGTGGTTTTCAAAGTCTCTTTGTAATGACTTCCAATGTTCACCTCTAATTATACTTGGTAGCTTTCTAGCTGTTTTCCAATCAATATATTTGTGCTTTCTTAATGATTCACAGTCAATGTAGAGGATTACTCTCTTTGGTGTCTCCTAGTCCTTAGGTCTGTACTTTCTGACTGTTCCCCCATTAATATTAAGTACAACTCTCCTTAGTGTCTTAGATTAGGGGTCTGTGCACTTTCTTTGGCTTCACAATCAATATTGGTTCTAACTCTCCTTTGTATCATCCAACATGTATGCTCAGGATTTCTGAAGGTTTAACATTTAATATTGCCAACAACTGTCTGGGGTATCTCCCAATATATCTCCTCAGGGTTTCTCCACCCCCCGTAATCACTATTGTAACTTTGGCTACTTCTTCCCCTTTCTCTGTTCCATCCCAAAACCGTCACTTGTGGTGGATTGATTTTTGGGGCTTGGCGTCGGCATCCTCAACTCTCCATCTCCTCTCTCTCGACTCCCCTGTAGAATCGGTCTTGGCATGTCAGTGGGTCTGTCTTTTTGGCAAAGGTTTGCAAATGGGAGGTTTCGTTCCTCCCATTCCTTCTGGTTTCGGCATTGTTGATTGGGCCCAGGCCCACTACAACCTTTCTGTGGACATGCCACCTCATAGGATGGTGTCCAGGACTCTGTCTTGACAGTGGTTTCCCCACTGTTCTCTATGCTGGGCCAGCAGTGCCCTTCTCTGGCATTCTCTCTTTCTTTGACCGCTGTGGGCTCTGTGGCTCTACACAGCTCTGCCCCACCAAGATGACGCTACATCAGACAGCTTCCCCTGCGTATGGCTCTCTCTCTCTCTTCTCGATCGGTTTGTCCGTGTTACATAGAAGTGCACATTCCGATTTCTTTCTTCAGGTGTCGTATTTGATCCAGCATTACCTGAAGCCAAACAAAAGGAAAGCACAGTACTTGTGATTCAAAGCAATCCCATATAGGCAGACAGTGTTTGCATAGGGAGTTCCTTGTGGAAATGAGAGTCCTTGTCCCCTCAAGGGTAGTCATTGCCAGAGAGTTCCCACTTGCCCAGAGCCCAAGGGAGTGTCTTGCAGAGTGATTTCACCTCCCTAGCTTCAATGGGGTTAATCCCCCCTGGGGAGAAGTGGAGAATACTCTTGATTGATCACAGTAGCCTGAGGGAAAATCAAAATCCCATCAGTGTGCAGCTCCTCCTCATCAGCATTGCATGGATTATGCTCTCTTTGCCTTGTATAGATTATGCTATCCTTTTCCCCAGGCATGTCATATTTGAGTTTTTCACTAGCCTTCTTTGACGTCTTTTGCATGTGGATGTCTCTCCCCTGAATGTGCATGCAGTAGGGGGCTTATTAGTTCCCCTAGAACTGCAGTATAGCAAGTGGAGGCAAATGCATAACGGGCAAGGGAGTACTGACCCACCAGATCCCTCGCTCATTAAAGCAGGACCAATGAGCCAGTCCAGTATAAAAATTGAGCACTCCCCTGGCTGGTTTATGAAGCCAAGAGAGCACACATGAGCTGGCTTAAACTGTCAAAGGGAAATGTGGTTTCCCTTTGATAGTTGTTGTTCCTCAGCATGCATGTCTAAGGTACTATGCTGGTTTATGGGCATTTTGCTTCCCCAGCTTTGCCTGGCCCATTGGGAATTCAGGATGGGGAACTGCATCTGTGAATGTGTGTGGGAGCGCTCCCACAGTTCACACACATAAGATCAAAACTACAAAATAAGACAACTGACTAAAGCGTGTAATTATACAAACAACCAACACTTGCACTGTTTCTGCTTTCCCCCTTATGCTGTCCTTCTTCCCACTTGTGCTATCCCTTCTCCCCTGCTTGTGCTGTCCCTCCTCCCCCTTGGGCTGTCCCTCCTCTCCACTTGCTCCGTCCCTCATTCTTAACCCTTGCCCTGTCGCTCTTTCCCCTTGCCCTGTCCCTCCTACCGCCTTGCTATATACCTCCCCCAATGCTTGTGCTGTTGTCCCCTCCTCCTTGTACTGTCATTCCTTCCTGCTTGCATTGTCACTACTCCCCACTTGTGCTGTCGCTCCTTCTGCCATGCACTATTGCTCCTACATGCCTTTGCATGGTGCCTCTTCTCTCTGCTGCGCTGTCCCTCCTTGCTCCCTTCTGCTGTCCCTCCTTCTTCTCTTGCACTGTCCCTCCTCACCCTCTTGTGGTGACCCCCCCATTTTGTGCTGGCCAACCTCCCCTCTTGCACTGGCCCACTTGCATTTTCCTTCCTTCCTCTTGCACTTTTCCTACTCCCCTTACACTGTCCCTCTTTCCACTGTGCTGTCCCTCACCCCTTGGGCTGTTGCATCTCCTTGCACTATCATTCCTTCCCCCTTGCAAAGTCTCTCATCCCCCTTGCACTGTCCCTCCTCCATATCCCTTATGCTGTCGCTCGCTGCTGTCACGCCCTGCTGTGGAATGCTTTACCGCTTCCGCTCAATAGTATTTGTGATCATTTACTTTTCTGGCAGTCGGCCAAAATGTTATTGTTCTCTGCCTAATTCGTTGATCCCTTCATTTCTGTAACATTGAATAACTCTTTCCCTTTACACTGTTGCTTCTTCCTCCTTTTGCTATTGCTCCTTTCCCCCTTGCGCTTTCCCTCCCCCCCACTTGCGCTGTCTTTCCTCTAACCCTTACACTGTCCTTCCTCGCTCCATTGCACTTTCCCTCCTTCCTCCATTGCACTGCCCCTCCTTCCTCTATTGCACTGTCCCTCCTCCCCCTTTTTCAATGGCCCTCATGTGGGATGTATTGACCCACTCCGCTGTGCTATGCGGAATCTCTTGCCAGTTATGGGGAAAGGTACAGCAAAAATGGCGGCAAAAACCTTGTTTGCGACAAAAACCTACAAAAACCTCCCAAAACGGTGTGCTTCAGCACACAAAAAGAGGGATGAACAACCTGCCACCCATGTGCATGTGTGGGGGAATAGAGCACACCCTGCAGACAAGTTCCAGTGGGTCCCATGACCAGCAAACATAGTGCAGACAGAGAAGCAGCACTTTGCAAATGAAACCTCAAAATGTGCATACAAATGCCATGTGCTTTGTTGCTAAAAACTCCAAAACTCCTATAACACAACACTCTTCAACATTCACAATCTTGCCTGGTAGTAAAATTCATGTATCAAATGAAGCATTGTGAAACATACAAAGTCTGACAGCCTCTATGCCAAAATCTGAGTGCAGTACCCTGGGCTGCCTGAATGACATCAGTCAGAAGAAGTTACTGATGAAACTTTAAAAGTGAGCTAAAACTCAAAAGACTACTGGATTAGCAAACAGAAAAAGGATTGTTGGCAAAAATGATTACAGATCTTAGTTGTGTTTTGATCCCACAGATTTTAAGGCTAAGAAAATAATGAACTTATGTTTGATGCAACAGATGTGGTTTTGCTAAGTTTAAAAGTTATTTAGCTTGGCTGAAGCTGCAAAGAACTGGAAAAGCACGTTTTTTTTTCTCGCAGAAGGAGGGCCTTCCTCTCAGCAGTAACTCATGGGGAGGTGGGTCTACAGAGAGCAAAGGAACAATGACAAAGTTGCAGCCCAGGAAATTGCAAGTGTGAAAAGGGATCGTAAATGGCCTCTGGAAGGAGCAAGCAAGGACGGGGATGCCTTGGACTGCAGGGAGACAAAAAGAGACAGATCCAAGCGACCATCTGTTGCTAAACATGAACAAAGAACACATTTTATAAGACTTATAACTTGCTATTCAAAATGGTGAAAAATATAAACATGACTGAGTTGTTAATTTAATTTAATTTCTGGCTGCACGTGTGAAGAGGCGGCAGAACTGTGTGACATGTTCTGGGCAGGAATGGCAAGATATGTGGTTTTATGCAAAATGTATTACTGTTAGAATTGTGAAAAAAAATGTACACGAGATCCCACCACTGCGGGGTTTTGAGGAATAGCTGCTATGTAAAATATGGCATCTTTATGTGTGATTTGTATAAAGGTGACCAATGTAGAAATGTACATTTAATATAAAATCAGATTTGGAGACCAATGGCTAAAGGGAGGTCTCTGAGGATTGTAAAGCAAATCATAAAACCTGACATCACCCAGCCTTGATCCAATCACCCCAAATGCAAGGCGGAGATGAAGTGTTAACTTTGTCCCAGCTCAAAGGGGCAAGCTTAGCTAAGCCTGCCCACCCATCCCCTTTATGATATCATTTTATAGCATAAATAGAGACAGCTGACAACACATAGAGACAGACAGATCTACTCACCCTCATGAATGCTGGCAAAGCGCCCTGCTGCTGAAATCTACATCTTCGTGTTCCAGACTCCCGAAACGTGGCAAAGCAAAGGCCTATTTCATAGCTGAACCATTCTCAGCTGGGCCTCAAATTCTAGACCAGAACCCCAAAAGCCTAGGGGAAGCATCATAATACAGCCAGGCGTGCTGTTAATGCTTGCCTGCTGAATTGAAATATCCTCAGAACCAAGAAGGGCAAATCCTGTCCAGTCCTGTGCCGTGCTGTGACCAGAGCGCCTTGCTGACCCTATCCAGTCCGATGTGCCCAGCTGTCAGTCCCTGATGGATCCGATTCAAGGGTCCAGAATCCTGACGGTCCAGAATCCTGACGGTCCAAAATCTTAAATTCATTTTGTTTTGTGAGTATAAACAGGAAGCTAGAAACTGTTGATTCCCGTGCATTATCTTGTCCCCTCCTAACCTCTGAAATATCCTCACTTCCATAATCAGTAATATTGTTTAAATCCGTAGTGAAATCTTATTCTGTCTATCTGTAAAAGCATCCTTTTCCTAGTCATTTTGTCAACTTTTATCTATTATTTTCGTTCGAGTGACCAGCCTAGCGCTCCAGGGTGGACAGCGAGGAACCAGGACTGAGTCGCGAATCACTCCTGACTCTTACGTTGTACCATCCTGGTGGCTTAGCTTGGATGCTCTAGTCCATAGTCAATATTTTTCTAATTTTAAAACTGAAGCCTTTTTCCATTCTCGCGCCTATCTCGCAAAAATGACCTTTACTAAAACCACTACAACTCCCTCAGTTTTTGTGATAGAAACAAAATTGCAACTTCTACTTGTACCTAAAATCCATAGCTATCCATAGAACCCAAAACAGTGTGGTGCACTCGTTATCGCGAATATCGCGCACCGAAAAGTTTGCTGCAATTTTAAAATCCTGAGAAATTTTACACATGTAAAATATATTCAAACTGCTTCCGACTTGGATTTTAAGATTGCAAATATTTTCTGCTGACTAAATCATTGGTTATGCATGTGAGCAACTTTTCAAAGTGGCTCCTATAGGAATTTACAACAATTTAAGCATTTTTCCACACATTTACAGGGTAATTCATAGAATTTCGCAGAAAAGTGTCGCAAGCGGCTGGCGCAGAGTGTCCGCGTGCGATTGTCTGCGCCAGGCACGTGCGCTAAAACCGATTTCCGCGCACAGCGTATTCATGGATTTTAGGCTCCCAAACCAGCCGTGGCGCAGAGTATCGCAGCGACCCTGCAGCAGCGCCAGTAACGCCCCCAAGAACGCCCTCGCGCAAGGAAAAGCCATCAAAATCGCTAAATCATCGCAAAGGGCAACGCTAACCCTGGACCAGTCTACAGGGCTGCCAAACAAGGAACGCAAAGCGGGTAACATGCATATCAGGGGTACGCTTGAAGTTATACACGCGATTAGCCAGGGTACGTGTATTACAGGGGTACGCGTGAAGTTTTACACGCGATTAGCCAGGGCACGTGTATCACAGGGGTACGCAGGAATTATCACACGCGATTTGGCTGGGTATGTGTATTACAGGGGTGCACAGGAATTATCACACGCGATTTGGCTGGGTACGTGTATTCCAGGGGTGCGCGGGAATTATCACACGCGATTTGGCTGGGTATGTGTATTACAGGGGTACACGGGAAGTTCTACACGCGATTCGGCTGGGTACGTGTATTACAGGGGTGCGCGGGAATTCTCACATGCGATTTGGCCAGGTACGTGTATTACAGGGGTGCGCGGGAATTATCACACGCGATTTGGCTTGGTACGTGTATTACAGGGGTGCGTGGGAAGTTCTACACGCGATTGGCCAGGGTACGTGTATTACAGGGGTACGTGGGAATTATCACACGCGATTTGGCTGGGTACGTGTATTACAGGGGTACACGGGAAGTTCTACACGCGATTCGGCTGGGTACGTGTATTACAGGGGTGCGCGGGAATTCTCACATCCGATTTGGCCAGGTACGTGTATTACAGGGGTGTGCGGGAATTATCACACGCAATTAGGCTGGGTGGGTCCTCACAGGTGTTTCCTGTACACCCTCCACGGCCCCTGCAGGTAGCCCACAAAACAGGGGACTACCCTGCACACCTGCTCATGTCCCCCTGCACCCCCACCCCCCAGCAGTGCAGGGGCAGCCTCCACCAGGCCCCCACTCATGTCCCCTATCACCCCCACCCCCCCGCCACCAGGGGCACCCTCCACCAGGCCCCCACTCATGTCTCCCACCACCCCCACCCCCCAGCAGTGCAGGGGCACCATCCACCAGGCCCCCACCCATGTCCCCTATCACCCCCACCCCCCAGCCACCAGGGGCAGCCTCCACCAGGCCCCCACCCATGTCCCCTATCGCCCCCACTCCCCCGCCAACAGGGGCACCCTCCACCAGGCCCCCACTCATGTCTCCCACCACCCCCACCCCCCAGCAGTGCAGGGGCAGCCTCCACCAGGCCCCCACTCATGTCTCCCACCACCCCCACCCCCCAGCATCCAGGGGCACCCTCCACCAGGCCCCCACCCATGTCTCCCACCACCCCCAACCCCCAGCAGTGCAGGGGCAGCCTCCACCAGGCCCCCACTCATGTCCCCTATCACCCCCACCCCCCCGCCTCCAGGGGCACCCTTCACAAGGCCCCCATCCATGTCTCCCACCACCCCCACCCCCCAGCCACCAGGGGCACCCTTCACCAGGCCCCCACCCATGTCACCCACCACCCCCACCCCCCAGCAGTGCAGGGGCATCCTCCACCAGGCCCCCACCCATGTCTCCCACCACCCCCACCCCCCAGCCACCAGGGGCACCCTTCACAAGGCCCCCATCCATGTCTCCCACCACCCCCACCCCCCAGCCACCAGGGGCACCCTCCACCAGGCCCCCACCCATGTCTCCCACCACCCCCACCCCCCAGCAGTGCAGGGGCAGCCTCCACCAGGCCCCCACTCATGTCTCCCACCACCCCCACCCCCCAGCCAACAGGGGCACCCTTCACAAGGCCCCCATCCATGTCTCCCACCACCCCCACCCCCCAGCAGTGCAGGGGCATCCTCCACCAGGCCCCCACCCATGTCTCCCACCACCCCCACCCCCCAGCCACCAGGGGCACCCTTCACAAGGCCCCCATCCATGTCTCCTACCACCTCCACCCCCCAGCCACCAGGGGCACCCTCCACCAGGCCCCCACCCATGTCACCCACCACCCCCACCCCCCAGCAGTGCAGGGGCATCCTCAACCAGGCCCCCACCCATGTCTCCCACCACCCCCACCCCCCAGCAGTGCAGGGGCACCCTCCACCACGCCCCCACTCATGTCTCCCACCACCCCCACCCCCCAGCAGTGCAGGGGCAGCCTCCACCAGGCCCCCACTCATGTCTCCCACCACCCCCACCCCCCAGCCACCAGGGGCACCCTTCACAAGGCCCCCATCCATGTCTCCCACCACCCCCACCCCTCAGCCACCAGGGGCACCCTCCACCAGGCCCCCACCCATGTCTCCCACCACCCCCAACCCCCAGCCACCAGGGGCACCCTCCACCAGGCCCCCACCCATGTCTCCCACCACCCCCACCCCCCAGCAGTGCAGGGGCAGCCTCCACCAGGCCCCCACTCATGTCCCCTATCACCCCCACCCCCCCGCCACCAGGGGCACCCTCCACCAGGCCCCCACTCATGTCTCCCACCACCCCCACCCCCCAGCAGTGCAGGGGCACCCTGCACCAGGCCCCCACCCATGTCCCCTATCACCCCCACCCCCCAGCCACCAGGGGCACCCTCCACCAGGCCCCCATCCATGTCTCCCACCACCCCCACCCCCCAGCAGTGCAGGGGCACCCTCCACCAGGCACTCACCCATGTCTCCCACCACCCCCACCCCCCAGCAGTGCAGGGGCAGCCTCCACCAGGCCCCCACTCATGTCCCCTATCACCCCCACCCCTCCGCCACCAGGGGCACCCTCCACCAGGCCCCCACTCATGTCTCCCACCACCCCCCAGCAGTGCAGGGGCAGCCTCCACCAGGCCCCCACTCATGTCCCCTATCACCCCCACCCCCCGCCACCAGGGGCACCCTTCACAAGGCCCCCATCCATGTCTCCCACCACCCCCACCCCCCAGCCACCAGGGGCACCCTCCACCAGGACACCAACTTCCCTGGCACTGAAGCTGGTGCCCCTCTGCCTCCTTGGCCGGGGGTTGCCACTGGTGCCAGATGTTGTAGTGCCCGACATGGCAACCCCAGAGGCAGGAGTGGGTGGGCAACTGGGTCCTGGGGCTGGGCTGTGGGGCGACGGAAAAGCAGTCGGGAGCCTTTGGTTCCAGCAGGGGTGGTCACAGCAACAGCACCCCTGGCTGATGTGCAGGCAGCAAATGGCAGGGCACGTGGGCAGCAGGCAGTCAGGCAGCAGCAGATGGCAGGTGGGAGCGTGCTCAGGGCTCTGGGGGGCAGTAATTTGGCCTCCTGGGCAGGAGCGTGGTCTTTCGTGTGTGAACGCGTGGACAGCTTGATACGTAGTGAGTGATTTTGCACGTGAAAATCCCACACGTCTGTGTGTAAATCGATGAAAGGCCCTTAGCGCGTAAATGCGTATGCGCGTCTATGAAGTCACGTGCACGAGTAGGAAAAAGTTGCGTGACACGTCCGAGTGTCAAAGCGTGTAATTGGTGCAAATGGACCTACACGCAGAAGTGTCAAAGCGTGTAATTGGTGCAAATGGACCTACACGCAGAAGTGTCAAAGCGTGTAATTGGTGCAAATGGACATACACGCAGAAGTGACAAAGCGTGTAATTGGTGCAAATGGACCTACACGCAGAAGTGACAAAGCGTGTAATTGGTGGGAATGGGCCTAGCACGTACACGCCGCGTCAGTGACGCTGTACGTGTGGGCCTGCATATAAGGTACGTGTAGAACACCAATTCCTTGTACTGCTTTTCGTGGAGAGCGAGTGGGTGAATTCTGTACTTCTTGTCGTTTCACACGCGATTTACTTCACGGCGTTTCAAGTTCGTACTCCCTGTTACCTCTGACAGCTTTTTCTATATTTATCTCTTGTACTGGTTTACCTGGGCCTGTTCCCTCAAACAGTGTTCCCTTCTACTGTTGTCCTGTCTCCTCAGACAGCGTACATATCTTCTTTTGGCGGGGGTGTTGCCAACCAAACGCGCTCATTTTTCATGCTCTTTTACCTGGCAGACGGTGAGTCACGCACGTATCTAACATCTGTGCTTGCCCCGTGTGTAGCCTACCTCTTCAGAGGTCATTCTAGGCTGCGTGTGACACGCATACGTTCATTCTTGTGTTACTGGGTGCCACAGCGTAGTGCAGGTTTTTCTTTCTGCACACGTGGTCTAGGAGGGGTTGCGTGCACGTCATCTCCCTTTTTTGGGCCTCCTGTGCGTTGCGTGACCCGTCATCTTTCCCCAGGGGTTACATTCAGCCTTGCTAGAGCACTAGGGTACAATTACCATCTGGTACCCAACCCCTTTGACCCCCAATTGCCCAGGACAATAGTCTACATCCACTCCCATACGCACATTAACATCAGTGCCATGGCTGGGAGGCGAGGATTCCGTAAGGGTGGCAAAGGTGGAAGAGCCACAAGTGGTGGCCGTGGTGGATCCGGTAGGGGACGTGGTCGTAACTTGCAGGGTGAGCCTGTCCCCCCATGTGTGGAGGACCAGTCACGGGCAACCATAATCCCCCCCCCCCTCCCGTTGAGGCTGATGTGGCTGACACCATCCATGCTCAGCCCTTGTTGGACCAGCCCATTGTGGCACCAGACCTGGCTGACTCCATGGCTGACTTCCAGTTCAGCAGGGCTACAACACGTGCGCTGGTGCACGTTGATGCCATCATGCCACGTGGATCTGGGGCAGCAAGGTCATCTGCTGCACCAAGGAGGCAGGGCGGAGAGGCTGCAGGGGCAGCTGCGGCTCCATCCACCCCAGCCCTCACACACCCAGCCAGGACAGTGTCGGTCCTAGTCCATGCTGCTGACATTCCCCCTGACACCATCACACTAGAGCCAATGCCTGCACCAACTCCCATGCTGAGTGTGCAATCCCACACTCCTGATACAGAGTCCACCAGGGCTCCTGCCCCTAGTGTCCAGAGCGGCGCAGGACACTCAGGATCACCACCACCTTCCAAGCGGAAGAGGAAGAGTGCTCGTCCGGCACAGGCTGATGCCCCAGACACGGCTACACAGTCCGGCCCGTCCAGGAAGCCCAGCTTCACGGATGACGAACTGAATGCACTTGTCGAGTATGTGTCCGGACATGACAACGAGATGGTCATTGTTGCAGGATCCAAGACCACACCTGCACAACGCCAGGCACACTGGCAGACCGTTGCGGACATCGTAAGTGCCCTTGGAATCGTGAGGCGCACAGCCAATGATTGCTATAAGCGCTGGAATGACCTAAAGCGCAGGGCAAAGAGTAAGCTGGCCTCAATAATGCCGCAACTCTAGTGACTGGAGGTGGGTCTCCAGTAGTAGACATGGAACTCACTCCACATGAGTCAGTCGCTGGGACCTACGTCACGGAGGAACAGATCCAAGGCGTGGGAAATCTGGCTGATTACGAGGCATTGTCCGGTGAGTGCACATGCATGTGTGTGTCATCCATGTGCATGGTGTGTGTTTGAGGGCTTCTGTTTGTGTGCCAGGTGAGAGTGTGTGCGCCTGAGTCGTATGGGTCAGCCATGTGCTTCATGCAATACTTCCTGCGCAGCTGCATTTGGCCATAGCAGTATCCCTTCTGCCAACAGTAGACATCTAGCCCAACTGCACGCCAGTTGCCCTTGAAGTGTCACCTTGCCACAACATTGTTGCTTATTTTTTACTGTTCATTCAGTCAGATTGTTTGCATTCCCCCACTTTTACTAGCCATGTCGCTGTCCACTAGTCACATGTCTGACATGGCTATGGTAAAGTGGAGTGACTTTGTTACCTGGATATCATTTGTACACACATGTCCCTGTGCAATTGGACCATTTCAGACTGGCAGCTCCAGGTGAAAAATTTGACCTGTTAGAATTAGAAAAGCAATTACATGCGGGAACTGGACTGAATGAATAGGTGCTGCCCTCCTCTCCATCTTCACTCAATAGCAATGGTACATGCCATCTGTGTGATGGCATGTGTGTTTCACCTGGCAATCACAGGCCAATGTGTGATGCCACTGCCAGGCAGCATGCAGAAAATAAATGTGTTCATCATCCATCTTGGTGTCATCAGTGTGTGCCATTTGCCTGCACTTCATACGCAGTGAGGGTGCATGCATGGGAGGGTTTTAGTCATGTGGGACATGTGTCAATCAAGTACTGGTTCTCTTGCTTCTCAGCCCTCATTGTGTGCCATGGTGCTAATGCCTGTTTCCATTTCTTTGTTTTTATGTCTTTGCAGGGGAAGACTCACCTGATACTGCTGGGGTTGTGGAGATGGTGCAGACCCAGGAGGGGTCCGAGGGCCGACCAACCACCAGTGAGGGACGTGGTGTGGTGGTGGGGGAGAACCCACAAGTGCTGCAGGTCGTGCTCTCAAGGGGTGTCTCTGGCTGCACCTCCCCCGAGCTGTACTCAGGTGTTGATTCGGATGAGACCTACGTGCCGTCGCAGGTGAGTGTTCCAGGGAGGGATTCTGTTCTGTCTCACCCACCTGCACCAGGGTCAGAACCCTCCATGGGGATGTCAGTGTTGGCAGCTACGCCTTTGGTGGTTACGGATGCAGGGTCACACTCCGCGACATCTGATCCTGTTCCTGGGCCAGCAGATCAGAGGGGGAATGCAGTCCTGCAGCCTCAGGCAGTGCCGGCACAGCAAGGCGCAGTTCGCCTTGCCCCAGACAGGTGTGGTGCCCGCCGACGTGGTGGCCGTACGCCACCTGGCAATACCGCATGGGAGCAATCCATTTACGGTATGGCAACCCAACAGGCTGCATCATCCGAGATGATGGCTCAGGCCATTGATAGGGTGGCCACTTCCATTGTCCCCCCAGAAAGGCTGATGGAGCGACTAGAGCAGGCAACCGACTCCATCTGCCAGTCACACAGGGAGGACATGTTGGGGTCCAACAGGGACAGGCGGGCGGCACTGGCGACTCTGCAGGAGGCCATCTCCATTGAGTCCCAGGGCCACAGGGAAGCCCTGAGGCAGGAGCTCCTTCACCTCAGGACGACTCTTGTTGAGCTTGAGGCTTCAACACACCAAAGGACAGAACAGCAGCTGGAGCGTGTCACCCGTACGCTCTCAGCTGAGATGCAGGCAACGAGGGCGGAGGTCCGGGCATCCCGTGAGTTGTTGCATGGGGACCTCCGCACACTCATCCTCCAGAACCAGACCTACCACACCCGCATGCTTGCAGCCATGGAGGAGCAGACTAGGGCCTTGCGTGGGCTGCCTCCCATAGTGCAACCACCTCCGGATGCAGCTGCACAGGGTGATAATAGCGACAGCAGTGATACTCCCACAACAGGGTAGCCGTGTGGGCCATGAGCCCATGGACGTGTTTTATTTTCCCAGGATCCACGCAGGAGGGTTCTGGTGTGCATCCTGTCCTCGGACCTCCTGGGTGGCCTCCCCAACCCCCCCGGGCCCATCAATGGCCTTTTTTGATTGTTTCTTATTTTTATTTTTATTTTTATTTATTTTATTCCCTATTTTTTTGGGACGATTTGTTGGCTTCCGTGGTTCCTGTGGGCATACGCTGCATTGTGGCTGGGCACATGCAGGCTTGTAATGTATTTGGTTCAGATGCTTGGGTTTGAGTCACACACACCCCTCCTGCTTCCCGTTTCCATGGGCTTGCAAAGGGTGTGCCCAAGTGACAGTGAATTAGACAGTGATGTTGGACTCCCATGAGCTGTGTGGGCAGTCTGTAGTCAATACTGTGTATACATTCCTAGTGCATATTGCTGTTGTGTTGTACACTGCATGTTGCATTGATGTGTAACTCATCTTCTGTGTCTACCTCCCAATTTGCAGGTCCCTTCCTCATGTCTACACAAGGACCTCTAGTCTGGAGATGGGGTCCTTGTTGGCAGCAGTGCACCTACAACTCTACATGGCGCCAACACTGCACAGTTGGTAGTGGTGGGAGTGCAGGCCTTTCCAGGTGGTGAGACTACTAATATGTAACATTTGTGATGTCATGTTAATGGTAGTACGTGCTCAAGTATGTTGTTGGTCCGGCATTGCTGTGAGCATTTCAGGTGTTGCAGGTTTCTAATAGGGACACTGTACATAGTGACGCTAGTGTCATGTTGTGGGGATTACTTTGTTTACCTGCAAATAGCATGACATGGCACGGTGTGTCGTGTGGCGGTGCTGGGGTTGGGTTGGCTGACATGGCACTGTCCTCTTGTTGCATTTTGCAAGTGGGTATTCTTTTTAGCTGCTTGAATGTGTAACTCCACAAAACTGCATTGGTGGTGTCTGTGTGGGTAGGGATGCACACATTGTGACACTTCCAGGTGAACAATCTCAGGCTGATATGGTATTCACGGTTCATTCTCCAGACATTCAGGATCAGTGTCAGGTTGAGTCATCATTGATTGTCAGATGGAATGTGCCAGGGCAGTGTGCACTCCAAAGGGGTGTGATTTCTATGTGAAGTAATTAGCCACTAGCTGTGTACGGGCTGCCTCCCCACGTGCCCTTTCCCCTCCCATGCGCAGCGGCTGTGCATGTGGTTGGGGATGTGGGGCCACCACCATGTCCACGGACAGGCCCCGGCGTGTTGCAACGTTGTGCAGGACACATGCTGCCACTATGATCCTGCACACTACTGGGGGAGCGTATAACAGCTGGCCGCCAGAACGGTCAAGGGAGCGAAAGCGTGACTTTAGCACTCCGAATGAGCGCTCCACTATGCCCCGGGTCGTAATGTGGGCTGTGTTATATCTTACCTCGGGTGGCGTGGTGGGGTTCCGAATTGGCATCATCATGTGGGGGCTGAGAGGGTAGGCACTGTCCCCTGTGGAGGTGGTGATTGGTATCATTGGTGGGGTTGTGACCTTGCTCAGTATCCAACATGCATGCATGTGCAGTGGCATACATACTCACCAAGCAGCCATGTATCGCCATGCCGCCCAGCTTCTAGGTCCCGGCTTAGGGTGGACATTCGGTAAATGAAGCTGTCGTGGGTGGACCCGGGATAGTTGGCATATACTGAGGTGATGATTCCCTTGGCATTACATGCTACCTGCACGTTGATGGAATGCCAGTGCTTGCGGTTCCTATAGATGTGCTCAGATGCCCTGGGGGGACGTAGAGCCGCATGGGTGCAG
The DNA here is from genome assembly GCF_040938575.1 of Ambystoma mexicanum. Classification (NCBI taxonomy): domain Eukaryota; kingdom Metazoa; phylum Chordata; class Amphibia; order Caudata; family Ambystomatidae; genus Ambystoma; species Ambystoma mexicanum. The sequence continues at coordinate 263,534,756 of NC_090932.1, read as the reverse complement.
TCGATGGCACCTAGCACTTTGGGGAATCGTGCCACACCGTAAAAATCCAGGGCGGCAGCATGCCTTTCTGCAGGTGTTCTGGGCAGGTATATGTGCCTGCGGACTGATGGGCGTGCAGTGATGATGTTCAAGACCTGGTGTAGGCAGCGTGACTGGGTGGCCTGTGACACCCCACCCACTATGGCACTTGTCCGCTGAAATGATCCAGTGGCTAAGAAGTGCAGTACATTGAGGACCTTCTCCAGGGGGCTGAGTGCTTGGGAGCACAGGGTGGGTGATGTGAGGTCATCCTCCCACTCACTCACCAGGTCCAGTATTATGTGTGGTGGAAACCTGTACCTCCCATACACCTGGTCATCAGGCATCCCGAAAAGGCTGGTTCTGGGTGTGAATATTCTGGCCCTGACTATCCTCCTCCTCCTCCTTTGGTAGCCCACTGCCACTGCTGCTAGGAACGGTATGTTCATCCTGGCGTCTGAGCTTGTTATTGTCAAAGTGCGCAAATTTATGCTTTGCGCGTGTTCTAGGCGAGCGTGTGACCCGCGCACCCCTGGAATCCAGTTCCCAGTCCAATAGCGTGTGGAAATTCCCACGCACCACGGGATACAGGTGCGCTGACGTACTTGCGTGTGTAAGTGCCCGCGCACCCATGAAATACACGTACATAGGCCAATCGCGTGTACGCGCACTTTTGTCCAATTACACGCTGACGTGCAGTATTTCCACGTGTGCTCCGTCATCACGTGCTGAGTGGGGAACACCCGTGCGGGTCACATCACAGACGCGCTTACGCGCTGAGGGACTCTGGTCCAATAGAATCGCGTATGCGTGCTGACGCGCTTACGCGCTAAGGGCCTTTCCTCGGATTTCACGCTGACGTGCAGGATTTTCACGTGCCAAATCACTCCGTATCAAGCTGGCCACGCGAAAACACACGGAAGACCACGCTCCTGCCCAGAAGGCCGAGTTACTGCCCCCCAGTGCCCTGAGCAGCCTCCCACGTGCCATCTGCTGCTGCCTGCCTGCCTGCCTGCCTGCTGCCACCGTGCCCTGCCATTTGGTGCCTGCACATCAGCCATCTGCAGGGGTCCAGTTGCTGTGTCCACCCCTGCTGGAACTGAAGACTCCCGACTGGGATAACATCGCTCCACAGCCCAGCCCCAGGACCCAGTTGCCCACCCACACCTGCCTCTGGGGTTGCCATGTCGGGCACTTCCACATCTGGCACCAGTGGCAACCCCAGGCCAGAGGGGCAGAGGGGCACCAGCTTCACTGCCACCGAAGTTGGTGTCCTGGTGGAACATGTCCTGGGGCAGTATGATGCCATCTTTGGATCGTCCCGCGCCAGCACGGAAGGACGGGAGAGGATCTGGGCCGACTGTGTGGTTGCCATCAACGCGGAGGGGGTGGCAACCCGCAACGTCCTGAAGATCAAGAAGCGCTGGGAGGACTTGAGGTCCAGGACCCTTGTGAAGGCCCGGCGCCTCGTGGAGGGGGGCCGGGGACGCATGAGTTCCATCCAGATGAGGGTCCTGGAACGCGTACGCCCAGCGCTCCACGCCCAGATCCTTGAGAGGGAGGCCCGTCTGGAGTTGAGCGGTAAGTGTCCAAGCATTACTGTGTGAGACAGGGCATGTTGCGGTGTGCTGGTTCTATGATACTTGCCTGTATGTGTGCCATAGGCCATGTATGCATGTATGTGTGCAGGGACATCATAGTAATGCATGTGCGACCAGTGATGTGTGACCCACATGGTTGTTGCATGTGTTCAAATGCCGCATGGGGAGCCCTATGCAGATTTTGAACATGAGAGCATGCCAGTCTCTGTACCTGGACATGGGTGGGGGTGAGGGATGGGTGCTGATGCCAGGTACATATATGGTAGCCATGTCTGTGTGCCTGACCTGCGTGTCTGTGACTTGTGCATGCCATGGATGCATGACACATGTGTGTGACAATGCACAGATTCAGTGAAGCAGCCAAATTACCCTTGTATCCGCTGTGTTTGGTGTGTTTGGGGCCAGATGGATGTGACTGAGGTGAAGTGTGTGCATGTGATCGGCATGAACCATGATGCATGTGAGTTCCATATCATTGAATGTTTCAAGAGTCCATTGGACATGCATGGAAATGTCCATGGCATGCACCATGCCTGTTACTGTGTGTGTTTTGCCTGGACTGACCCATGTGTTGTGGAGGGACATGATGGAAGTGTACTTTGACAGTGGTGCTCATCTGCTATTGCTTCCTGTCTAGGGGACCATTGTACAGTATCCTGATGCTTGTGTTCTTTGTCTCCCTCTACGCAGCGGCTAGTGAAGAAGAGGGCGGAGACGGCGCTGTGGAGCAAGGCGGCGGGGATGCCCCCACGGCTGCAGCGGAAGGGGTGGGTGAGCCCCCACAGGGGCCTGCTACGGTGGGAGACGATGAGGAGCCATCCAGGTTGGTGGTTTGCACAGAGGAGGAGGAGGCCGCCACTGGGGCACACATGGGGCCTGGTGGGGGCATCCCTGCTGGTGCAAGTGGTGCAGTCCAGGGCCAGGGGCAGGAGGCAGCACAGGTCACCGTGGAGGGGCCTGTGCATGTCGCTGTCCCTGACCCTGTGAGTGCACCACCATGCACCAGCAGGGATGCCCCGTCCCAGGCCCGTCCGCAGGTAGAGGGGATGTCCATGTCACCTGACTCCCCTCCACCTGCGGACGTGGGAACCCCTGGCCGTGCGGAGAAGGTCCTGATTGGGGTCGCGATGCGCCCGGCTGTGATTCGTGATGCCGTGCATGCTTCCCGGGAGGAGCACGCACGTCATCACGAAGTGCACCGTGCCGACGTGGCCCAATTGGGATCGGCCATGTTCGGGGGTTTGCTGCATGTGTTGGCCAATCTGGCGGCCCTCTCCTCCTCTGTGCAGGCTATACACCAGTCGTTCTCCTTGCCGTCTTCCGGCCCAGATGACACCAGGGCCCCCTGTGGACCTGCCCCGACCAATGCAGCCAGCTCGGTGGGGATCCCATCCCTGCCACAGTTGGGAGTCGGAGGTCCAGCAGGGGTGGACAACACAGCAACTGGACCCCAGCAGATGGAAGATGTGACAGCATCATCGGGCAGGGCACGTGCACGACGGCGTCGGTGGTTTCCATCAGCCTGGATGCCGTCGTGCTGGCAGAGGCAGTGGCGTCGGAAGCAGCAGCAGGCTCGACGTGGGAGGCATCATGGCTCGGGGCCATCAAGATCAGAGGGGCAGGCATCGGCCGGAGGGCAGGGCAACCCTGGGATGGTGGTGTCTTCCGTGTGGGAGCAGTTGGTCCAGCGGATAGGTGCGGAGCGGCAGCGGGCGGAAGAGGAGCGGCTCACCATGGTCAGGGCGGAGTTCTCCATGCGTCGGGCATTGAGGCGGGCTGAGTGCCTCGAGGAAGCTCGCAGGGAGTTTGAGCTGAACATGGGGTTATCCCTGCAAGACCTCGGGCCAGGACAGAGTCCCTCCTCCAGGACATCGACATGGAGTTCGATGATGCCCTGGCCAGCAACATCACCGAGTGAGCCGCAGGACTTGCCCGCTGCCTTTGTATATAGTTATTTAGTTAGTTAGTGTTAGGTTTCCTTTCTTTATTTTTATTTTTTTGGACCGCTCGGACAATGGCCACTTTTTTGTATATATTTTTTTCATTAGGTAGTAGTAGGTTTCATTTATGGTGTTGGGCTCATGGACCCTGGAATATTCGTGTATATAGTTTGCTTTTTGAAGAAACATTTTTTTTATTGATTATTGTGTTCACCATGAGGAAATGGTTTTTCATTATTTTCCTTCCACATGACATTGCTTTGGACGACATTTGTTTTTGGATTACTTTGTTTTTTTTATTTTTACATTTGTTCTCGGACATGGACCATTTATTTAGTTATCCCCATTGTTGTATGTTTGATTTGTTTACTTATTTTTCATCTTTAATACATGTTTTTTTAACTTTCACTTGTGGTATTTTCTCATTGGTTTCATACATGTCATGATATGGGTTTTGACATTCACTTGCACCCGTTGTGTATGTGTGTGTGACGGACATGTGTTCATTTACAGACTTGCCATTGGGGTTGTATCATGTAATTGCATTCACTATGTGGGTGGATGCAATCCTTGCCTGGGTGTTTGTGCTGGGTATGCTGCCCATTACTGCCATGATTGAGTATCGTCAGGACCTGGGGGCAGGGGGACATGGGTGGGGGCCTGGTGGAGGATGCCCCTGCACTGCTGGGGGGTGGGGGTGGTGGGTGACATGGATGGGGGCCTTGTGAAGGGTGCCCCTGGTGGCTGGGGGTGGGGGTGGTGGGAGACATGGGTGGGGGCCTGGTGGAGGATGCCCCTGCACTGCTGGGGGGTGGGGTGGTGGGTGACATGAGTGGGGGCCTGGTGGAGGGTGCCCCTGGTGACTGGGGGGTGGGGGTGGTGGGAGACATGGATGGGGGCCTTGTGAAGGGTGCCCCTGGTGGCTGGGGGGTGGGGGTGGTGGGAGACATGGGTGGGGGCCTGGAGGATGATGCCCCTGCACTGCTGGGGGGTGGGGGTGGTGGGTGACATGGGTGGGGGCCTGGTGGAGGGTGCCCCTGGTGGCTGGGGGTTGGGGGTGGTGGGAGACATGGGTGGGGGCCTGGTGGAGGGTGCCCCTGGTGGCTGGGGGGTGGGGGTGGTGGGAGACATGGATGGGGGCCTTGTGAAGGGTGCCCCTGGTGGCTGGGGGGTGGGGGTTGTGGGAGACATGAGTGGGGGCCTGGTGGAGGCTGCCCCTGCACTGCTGGGGGGTGGGGGTGGTGGGAGACATGAGTGAGGGCCGGGTGGAGGGTGCCCCTGCACTGCTGGGGGGTGGGGGTGGTGGGAGACATGGGTGGGGGCCTGGTGGAGGATGCCCCTGCACTGCTGGGGGTGGGGGTGGTGGGTGACATGGGTGGGGGCCTGGTGGAGGGTGCCCCTGGTGGCTGGGGGGAGCGGGTGGTGGGAGACATGGATGGGGGCCTTGTGAAGGGTGCCCCTGGTGGCTGGGGGGTGGGGGTGGTGGGAGACATGAGTGGGGGCCTGGTGGAGGCTGCCCCTGCACTGCTGGGGGGTGGGGGTGGTGGGAGACATGGGTGGGGGCCTGGTGGAGGGTGCCCCTGGTGGCTGGGGGGTGGGGGTGGTGGGAGACATGGATGGGGGCCTTGTGAAGGGTGCCCCTGGTGGCTGGGGGGTGGGGGTGGTGGGAGACATGGGTGGGGGCCTGGTGGAGGATGCCCCTGCACTGCTGGGGGGTGGGGTGGTGGGTGACATGAGTGGGGGCCTGGTGGAGGGTGCCCCTGGTGGCTGGGGGGTGGGGGTGGTGGGAGACATGGATGGGGGCCTTGTGAAGGGTGCCCCTGGTGGCTGGGGGGTGGGGGTGGTGGGAGACATGGGTGGGGGCCTGGTGGATGATGCCCCTGCACTGCTGGGGGGTGGGGGTGGTGGGTGACATGGGTGGGGGCCTGGTGGAGGGTGCCCCTGGTGGCTGGGGGTTGGGGGTGGTGGGAGACATGGGTGTGGGCCTGGTGGAGGGTGCCCCTGGTGGCTGGGGGGTGGGGGTAGTGGGAGACATGGATGGGGGCCTTGTGAAGGGTGCCCCTGGTGGCTGGGGGGTGGGGGTGGTGGGAGACATGGGTGGGGGCCTGGTGGAGGATGCCCCTGCACTGCTGGGGGGTGGGGGTGGTGGGAGACATGAGTGGGGGCCTGGTGGAGGCTGCCCCTGCACTGCTGGGGGGTGGGGGTGGTGGGAGACATGGGTGTGGGCCTGGTGGAGGGTGCCCCTGGTGGCTGGGGGGTGGGGGTAGTGGGAGACATGGATGGGGGCCTTGTGAAGGGTGCCCCTGGTGGCTGGGGGGTGGGGGTGGTGGGAGACATGGGTGGGGGCCTGGTGGAGGATGCCCCTGCACTGCTGGGGAGTGGGGGTGGTGGGTGACATGGGTGGGGGCCTGGTGGAGGGTGCCCCTGGTGGCTGGGGGGTGGGGGTGGTGGGAGACATGGATGGAGGCCTTGTGAAGGGTGCCCCTGGTGGCTGGGGGGTGGGGGTGGTGGGAGACATGGGTGGGGGCCTGGTGGAGGATGCCCCTGCACTGCTGGGGGGTGGGGGTGGTGGGAGACATGGGTGGGGGCCTGGTGGAGGGTGCCCCTGGTGGCTGGGGGGTGGGGGTGGTGGGAGACATGGGTGGGGGCCTGGTGGAGGGTGCCCCTGGATGGTGGGGGGTGGGGGTGGTGGGAGACATGGGTGGGGGCCTGGTGGAGGATGCCCCTGCACTGCTGGGGGGTGGGGGTGGTGGGAGACATGAGTGGGGGCCTGGTGGAGGGTGCCCCTGGATGGTGGTGGTTGGGGGTGGTGGGAGACATGAGCAGGTGTGCAGGGTAGTCCCCTGTTTTGTGGGCTGCCTGCAGGGTCCGTTGAGGGTGTACAGGGAACACCTGTGAGGACCCACCCAGCATAATCGCGTGTGTAACTTCCCACGCACCCCTGTAATACACGTACCAAGCCAAATCGCGTGTGATAATTCCCGCGTACCCCTGAAATACACGCGCCCAGGCTATTCGCGTGTGGAACTTCCCGCGCACCCCTGAATTACACGCGGCCAGGCTATTCGTGTGTGGAACTTCCCGCGCACCCCTGAAATACACGCGGCCAGGCTATTCGCGTGTGGAACTTCCCGCGCACCCCTGAAATACACGCGCCCAGACTATTCGCGTGTGGAACTTCCCGTGCACCCCTGAAATACACGCGCCCAGGCTATTTGCGTGTGGAACTTCCCGCGCACCCCTGAAATACACGTACCCTGCTGTAATCGCGTGTGGTACTTCCCGCGCACCCCTGAAATACACCTACCCTGATGGAATCGCGTGTGTAACTTCCCACGCACCCCTGAAATACACGCGCCCAGGCTATTCGCATGTGGAACTTCCCGCGCACCCCTGAAATACACGCGCCCAGGCTATTCGCGTGTGGAACTTCCCGCCACCCCTGAAATACACGCGCCCAGACTATTCGCGTGTGGAACTTCCCGCGCACCCCTGAAATACACGCGCCCAGGCTATTCGCGTGTGGAACTTCCCGCGCACCCCTGAAATACACGTACCCTGCTGTAATCGCGTGTGGGACTTCCCGCGCACCCCTGAAAGACACCTACCCTGATGGAATCGCGTGTGTAACTTCCCACGCACACCTGAAATACACGCGCCCAGGCTATTCGCGTGTGGAACTTCCCGCGCACCCCTGAAATACACGCGCCCAGGCTATTCGCGTGTGGAACTTCCCGCGCACCCCTGAAATACACGCGCCCAGGCTATTCGCGTGTGGAACTTCCCGCGCACCCCTGAAATACACGTACCCTGCTGAATTCGCGTGTTAAACTTCCCGCGCACCCCTGAAATACACGCGCCCAGGCTATTCGCGTGTGGAACTTCCCGCGCACCCCTGAAATACACACGCCCAGGCTATTCGCGTGTGGAACTTCCCGCGCACCCCTGAAATACACGTACCCTGCTGTAATCGCGTGTGGGACTTCCCGCGCACCCCTGAAATACACCTACCCTGATGGAATCGCGTGTGGAACTTCCCGCGCACCCATGAAATACACCTACCCTGATGGAATCGCGTGTGGAACTTCCCGCGCACCCCTGAAATCCACGTACCCGGCCAAATCGCGTGTGAGACTTCCCGCGCACCCCTGAAATCCACGTACCCTGCTGTAATCGCGTGTGGGACTTCCCGCGCACCCCTGAAATACACCTACCCTGATGGAATCGCGTGTGGAACTTCCCGCGCACCCCTGAAATACACGCGCCCAGGCTATTCGCGTGTGGAACTTCCCGCGCACCCTTGAAATACACGTACCCTGCTGTAATCGCTTGTGTGGGACTTCCCGCGCACCCCTGAAATACACCTACCCTGATGGAATCGCGTGTGTAACTTCCCACCCACCCCTGAAATACACGCGCCCAGGCTATTCGCTTGTGGAACTTCCCGCGCACCCCTGAAATACACGCGGCCAGGCTATTCGCGTGTGGAACTTCCCGCGCACCCCTGAAATACACGCGCCCAGACTATTCGCATGTGGAACTTCCCGCGCACCCCTGAAATACACGCGCCCAGGCTATTCGCGTGTGGAACTTCCCGCGCACCCCTGAAATACACGTACCCTGCTGTAATCGCGTGTGGGACTTCCCGCGCACCCCTGAAATACACCTACCCTGATGGAATCGCGTGTGTAACTTCCCACGCACCCCTGAAATACACGCGCCCAGGCTATTCGCGTGTGGAACTTCCCGCGCACCCCTGAAATACACGCGCCCAGGCTATTCGCATGTTGAACTTCCCGCGCACCCCTGAAATACACGCGCCCAGGCTATTCGCGTGTGGAACTTCCCACGCACCCCTGAAATACACGTACCCTGCTGAATTCGCGTGTTAAACTTCCCGCGCACCCCTGAAATACACGCGCCCAGGCTATTCGCGTGTGGAACTTCCCACGCACCCCTGAAATACACGCGCCCAGGCTATTCGCGTGTGGAACTTCCCGCGCACCCCTGAACTACACGTACCCTGCTGTAATCGCGTGTGGGACTTCCCGCGCACCCCTGAAAGACACCTACCCTGATGGAATCGCGTGTGTAACTTCCCACGCACCCCTGAAATACACGCGCCCAGGCTATTCGCGTGTGGAACTTCCCGCGCACCCCTGAAATACACGCGCCCAGGCTATTCGCGTGTGGAACTTCCCGCGCACCCCTGAAATACACGCGCCCAGGCTATTCGCGTGTGGAACTTCCCGCGCACCCCTGAAATACACGTACCCTGCTGAATTCGCGTGTTAAACTTCCCGCGCACCCCTGAAATACACGCGCCCAGGCTATTCGCGTGTGGAACTTCCCGCGCACCCCTGAAATACACACGCCCAGGCTATTCGCGTGTGGAACTTCCCGCGCACCCCTGAAATACACGTACCCTGCTGTAATCGCGTGTGGGACTTCCCGCGCACCCCTGAAATACACCTACCCTGATGGAATCGCGTGTGGAACTTCCCGCGCACCCATGAAATACACCTACCCTGATGGAATCGCGTGTGGAACTTCCCGCGCACCCCTGAAATCCACGTACCCGGCCAAATCGCGTGTGAGACTTCCCGCGCACCCCTGAAATCCACGTACCCTGCTGTAATCGCGTGTGGGACTTCCCGCGCACCCCTGAAATACACCTACCCTGATGGAATCGCGTGTGGAACTTCCCGCGCACCCCTGAAATACACGCGCCCAGGCTATTCGCGTGTGGAACTTCCCGCGCACCCTTGAAATACACGTACCCTGCTGTAATCGCTTGTGTGGGACTTCCCGCGCACCCCTGAAATACACCTACCCTGATGGAATCGCGTGTGTAACTTCCCACCCACCCCTGAAATACACGCGCCCAGGCTATTCGCTTGTGGAACTTCCCGCGCACCCCTGAAATACACGCGGCCAGGCTATTCGCGTGTGGAACTTCCCGCGCACCCCTGAAATACACGCGCCCAGACTATTCGCATGTGGAACTTCCCGCGCACCCCTGAAATACACGCGCCCAGGCTATTCGCGTGTGGAACTTCCCGCGCACCCCTGAAATACACGTACCCTGCTGTAATCGCGTGTGGGACTTCCCGCGCACCCCTGAAATACACCTACCCTGATGGAATCGCGTGTGTAACTTCCCACGCACCCCTGAAATACACGCGCCCAGGCTATTCGCGTGTGGAACTTCCCGCGCACCCCTGAAATACACGCGCCCAGGCTATTCGCATGTTGAACTTCCCGCGCACCCCTGAAATACACGCGCCCAGGCTATTCGCGTGTGGAACTTCCCGCGCACCCCTGAAATACACGTACCCTGCTGAATTCGCGTGTTAAACTTCCCGCGCACCCCTGAAATACACGCGCCCAGGCTATTCGCGTGTGGAACTTCCCACGCACCCCTGAAATACACGCGCCCAGGCTATTCGCGTGTGGAACTTCCCGCGCACCCCTGAAATACACGTACCCTGCTGTAATCGCGTGTGGGACTTCCCGCGCACCCCTGAAATACACCTACCCTGATGGAATCGCGTGTGGAACTTCCCGCGCACCCATGAAATACACCTACCCTGATGGAATCGCGTGTGGAACTTCCCGCGCACCCCTGAAATCCACGTACCCGGCCAAATCGCGTGTGAGACTTCCCGCGCACCCCTGAAATCCACGTACCCTGCTGTAATCGCGTGTGGGACTTCCCGCGCACCCCTGAAATACAGCTACCCTGATGGAATCGCGTGTGGAACTTCCCGCGCACCCCTGAAATACACCTACCCTGATGGAATCGCGTGTGGAACTTCCCGCGCACCCCTGAAATCCACGTACCCGGCCAAATCGCGTTTGAGACTTCCTGCGCACCCCGGTATACACGCACACGTATTTTTTGTCAGCGTGTCTGTGTTTGTGGGTACCCCTTTGCACGTCATTTGTCCTGGAGGGCCACAGTATTGGACATTCATCATGGCAGTATATGGGTGCTATTTGTTGGCGCACCTTTTGGCGCACATTTCTTACAGCCGCAGAGACGCTACCGCCTGCTTTCTTGTGGCGGTCGTGTTTGAGCCTGTGCGCTGGTTTGAGCGTGCGCTTTTTTGCCCTATTCTATTCCATGAATACGTGTTGTAGGCGAGCGTGTGGGGGCGTTCCGCGCACTTGTGCCCTGTACTTCCCCCGTGACGCCCACGTTTTTGCAAGTTGTTCCCCATTCCGAGTGTTACGCCCGTGTTCCGCCTACTTTTGTTGCGTGCGCCGCGCTATGTGCGAATTTCGCTGTGGCCTGTGCGATTTTCGCTGTGACCTGGCGCACGCTGTTAGATGGCCTGTGCGCCAACATGCGCGGCGCACTTTTTATCGCACATCCGCTGGTTTTCTCGCGCACGGACTTCCATGAATCGACGTGCGCTGCTTTTCGTGCGGTTTTTCGCACTTGCACTGCTTTTTTGCTATTCCACTGCGATTCGCACGTTTTTGCCCACTTGCGCCGCGCTAATTATTCCATGAATCGGCCTGTTAGAGTTCTTACTCAGCCACTTTAAAAGTCATGCTGGCAGTTGAAAAGTCCACTTCGTTTTTCTCTTTCTGTGTAAGAGGGTAAGGGGGAAGTGAGACACTGTGATCTGTACTATTTCTGAACATCTGCTCTCTCCTCACATTTATTTAAATTTGCTTATTGGTGGGTTGAGGGGTACTGCAGGGGGAATTTCTAACCATTGTGCTATCTGATCTGAACCAAAACAAAAATATTATTTTCTGTGCTGCATTTGTTTTCCTCATTACTTATTCCTAGTGTAGTAAAGATATTATTCAGTGTTCTGTCACCCCATTGGTGATTGTTGTATCTATTAAAATATATATTGTGGTATTGATCTAAATAAATGAATAATACCTTTTACAAACCAGCCTGATTCCTGGTCCAGTGTGACCCGGGGTATTTTTAAGTAAGGGGTGTGATACGAGTAGTACATCTTTCAAATAATTGAATCTATATATCAAATAAGTTTTTCCATTGCGCTGTACACTAGGCCGAGAGCAGAGTGTATCGCCTGATTGAAATCCTTAACAAATCTGGGGCCTCGAGTCCGGGATTTGATTGACTGCCACCCGTGACAGTTTAGCACAGCAGTCTAACCTGCAGAGTAATAATACTTTGTGTGGTGTGAGTACTGTGCTACACTGTATAAGCGCCCTTAAAATAAATATTCTAGAAATCAGGCCTGTTTGAAAAAGTAAATTTACCCTGAAATAAGCCAGAAGGAAATTAATATTTCCGGAATGGCGACCCCAGTGGAAATCAATATTGCAAGGGAACACCTACTGTACACATTGTTTGTCAGGGGTGAATGGGTAGAACAGGACGAACAGGTATGGCTGCAGGGAATAAAACAAGAAGTCACTGAAGCCAACCTTAATATCTGGAAGGACAAGGGGCCATTACATCAAGCACTTAGTGAACCTTACATGACCCCTAAAATAAAAGAGGAGCAATGCAAAATTGTCAAAATAGCGGCCTACCTGTACCTCCACATAGGAGTCATACAGGAAAAGCATGCAGACCATGTAGACTTCACAAAGAGGCAAGGGGAAGCAATGCAGAAAATCCAGACTAATCTGGACTCTGCAGAGAAAAGGCTCCAGGATAGCAAGGAATCTGAAACAGAGGCTAGGCAGTATGCCACCAAACTGCAAGAAGAACTGATGCTCTTACTGCAAAAGAATGCAGAGCAAGATGCCCAGGTACTGACACTGCAAAAAGAGTGTCAGGAAAGGTTGGACTCCCAAAAACAGAGTCAACAAAAGTGGGCCCAACAATTAACTTTTAAAAGAATCTGTGTAGAACAGATGGTCGTCTTACGAATCCAAATAGACAAATTAAAAGGGGAAAATAATAAATGATTCATTACATATCTAGAATCCCAAGCAGAGTTTGATGAGGAGCGCCATAAAGCTGGTGCATTAAAAAAACAGAGGGACAACCTGGCTGCACAGAGGGGCACTCTAACTCAGGAAAGGGACGCCTTAGGCCAGGAAGTCAGCCATTTATAAACAAAGTTAGAAGAACATCACCTGGCCCTTCAGGAACTTGGTGAAATCAAAATGGATTATGAAAAGCTGTTAGAGCAAACCAGGTGGGTGGAGGAGGCTCTGGCAAAGAATAACCAGAACAGTAGGACCAATTCAGACAGGAAGCACAGAGAGACAACGAGGCTCTCTGTGAAAAGAATCACAGGCTCCATAGACAGATAGCCATGCAAGAACAACTCATAGAGACCATTAAGGCCTTAATAGAGGAACAAAAGGGTCAGATTCTGGCATGTCATCAGGGAGTAGGGGCTGAAAGAGATAAGGTAAGATGGGAGAGAGAAACCCCTGAGCATACCCTCAGGAACCCTGGCATCAGGGACTTTAATCCCTTCAATTTCATGGACTCCGCCACCCCCATGTCCACTGGCTCATATGAGCCAAGGGCCACGGGGATGGCAGACGTCAACACAATGGGAAATATGGGACTAATAGATCAGCGCCTCCCAGAAATAGATGGGCGGGCATCTATGTACAGGTTCCCAAGTGCTAGGGCCAGCTTCTCTGATCAGGGAGACTCCAGTGAGGGGAAAATCAGAGAACTGGATCCTCAGAAATATCACTTACCTAGAGATCAGTCAGTAAAATTTGGTGGGGAATTCCATGAAACTAGGCCCGCTAAGGGCATCTTAAAAACCTCTTCCTAGCTAGGACAGTGGGGGAGAGGGTACTCAGCCAATCCTGGGAGTAAGGGAGAGTCAGAAGACTTTTCTGAGCACCACAGGTCTCAAGAGACTAAGCCCCCACATTCTGCCAGCCATTCCCAAGGTCGCAGAACAGAATCCGGGAGAGCCTAGAGGAGCAGACAGCTACCTCTGGTAGCAGTGCCTCTGAGTCAGAGGATGAGTGGACCAGGGTGACCAGAACTAAAAAGACCAACAAAGTTAAGAGAACTTTACTCAAAGATCCCCTGAAGCAAATAAAGGCTATTAGGAACCTCATCACGCCCTACCACAGAAATGCCAAATATTCAGTTTGGGAGCACCTTGAATTGTTTGAGCAAATGATGGAGACTTTTCACCTGAAGGACAGCCAAAGCTGTATTTAGTATGTCAAGTAGACATTTTCACCTGAATAGTTCAGCTTCTTTGCAGGGCTTAAGGGTCAGAACCATTCAAGCTGGTCCACCTATAAGGCGGCCATCCTGAAGCATTTTTCAATTCCTAGAAAAACTCAAGGGCCCCAAAGCAGCCTACAACCTGCAATGTGGGGAAGACCAGGCCCCACCTATAAGGCGGCCATCCTGAAGCATTTTTCAATTCCTAGAAAAACTCAAGGGCCCCAAAGCAGCCTACAACCTGCAATGTGGGGAAGACTAGGCCCCACAGAATGTGTCCAAGAACTGAAACGCGTCTTTGCGCAGATCACCAGAAGGGTGCGCACTGACAGTAGGGAATTTGTCAACACCTTCTTTCATGCTCTCCCTAAGTACATTATGACCCAGCTAGTGAGGGACTTTCATGAGAAAAGATCACTAGACTGGGTCATTGAACAAGCAACTCGCATCTATGAAGTGCAGAAGCCACTAGAAAGTAAAAATACTAACAAAAGCCCAAAACCAACCAACACCCCTGCTGCTAATAAGGTGGCGGATGTGAAGGTTACCCCGATTTTGGATCTGGAGATGGGGGGCCTAAAAACATTCCTGCACACAATCCTACCAACCCAAGACCCAGAAGGTCCTCAGGCCAATCCCAAACACGGAGTCAGGGAGGTAACCCCACAAATGGGACCCTTAACTCCCCTGACTACATCAGCCCCGTTACAAGGGCAACAGACCCATCCTGGTCTATGTGTGGACTCCTCAAGCCCAAGTGGGGGGGAATCCAACTAGGCAGCTGCCAACCCAGGAAACTTCCCCCCTCACTTTCCCCAGGAGGGCAGTAAGCCTCCAAATGCCGGGTTGAGTTTATTTCCCCGGTACCCGCCAAACCCCAACCCCCAAAACAACCCTTCTTTCTTTACCCACTTTCCTGAGCCCAGACAGCCCAATCGGGGAGAGGGGAGGGCAAGGGTGGAGGGATACCAAAACTATCCTAACCAGTGTTATTGTGGGAGAAGGGATAAGTATCCTTCCCGCGATCAACCAAAGGTACAACAGAGAACCCCATACCAGCCAGAGCGGGTGTCCTAACTGGAGCACCAGGTCCAGAACATGGCACAAGATCTGCGTCGCATGTTGAGGGCGCAGCAAAACCCTCCAATGAACATGGCGACTCAGAACTCCTAAAATCAAGGGTCTGGTGCTCCAGAACAATGACGGGGGAAGAACCCAGACAACCCACCGGATCCCAGGGAGGAGGCACAGGATGAAGGGGGGTGTAAAGCCTTAGAGGAAGCTTCCTTCCCCACTTGTGAAAAGCCCCTGGAAACCCAAGAACCAGAACCAGAGTCTCCTGCCCCCGAAAATCTGCAACTCAAGGATCAAAGGGCGGGAAGGAGAAATAAAGAGCCTTAAAAGGCCCATTTTGTGGAGGAGGTGCAAATCTGGTAATAATACAGGGCACCTGGCTAGTTCCTGATATGCCCAGGAGGGTGAACGTATATTCAAACAAAAATCAGAATGGGAGACCCACACTTTTGAGATTCAGGATAATTTTAGTTTAATCTCTTCATTTTGGTGATGATACATATAATATATCAATTGTTAGCATAATAACAGACAGACGGGCAGTTGTATATTTGATATGTAGGTGTACCACTAGGTACCACCCTCAAGAGTGTGGAGGGTGCAAGCCTTCTGATGGTGCAAGATATCTTGGATACACAGTTAACAAGGGTTTACAACACAAGAGTGAATGCAGCCCAGGACCTCAGTTGGTCCATGGGTATTGTCATAGGGAAAAAACACAACAACAGGTGTGTACAAGTATGCAAGGGGTGGAGTTGTGTCATAGATCGACACTGTAGTGTTTCGGCCACAGGGTACAAAGACTGGACATAGGTGACTGGGATTGCCTTCTTCAGGATGGAGGTGAAGGGATGAAACACTGTCCGTGGGGTATCGTGAACTGACAAGCGGTGTGGCAGTAAGGGCTTCTGCTCCGGTAACCAATTGCTGGCGCCATTGATTGACTCTACCGCCATCTGTAGACCCCGATTCCAGATACGGTTCTTTGGACTAATTCCATCAGCAACAGTGGCCACTGGGCCACTGCCTTCACCTGACTTCCCGCATGGTCGAAGACTCTCAGAAGCCCTTACCACCACACCGCTTGTCGGTTCACCCTTGTTAACTTGTATCCAAGAGAACTTGCACCATCAGAAGGCTTGCACCCTCCACACTCTTGAGGGTGGTACCTAGCGGCACACCTACATATCAAATGTACAACTGTCCATCTGTCTGTTATTATGTTAACAATTGATATATTATATGTATCATCACCAAAATTCAGAGATTAAACTAAAAGTATCCTGAATCTCAAACATGTTGGTCTCCCATACTGATTTTGTGTTTGAATATACGTTCACCCTCCTGGGCATATCAGGAACTAGCCAGGTGCCCTGTATTATTACCAGATTTGCACCTCCTCCAAGAAATGATGGTGTGCAAGGATTTAATGGCCAGCATTTCCAGAGTCGTGGGGACGTCCAGTTCGGAGGTACGTGGATGTCCGCTGTGTATTGTGTAAAATGGGGTCTGTGCCGTACTGCTGTGCAGAGAATTATTATAAGCATACTTGGCTGTCTACAGCAAGTCTTATCAATTCCCTTCCACTTGATGTAACATACAGTGCAGGTACTGTTCGAGCATTTGGTTTGTTCTCTCTGTTTGGCCATCCGTTTGGGGGTGGTGGCTAGCAGATAGTCTGATGTCGATTTGAGCCATTGAACAGCAGTTTCTCCAGAAGTTGGATATGAATTGGGTACCTCGATCAGAGATCAGCACTGACGGGAACCCATGAAGTCGTACGATGTGTTCGAGGAATACCTTCACCACGATAGATGCATTTGGGAGACCTTTAAACGGAAAGAAGTGGGCCATTTTAGAAAAGAAGTCTACAACCACTAGAATGGTATTGTATCCTTGACTGGACAGTAGGTCGGTGATAAAGTCAAGAGATAATGTATGCCAGGGTGCCGGCGGAATTTTCAGTGGTCTGAGGAGTCCAGCTCGTTTCTGCTTAGATGACTTATTTTGTGCACATACGCTGCAAGAGATGATGAATTGAATGACGTCCTTATGCCACGTGGGCCACCACTAGCTTTGCTTTACCTTGGCTAGAGTCTTAGCGATCCCAGGGTGGCCTCAATTAGGGAGTCATGATACCCAGAGATGACCTGTTCCTGAAGCTCTTTCTTGGGCAAGAATAGACAGTTCCTGAAATATGGTAGTTGGTCCTTGACTGCATAGTGTTCTCCCCGCGAATCCCATTCTTGTAGCAACTCAGGAGTCATCACATGTCGGATCTCTTGCAGTAGTTCGTCCTGAGTCATAGTGGTTGTAATGCCCAGGAGCTTGTCACTCAGGATGATGGCCACGGGATCGGGGGTCGTGTATACCAGTTCATCAGTAACCATGCGGGTAAGAGCATCCGCTTTTCCCTTTTTGACCTCGGGTCGAAACGTGATCACATAATAATACTCCACAAAAAAAAGGGTCCAGTGTAGCTGTTGTGAGGATTGAGCCTTTGCAGTTTTTAGATATTGTAGATTTCGATGGTCTGTTATCTCGATGATAGTGTGCCTGGCACCTAGAATATAGTGTTGCCAGGCCTTCAAGGCTGATTTGATGGCTAAGAGCTCCTTGTCCGTGATAGCGTAATTAAGTTCAGGTGGTGAAAACGTACGCACCAGAAGGCTACAGGATGTAGCTGGCCAGTTTGTTGGTCCCTTTGCGAGAGAACAGCATCCATCGCTATGCTGGAGGCGTCTGTTTCCACCACATACGGAAGATCTGGGCGAGGGTGTTGTAAGATCGGGGCGGAAGTGAATCTCACCTTGAGTTCTTGGAAGGCCTTTTCTGCCTCTTCCGTCCACTGGAACTTCTTGTTGCACTTCCTCAATAATGATGTGATTGGATGCACTATTTGAGAAAATCCCAGAATAAATTGGCGATAAAAGTTTGCAAAGCCCAACATGCTCTGGATCCCTTTGAATGAACTTGGGGCTGGCCAGTTTAGAATGGCATCAACCTTGTGCACATCCATTCAGATTCCCTTTGGAGTGAGGATGAAGCCGAGGAGCTCTACCTCGGTGAAGTGAAATGAACATTTTTCGAGTTTGGCATAGAGGTGATGTTGGCGGAGCTTCGTAAGGACGGAACGAACATGCTTGACCTGGTCCTGTTTTGAGGCCGAGTATACAAGGATATCGTCTATATAGACCAGGGCACAGATGTCAATCAGCTCTCTCAAGACATCATTCATGAAATACTGAAATGCAGCGGGGGCATTGCAAAGGACAAATGGCATTACCTGTTATTCATATAAGCCATATTCGGTACGAAACGCGGTCTTCCATTCATCCCCCTTTTTAATTCGGACAAGATGCTCCTCTAAGGTCCAAAATCGTGTAGATTTGGGCATCTTTGACTTGGTCTAACAATTCCGGTATAAGCGGCAGGGGGTAACGATTTTTAACAGTGATTTGGTTCAGTGCGCGATAGTCGATGCAAGTCCTCAAATCTCCTTCCTTCTTCGGCACGAAGAATAGGGGAGATGCCGCTGGTGACTTCGAGGGGCGGATAATACCATTAGCCAGGTATTGATCTAAGTAGGACTTCAATGTTGATTCTCTGGTTCTGTAAGTGCATAGATTAGACCACAAGGGATTTGTGCACCAGGTACCAGATCGATCTGGCAATCATACGGTCTGTGTGGTGGCAAGGTGTTCGCTTGTTCCTTTTGAAACACATCTTGAAAGTCCTGGTATTCACTTGGTAGGGTACCGATCACACCCAGGGCTATTGTCGCTGTTCCATGGACAGATGGGCTTGTATTCATTGACTTCCTTCCTTTGTAATAGCAAGTGCGAGTAAAGCCTTCGGAAAAGACCTATTCCCTTGCACGCCAATCAATATGCGGATTGTGTGCGAACACCCACGGCATCCGTATGATCATCCAGAACTGAGGCGCCTTGATGAGATCAAAAGCAATAGATTCCCGGTGGCCATCCTGATACAGAAGGGTTAGAACTGTTGTGCATTTGGATACCGGACTGGAAGCGATTTCTGTACCATCAACGGTGGTCACTGTCTCGGTGGTCGGCTTAGGGCACAGAGAGAGCCCCATCTTTGCTGCAAGATCCTGGTCCATATAATTCCCAACTGCTCTGCTGTCAATGTATGCCTCTACAGCATGCATCCTAGACAGCTGCTGGTGGTTGATTAGGATCACGGGCAAAGCAAAATGGGAGGTCTGTAGTTGACTTTCTTCGCTCAACAAATGGACCCTTACATTTGCCGGGTTTGGTAGTTTTCCGACTCTTCATTTGTGTTTTCCTTATCCGTGGCTCCTACGGTTCTCCTTGGTGGCTTTACTAGACACACTTTGAGGAAATGACCTGCTTTTCCGCCGTATAGGCATATCTGCTGTTTACTTCTCTTGTCTCTTTCAGCTTTGGTTAAAGGGGGTCTTACCCCTCCCAGTGGCTCCACCAAATTGTCTGCCACCCGTGGAACATGGTCCTTAGACCGCACGGACATAGGGCAAGAGTCTGGTCTGCTCCGTTCTGCCTTTCGGTCTTGCAACCTGTGATCAAGTTGAACCACAAGGTTGATAAACTCTGCACAGTCTTTTAGTGGATCCACCACTTGGGCAAGAACATCCTTTAGCTCCCCCCGTAGACCCTGGTGAAATAGCGTGGTTCTCTTCTCCTCCGGCCACCCTGCTTCAACCACAAGCCTGTTGACGGTCGCTATATATGTTAATAAGTCTTGGTTTCCTTGACGGAGGGACAAGAGTTCATTGTCTAGTGCCTGTCCATGCGTACGACGGGCAAAGAGCTTTTCCATCTCCTGCTGGAAGTCCACGAAGTCACATAGCAGTGGATCATCCTGACTAACGAAAGGTACAGACCAGTCTGCAGCACTGCCACTCAAATAAGACAACACGAAGGCAACCCGCGACTGATCATTAGGAAAAGCCCCAGGTCTGCAAAGAAAATGGAGGCAACACTGGTTCATGAAGGTTGCATACTTCCTAGCGTCCCCCGTGAAACGCTCCGGTGGGGCTAAAGGAACTGCTCCAGGGAGAGTGATCTGTACCGGATTGACCGGCGGTGCAGACATCGATGAAATGTTCCCAGGCAATGCGGCTTGTCCGGCCTGTGATTGGAGGAGTTGTCTGCTTAAATCGTCAGTGCGTTACTTAGCCACTATCAATTCCCTCCTCAAGGCGTTGGTCTCCTGCCTGGCTGAATGCACCTCAGCGCGTAACTGCCCCAGCATCTGAGCTAACTGGTCGGTTTCCGAGGTTTCCATGACGCCCAGGTGGATTGTGGTTTGTGAGTCTTTGCGTTCTGTAATGCTCAACTGGTATCCATGGGGACGCCACCCAGTCTGGCTGGACTGCTTCCAATCTTGGACCAACTCCCTTGGACTCTTGTTCGACAGAGGACCAGGTCTGACACAGGAGTTTGGGTTTAGCTTTATTGTCTCTTCTAGCCCAGAGCCCACCTCCCTTGTGGACCCAAAGACCCCTTAGTGCTCTCCTCACCTTGCTTTTTGGTATGGTGTGCTCTCCGTCCTGCTGTTCTGTGCACGGGTGCATTGTGGATGGGCGTGTCACACCCTAGTTGCTTCACTGGTGCAGGCCCCTCAGAGTCCAGACCTGCTGTGATTTCGTTGATTAGGTAAGTCTGCTGTTTTGGCAGTTTGTCCTTTATTTTGCAATTGCCCCTATTAATGTCTTTCCTTCTTCCTTAGGTGCGGAAGGAGTTCTGGTAATGCCGTGCTGCCTGGGGCCTTGCACGAGATGGTAAGTGAAAGCATGGAGCTCGGCGCTATGTGCCTTTCTTGTGCTAACCTGTTTGTTGTCCCTTTCTTGCAGGCCACCGTGAGGTTCCGGACTGTATGTTACCCAGAAGATGGAGAGCAGTGAGTAAAGTGTTGCGCAAACCGCCTTCTAGCACTTCTGCTTGTTAATCGGCTTGTTCCTTCTTCTTGTAGGTCATTGAATGGCCCGGAATGGACATGGACCAAAAGTAAGTCAAATTCAGGTAAGCGTGCGCCTTTTGGTTGTTTTTCAATGTTGAAGAATAAACACTTACTAATGCTGCTTCTCTGTTTTCTTTCTTCCCATGTTGGGGCTTTCAAGATAGAGCAAGCATTCGCCAAGATGCTGGATGTTCGGGATTCTGGAGCGGAGGACAGAAGCCGGGCTTACTAGTAGGTAAGCGACTACTAACGGTGTTCTTGTTCTTGTTCTAGCAGGTAGTCGGGCCCGGAATGCAGAGGAAGATTCCAAAAGACCATGGTGAGCGTCACGCTGTGACCAGCATAGTAACGCGAAGCGTGTTCTCCAGCTTGGGAGTGGCTTATATAGCCTGCAGGTATCCCAGGTGCCCCCAGGCCTGACCACACCTAAAATGCTAGACCGCATGGCTCAGTTCTGGAACTGAGCCATGCGGGGGCATCCATGTTGTATAAATGCTCTTGTGAGTTCCAGTTCTTTGACTTCCCATATGAGCCTGGCGCCAAAGGCGCCAGGACTGACTCCAAGAGAGTCTCTGGGGACATGATGGGGCCCTTGAGGCCATGATGGAAGACCGTGGTGCAGCCCAGGTGGCCTGACTGCCAAGGCCAGGGGCGGGGTCATGACATGCGTAGATTGTCTCCCTTCATAGATTGTGTAAACAGGGTCCTCTGGACTCAGACTAACTGACCAATAAAATTAAAGCAGAGTGTCTACCATGTTAGTTTAAATGGCACATGCTACATGGTTGAAAAAAAAACCTGACCAAACTGAATTCCACTTCCAGAATAACCAAATCCCAGACGTGCCAGTAATTGCAGTAGGACAACAAACTGGTGATGGGGAATCCTCTCTATTTCTGAAAATCAACCTTTCTTCCAGTCTCAGGTGCATTCCACACTGGAAGGGAACACTCTGAAATTCTATACAAATTCACAATCAGAAAATCCTACTCCTATAGTCCAAAATGATGAGAAATCAGCTCAAAGCTGACTGATATTCAGAAAATTGGAGAGCAGTTGTTCACCCCTATTCAGTTAAATGAAGGGAAGGACTCTGTTCTCGCCCGAGTATGCGTGAACAACGGTAAGAGCTTAATCAGTGAGGACATGTTCACAAACTTCCAAAAGTTCCAGCCATCCCCACATTTAAACTTTTAGACAAATGGGAAATGGACCTGGAAACACCCAATTCCAAACATCTCCTGGCTAGCAGGTGTATGCTCAAAATTTCCATAAGTAACAGGAGCATAGTCCATAATTGTTGGGTCGTGCGAGATGTCCCAGTTGCATTTTATTTAGACAGTGACCTTTTCAATCGCTTTGCCATTAGTTTGGACCTAATAAACTTCAAAACCTGGTCCCGATTAGCAGATAATCCCATGGACTTTGATGACCCAGAGAAAGCATTTCGGTTAGCTCAACTGCTGCCATATGCAGTTGAAATTCAGATTGGAGAGGAAGTCACCATCCCAGAATGGACCCGACAATTCTCACTGGAAGTCAAAATTAAAAGAGGATAGAAACTGAAACATCCTGATGCCTATGTTCATCTCAATGCTCATTTCCAAAAGCAAGGGTTGGGGGTAAACCCAACACCACTAGTCAATATAGAACACAACACCATTCCAATAGAGGTGGATAACAGCAACCTAAAGAGTATCACTCTGGGCGCAGGCACCATTATTGGAATGGCAGTTGATGACCAACATTTTTCCATAGATTTAGGTAAAGAACTGTTAGGACTGTTTTGACAGTGATAGCAATGATGACACAACACCAGACAGGATCTTCACCCGGCATGGGGGGAATTTCCTGGTGTACACTTCCTGCCCTTATGGTTTGGAAGATGTGACCTGTGACTTCAGGAGGGATGAGGTGATCTTTCAAGTCCACAAGGACTGCCTTCCCCACCTGAAGCCCTCAGTCCAAATCAGTACTTTCACCAGGGACTTCTCACCCCAGCTGGAGGAGGCCGCTAAGATAGCCAAACCAGAAGTCTTTCCGGGCTTCAGGCAGATGGTTGAAGAGAGAGTCAACCTAGCGGATGCCTGTGAGACTCTGGAGCAAAAGCAAAAATTGAAACAAGTTTTCTTAGATTTGCAAGATCTCTTTGTGGTGGACTCATATGACTGTGGTCGCACCGACACCCACACAACAACAATTCCCATGCACCATGGCATGACTCCAGTGTTTGTGAAGCAATTTCACTTGCCTGTCACATCAATGGAGTCCCTTACTGAAATAATTGAGAACCTTGAGTCCCGTGGGATAATTTGTCCAGTCCACAGCACCTTCAATAATCCGGTGCTGGGGATTTTGAAACAAAACGGCCAGTGGAGACTCTGTGCTGACCTAAGGGAGCTCAACAAACGGGTCCATACTTCCCGATGGCCTCTTCCCTACATTCTCCAAGGGCTGACCCAGATCCAGGGGTCAAAGGTATTCACTGCAATTGACATGACCAATGGGTACTGGACTGAACCTGTCAGTAGGGAGGACAAGTACAAGCTGGCCTTTACCTTTGGGGATGCAAATTAACAAGGGGGGTCCTGGGAGTCCCTCTGCCAGACATTAGTCCTGGTTACAAGAGACTTACCCAGAGTCTTTAGCTCACTATCTTTCACAGAGAAGAAATATCCCAAACATATCAGTCTTTTTCCTGCCCTGGGGCAGTCCAGCACCGAAATGCTAGGCAATTCTCCTCTGATCAAGAGTACCAACAGAAACCCCAGACATGTGTTTCGGTCTGGTTGGACCTCATCAGTAGGGTGGATCTGTGCCTCTCTAAGAATAATGAGCAAGGGGTCCACGTCTGGATTCCCCTAGTAACTTAGGGTGAGACCCAAAGTTACTTGAATATGCAAATTAACAAGGGGGGTCCTGGGAGTCCCTCTGCCAGACATTAGTCCTGGTTACAAGAGACTTACCCAGAGTCTTTAGCTCACTATCTTTCACAGAGAAGAAATATCCAAAACATATCAGTCTTTGTCCTGCCCTGGGGCAGTCCAGCACCGAAAGGCTAGGCAATTCTCCTCTGAACAAGAGTACCAACAGAAACCCCAGACAAGTGTTTCAGTCTGGTTGGACCTCATCAGTAGGGTGGATCTGTGCCTCTCTAAGAATAGTGAGCAAGGGGTCCACGTCTGGATTCCCCTAGTAACTTAGGGTGAGACTCAAAGTTACTTGAATATGCAAATTAACAAGGGGGGTCCTGGGAGTCCCTCTGCCAGACATTAGTCCTGGTTACAAGAGACTTACCCAGAGTCTTTAGCTCACTATCTTTCACAGAGAAGAAATATCCCAAACATATCAGTCTTTGTCCTGCCCTGGGGCAGTCCGGCACCGAAATGCTAGGCAATTCTCCTCTGAACAAGAGTACCAACAGAGACCCCAGCCACGTGTTCCAGTCTGTTTGGACCTCATCAGTAGGGTGGATCTGTGCCTCTCTAAGAATAGTGAGCAAGGGGTCCACGTCTGGATTCCCCTAGTAACTTAGGGTGAGACCCAAAGTTACTTGAATATGCAAATTAACAAGGGGGGTCCTGGGAGTCCCTCTGCCAGACATTAGTCCTGGTTACAAGAGACTTAGCCAGAGTCTTTAGCTCACTATCTTTCACAGAGAAGAAATATCCCAAACATATCAGTCTTTGTCCTGCCCTGGGGGAGTCCAGCACCGAAATGCTAGGCAATTCTCCTCTGAACAAGAGTACCAACAAAAACCCCAGACACGTGTTTCGGTCTGGTTGGACCTCATCAGTAGGGTGGATATGTACCTCTCTAAGAATAGTGAGCAAGGGGTCCACGTCTGGATTCCTCTAGTAACTTAGGGTGAGACCCAGAGTTACTTGAATATGCAAATTAACAAGGGGGGTCCTGGGAGTCCCTCTGCCAGACATTTGTCCTGGTTACAAGAGACTTACCCAGAGTCTTTAGCTCACTATCTGTCACAGAGAAGAAATATCCCAAACATATCAGTCTTTGTCCTGCCCTGGGGCAGTCCAGCACCGAAATGCTAGGCAATTCTCCTCTGAACAAGAGTACCAACAGAAACCCCAGACACGTGTTTCGGTCTGGTTGGACCTCATCAGTAGGGTGGATCTGTGCCTCTCTAAGAATAGTGAGGAAGGGGTCCACGTCTGGATTCCTCTAGTAACTTAGGGTGAGACCCAGAGTTACTTGAACATGCAAATTAACAAGGGGGGTCCTGGGAGTCCCTCTGCCAGACATTTGTCCTGGTTACAAGAGACTTACCCAGAGTCTTTAGCTCACTATCTTTCACAGAGAAGAAATATCCCAAACATATCAGTCTTTGTCCTGCCCTGGGGCAGTCCAGCACCGAAATGCTAGGCAATTCTCCTCTGAACAAGAGTACCAATAGAAACCCCAGACACGTGTTTCGGTCAGGTTGGACCTCATCAGTAGGGTGGATCTGTGCCTCTCTAAGAATAGTGAGCAAGGGGTCCACGTCTGGATTCCCCTAGTAACTTAGGGTGAGACCCAAAGTTACTTGAATATGCAAATTAACAAGGGGGGTCCTGGGAGTCCCTCTGCCAGACATTAGTCCTGGTTACAAGAGACTTACCCAGAGTCTTTAGCTCACTATCTTTCACAGAGAAGAAATATCCCAAACATATCAGTCTTTGTCCTGCCCTGGGGCAGTCCAGCACCGAAATGCTAGGCAATTCTCCTCTGAACAAGAGTACCAACAGAAACCCCAGACACGTGTTTCGGTCTGGTTGACCTCATCAGTAGGGTGGATCTGTGCCTCTCTGACAGGACAAAGACTGATATGTTTGGGATATTTCTTCTCTGTGAAAGATAGTGAGCTAAAGACTCTGGGTAAGTCTCTCGTAACCAGGACTAATGTCTGGCAGAGGGACTCCCAGGACCCCACTTGTTAATTTGCATATTTAAGTAACTTTGGGTCTCACCCTAAGTTACTAGGGGAATCCAGACGTGGACCCTTTGCTCACTATTCTTAGAGAGGCACAGATCCACCCTACTGATGAGATCCAACCAGACTGAAACATGTGTCTGAGGTTTCTGTTGGTAATCTTGTTCAGAGGGGAATTGCCTAGCATTTCGGTGCTGGACTGCCCCAGCGCAGGACAAAGACTGATATGTTTGGGATATTTCTTCTCTGTTAAAGATAGTGAGCTAATGACTCTGGGTAAGTCTTTCGTAACCAGGACTAATGTCTGGCAGAGGGACTCCCAGGACCCCCCTTGTTAATTTGCACATTTAAGTAACTTTGGGTCTCACCCTAAGTTACTAGGGAAATCCAGACGTGGACCCCTTGCTCACTATTCTTAGAGAGGCACAGATCCACCCTACTGATGAGGTCCAACCAGACCGAAACACGTGTCTGGGGTTTCTGTTGGTACTCTTGTTCAGAGGGGAATTGCCTAGCATTTTGTTGCTGGACTGCCCCAGCGCAGGACAAAGACTAATATGTTTGGGATATTTCTTCTCTGTGAAAGATAGTGAGCTGAAGACTCTGGGTAAGTCTCTCGTAACCAGGACTAATGTCTGGCAGAGGGACTCCCAAGACCCCCCTTGTTATTTTGCATATTTAAGTAACTTTGGGTCTCACCCTAAGTTACTAGGGGAATCCAGACATGGACCCCTTGCTCACTATTCTTAGAGAGGCACAGATCCACCCTACTGATGAGGGCCATCCAGACTGAAACATGTGTCTGGGGTTTCTGTTGGTACTCTTGTTCAGAGGGGAATTGCCTAGCATTTCGGTGCTGGACTGCCCCAGCGCAGGACAAAGACTGATATGTTTGGGATGTTTCTTCTCTGTGAAAGAAAGTGAGCTAAAGACTCTGGGTAAGTCTCTCGTAACCAGGACTAATGTCTGGCAGAGGGACTCCCAGGACCCCCCTTGTTAATTTGCATATTTAAGTAACTTTGGGTCTCACCCTAAGTTACTAGAGGAATCCAGACATGGGCCCCTTGCTCACTATTCTGAGAGAGGCACAGATCCACCCTACTGATGAGGTCCAACCAGACCGACACACGTGTTTGGGGTTTCTGTTGGT
Organism: Ambystoma mexicanum; assembly: GCF_040938575.1. Taxonomy (NCBI): domain Eukaryota; kingdom Metazoa; phylum Chordata; class Amphibia; order Caudata; family Ambystomatidae; genus Ambystoma; species Ambystoma mexicanum. The sequence continues at coordinate 263,507,920 of NC_090932.1, read as the reverse complement.
ACTCTTGTTCAGAGGGGAATTGCCTAGCATTTCGGTGCTGGACTGTCCCAGCGCAGGACAAAGACTGATATGTTTGGGATATTTCTTCTCTGTGAAAGATAGTGAGCTAAAGACTCTGGGTAAGTCTCTCGTAACCAGGACTAATGTCTGGCAGAGGGACTCCCAGGACCCCCCTTGTTAATTTGCATATTTAAGCAACTTTGGGTCTCACCCTAAGTTACTAGGGGAATCCAGACTTGGACCCCTTGCTCACTATTCTTAGAGAGGCACAGATCCACCCTACTGATGAGGTCCAACCAGACCGAAACACATGTCTGGGGTTTCTGTTGGTACTCTTGTTCAGAGGGGAATTGCCTAGCATTTCGGTGCTGGACTGCCCCAGCGCAGGACAAAGACTGATATGTTTGGGATATTTCTTCTCTGTGAAAGATAGTGAGCTAAAGACTCTGGGTAAGTCTCTCGTAACCAATTTGCTTATTTAAGTAACTTTGGGTCTCACCCTAAATTACTAGAGGAATCCAGACGTGGACCCCTTGCTCACTATTCTTAGAGAGGCACAGATCCACCCTACTGATGAGGTCCAACCAGACCGAAACACGTGTCTGGGGTTTCTGTTGGTACTCTTGTTCAGAGGGGAATTGCCTAGCATTTTGGTGCTGGACTGCCCCAGCGCAGAACAAAGACTGATATGTTTGGGATATTTCTTCTCTGTGAAAGATAGTGAGCTAAAGACTCTTGGTAAGTCTCTCATAACCAGGACTAATGTCTGGCAGAGGGACGCCCAGGACCCCCCTTGTTAATTTGCTTTACGTTTGGGGGGCAGCAGTACACTTGGACCCGGACTCCCTTCAGATACATCAATTCTTGCAATGAATTTAACATCTTTATGTATAAGGCCATGCCCGACTTGGGTGAAGGGGTTAACCTGGCCTATGTAGATGATGTTCAAATCAAAAGCTCAATGGTGGAGGAACACATAGCGAAGATACGTTATGTTCTGACCCAGTTGAGGGCTGCCGGAGCAAAACTCTCTTTCCAAAAGGCACAGTGGTGCAGGACCCGTGTCAATTTCTTGGGACATGAGATAACTCCTGAGGGTCTCTGTCCCCAGGAAAAGAAAGTAGAAGCACTCCAAAAAATAAAAGACCCCACAACTCTGCGGGAACTAAGGAGCCTACTCGGACTAACTAATTACAACAGAATGTTCATCGAGGATTACGCAGAGATCAAAAGACCCCTGATCCATCTTTTGAAGGGGGGGTCAAGTGGGAGTGGGGTCCAGAACAAGCTGAGGCAGTAAGACAACTCAAAAGAAGCCTCTCACAAGCGCTTTGCCTGGCTTACCCGGTCAAAAACAAGGAGTTCTTCTTGGAGACAGGGTTCTCAAATACATGCTTGACTGCAGTATTATATCAAAAGCATGACATGGTCAATAAAGTAATCTCCTATGCGAGTAAGGCTTTATCCTCTGTGGAGGAAAAATTCAATGATTGTGAGAAGGCACTCCTGGCAATGGTGTGGGCATTGAAGAATTACCGCCCGTTTATCCAGGGGGAACACATCATATTGGAGACTCCACACCAACCTTTGCAATATCTTCAAAGTGACAGAATCCGGGCCGGAAATGTGAGTAATTCCCAAATTACTTCCTGGATTCTGTCAATGCAAGGCTTTCCTGTGGAAGTCAGATATGGCCAAAACAAGAAGAGTCCCCTCACGCAATATCTGGCTGACTTGCATGATTGTGCCAGAGAAAACTGTCTCGAGGACGAAAGTCTTAAAATCAAGGACAACATGGAGGCATACCTTAATTCCCCACACAACGTCTATGAGGAAGACCAGTGTGAGGGAATGCCCTCTGTCTATGTGAATGGGTGCTCCTACCATGTTGACAAAAATGGGGAAAAGGAACTTGTGGCAGGCGTAGGGAATGCATGGGTGAATGATGCCCCAAAACCCTCGCTGGGTACAAAATCGGTCCCCGAAGTAGTCAAGTGGCAGAGCTGATGGCTGTGCATCAAGCCATCCTCACTGCCGTCCAACACCAACTCCACGAACTGGTCATAATCACTGATTCAGATTATGTATGGATCGGGTTTGTGGAGCACCTGGTTAACTGGAAAACCAGAGGCATGCTACATGCTAATAATAAACATTTAAAACATGGGAAATTAATACAAAATATGGATGATCTGAACACCTCGAATGGGGTGACCATCTATTGGAAAAAGATCAAGGGTCATTCTAAAGTAGAGGGACCAGACAAAACTGGAAACGACCTAGCTGATCAGCTGGCCAAAACCGGGGCCATCCAAGGGGATCTACATGAGATCGAGTCCCTGTTGGGGAAAATCCAGGTCACTGCTATCACCCGGTCCCAGACAAATGCTCACAATTAACTCTCAACTGCACAATGGAGCAAGGAGACCTCAGATGCTGATTTGATTACGGCTCAAAAAGGTTATCCAATAATTGGTAAGTTTTATCAACACATTGAGGACCTGGAGAACTTTCCCCTGACAGATACCGATTACATTGGGAAAGAGGACCTCAGAGTGTTGATGAAATGTCCAAAAATGTTCTGATTACAAGACGGTTTGTTGGTGAGGAAATCCATATCTGGCCATGACCAGTGGGTGGTCCCTACCTCTTTCCGAAGCCTGATGCTAAGTCATGGCCATGATGCGGCCACAGCCGGTCATCGGGGGTTTCATACGACATTAGAAACCTTGCAAGAGGTTGCATACTGGCCACACATGGGGCAGGACATCGATCAATACTTGAAGGGGTATCTTGTGTGTGCACAATTTCAGCCAACATCACCCACACACCATGCTCCCCTCCAAAAGAGGGGGATGACACTACCTTGGTCAGATTTGCCAGTCGATTTTATCGGGCCTGTCATTCGCTCCTCTAGGGGGAATAAGTACATGTTGACCGTAACATGCTTGTTCACTAAATGGGTGGAATGTCTCCCGGCATCAAATTGCAAGGCAGAAACAGCAGCTGCCCTGATGATCAATCACATCTTCTCGCATTTTGGACTACCCCAAAGGATTGAGTCAGACCGAGGTAGTCACTTCACTAGCAAAGTGATAACAAAGATGTGGGAGATACTTGGGGTCCAAAGGAAACTACACATTGCCTACCGGCGGTCCTCTAGTGGTGGAGCTAAGAGGTACAATAAAACTATTGTAAGCATATTAAAAAAGATTGTGGCAGATTCTGGGCCAAGTTGGGTCATTTGATTACCTCTTGTCCTGATGGCCATCAGATCTACTGCTTCTTCTGCAACAAAAATGTCTCCATTTGAGCTGATGACTGGACGAAAGATGGTGCTACCCCAGCACCAGATCTGCAGACGGTATGACGACCCACTATGATCTTAAGACAACTACAAAAGAATACCAAGCAGGAGAACAGGTACAATTTCCAAAGGAACCAAGCCGATGAGTGCAAATTCCGCCCAAATGGGCGTGGTCCTTTTGAAATTGTGGATAGAATCTCACCAGTTGCCTACAAAATCCGCATCCCTAAGGGCAGTTTGGCAGAAGGGGAAGACAAGTGGGTCCACATACACCAGCTGAAGAGTTGCCATCCCAGGCATACTTTGTCACAAATAGAGGAGCCAACCGGAAAACTGAGGGGGAAAATCCAGAAAACTGGAAGAATCACTAAATATTCACTGTGTATGTGTAAGAAGAAAGTTAAGACCAGTAGTAAACATAGACGGATAATATTGCCGATTATAACCAATGCAAGTGTCTTTCCCACTGCTGACATCCCCAAATGATGTGTGGACACAGGAGTGGGAAAATATCCATAATCATGCTATGTTCTATCTTCTAGCATCTGTACTAAGAATCATCCAAAGGGATTACCAAGGAGGACCACTCGGGGACCGGGAGGAAAGACCCAAGGAGCCTGGAGTGCCGCTCCATACTCCCAACCAGAACCAGCAGTACTCCTGACCAGAACCGGTGAGGAGGGCGTGTCACTTCATCACTTACAGGAGAAGCAGTTGACATTCTCCTCATGGACAAAAGAAAAGAACATCCTAATCTCCCAATTTCCCCTTGACGGGCAGCCAAAATCAAGTCGGAAGGGGGCACTCTGTGGGATGTATTGACCCACTCTGCTGTGCTATGCGGAATCTCTTGCCAGTAATGGGGAAAGAAACAGCAACAATGGCGGCAAAACCCTTGTGCCCGGCAAAAACCTACAAAAACCTCCCAAAACTGTGTGCTTCAGCAAACAAAAAGAGGGATACACAACCTGCCACCCATGGTGTGTTAAACGTGAAATCATATAGTGCCTCCTTTAGATTTATATTGGCCTAAGACTAGTCGCTCTATGGGGAAAACCGCGTTGCAAAGTTCTGATTTTGGATCGACTTCGCCGCCATTTTAGAATCATCCACCATTTTGATTTCTGTTTGTACATTCTCTGTGCTAAAATGGTAGACTGTGTTTTCAACTGGCAACCAAGCCTCCCGACCTTTGAGTTCTGTTAATGGTTAGTCTGTCCAAGGGCTAACTGTTTAGACTAGGTAATGAGACCTTGTACTATACATGAACTGTTGTCCTAACATTGTCTGCGCACATAAGAGTTATCCCTGTGTAAACGTTGGGACAATGCAGAGTAAATCTCAAGCGTGGACATAGGCTGAACTACATTGTGAAGGGATATAGACTAAGGCTTACTGCGGATCCAAGAATATACATCACCATTGTAACATTGATGGAAATGCAAACTCATGTAATCCTTCTGTATATTATTGTATAAGCTTTATGTGAACTAGGCACAAACTCTAGACCGCAGATTATTAACATGTAGAGGGGCTGGACAATTTCTGAAAATTGTATAAAAGCATGAATGTTTAGAAGTCCAGCACTCTCTCTCCTCTCTTTGACGGGCTGGTACTCATTGCGGGGCGTTGAGAGCCAGGTAGCTATCTGTGTTTCTTTGTAACTGTACTGAATAAAGATTTGTGAATCTTTCTAGCCCGCGATTGGTGTATTTCCTTTTGTGGTACTCAGTCTCGATATTTCCTTGTTTTTACAGGTGCATGTGCGGGGGAATAGAGCACACCCTTCAGAAATGTGCCAGTGGGTCCCATGACCAGCAAACAGAGTGCAGACAGAGAAGCAGCACTTTGCAAATGAAACCACAAAATGTGCCTACAAATGTCATGTGCTTTGTTGCTAAAATCTCCAAAATGCCTATAGTGCCTCTTGAACATTCACAATCTTTCCTGGTGCTAAAATGCATGTATTAAATGGAGCATTGTGAAACATACAAAATCTGAAAACTGACAGCCTCTATGCCAACATCTGGGTGCAGTACCCTGGGCCACCTGAACGACAGCTGTCAGAAGAAGTTACTGATGAAACTTTAAAAGTGAGCTAAAACTCAAAAGCCTGCTGTATTAGCAAACAGAAAAAGGATTGTTGCCAAAAATGAATACAGATCTTAGTTGTGTTTTGATCCCACAGATTTTAAGGCTAAGAAAATAATGTACTAATGTTTGATGCAACAGATGTGGTTTTTGCTAAGTTTAAAAGTTAATTAGCTTGGCTGAAGCTGCAAAGAACTAGAAAAGCAAGTTTTTTTCCCCAGAAGGAGGGCATTCCTCTCAGCAGAAACTCACGGGGAGGTGCTAATTGCAGGTGGGGACTGAATCTGGTCTACAGAGAGCAAAGGAGCAATGACAAAGTTGCAGCCCAGGAATTTGGAAGTGTGAAAAGGGGTCATAAATGGCCTCTGGAAGGAGCAAGCAAGTAGGGGGATGCCATGGACTGCAGGGAGACAAAAAGAGGCGGAGCCAAGCGATCATCTGTTGCTAAACATGAAAAAAGAACACATTTTAAAATACTTATAACTTGCTATTCAAAATGGTGAAATATATAAAAATGACAGAGTTGTTAATTTATTTTCTGGTTGCACATGTGAAGAGGCGGCAGAATCGGGTGACATGTTCTGGGCAGGAATGGCAAGATATGTGGTTTTATGAAAAATGTATTACTGCTAGAATTGTGAAAATGTACACGCATGTCCCCATGTTAAACATGCATATTTGTGGAAATTTGCAGAAAAATTGGAAAGTGTGTTCATAGCAAAAAGGGCAAAATTCTATAGAAAGGGGAGACAAGATCCCACGACTGCAGCGTTTTGAGGAACAGCTGCTATGTAAAATATGGCATCTTTATGTGTGATTTGTATAACGGTGACCAATGTAGAAATGTATATTTAATATAAAATCAGATTTGGAGACCAATGGCTAAATGGAGGTCTCTGAGGATTGTAAAGCAACTCATAAAACCTGACATCACACAGCCTTGATCCAATCACCCATATTTAAAGCAGAGATGAAGGGTTGTCCCTATCCCAGCTGAAAGGGGCAAGCTTAGCAAAGCCGGCCTACACCCCCCCTTTATGATGTCATTTAATAGCATAAATAGAGACAGTTGACAACACATAGAGACAGGCTGATCCACTCACTCTCATGACTGCTGGCAGAGTGCCCTGCTGCTGAAATCTATATCTTCCTTGTTCCAGACTCCAGAAACTTGGCAAAGCAAAGGCCTATTGCATAGCTGAACCATTCTCAGCTAGGCCTCAAATTCTAGACCAGAACCCCAAAAGTCTAGGGGAAGCATCATAATACAGCCAGGCGTGCTGTTAATGCTTGCCTGCTGAATTGAAATATCCTCAGAACCAAGAAGGGCAGATCCTGTCAAGTCCTGTGCTGTGAACAGAGCGCCTTGCTGACCCTGTCCAGTCTGATGTGCCCAGCTGTCAGACCCTGATAGATCCGATTCAATGGTCCAGGATCCTGATGGTCCAGAATACTGACGGTCCAAATCTTAAATTCATTTTGTTTTGTGAGTATAAACAGGAAGCTAGAAACTGTTGATTCCTGTGCATTATTTTCTCCCCTCCTAACCTATGAACTATCCTCACTTCCATAATCAGTAATATTGTTTAAATGCGTAGTGAAATCTTATTCTGTCTATCTGAAAAAGCATCCTTTTCCTATTCATTTTGTCAACTTTGATCTATTAATTACATTCGAGTGACCAGCCTAGCGCTCCAGGGTGGACAGCGAGGAACCAGTTGCGAATCACTCCTGATTCTTACATTGTGCCATCCTGGTGGCTTAGCTTGGATGCTCTAGTCCATAGTCAATATTTTTCTGATTTTAAAACGGAAGCCTCTTTCCATTTTCCCGCCTATCTCGCAAAAACAACCTTTACTAAAACCACTATAACACCCCCCGTTTTTGTGATAGAAACGAAATTTCAACTTCTACTTGTACCTAACATCCATAGCTATCCATAGAACCCAAATATCACGCACAGAAAAGTTAGCGGCAATTTTAATATCCAGAGAAATTTTACCAGTGTAAAATATATTTAAACTGCTTCCGACTTGGATTTTAAGATTACAAATGTTTTCTGCTGACTAAATCATTGCTTATGCGTGTGTGCAACTGTTCAAAGTGGCTCCCATAGAAATTTACAACAATTTAAGCATTTTTCCACACATTTAGAGTTCTTGCTGAGCCACTTTAAAAGTCAGGCTGACAGTTGAAAAGCCCACTTCGTTTTTCTCTTTCTGTGTAAGGTGGCAAGGGGGAAGTGAGACAATGTGATCTGTACTATTTCTGAATATCTGCTATCTCCTCACATTTATTTAAATTTGCTTATTGTTGGATTGAGGGGTGTTGCAGGGGGAATTTCTAACCATTGTGCAATCTGATCTGAAACCAACACAAAAATATTATTTTCTGTGCTGCATTTGTTTTGCTCATTACTTAGTTCTAGTGCATTAAATATATTATTCAGTGTTCTGTCACATCATTGGTGATTGTTGTATCTATTAAAAAATATATTGTGATTTTGATCTAAATAAATAAATAATACCTTTTACAAACCAGCCTGATTCCTGGTCCAACGTGACCCTGGGTATTCTTAAGTAAGGTGTGTGATACGAGTGGTATATCTTTCAAATAATTGAATCTATATATCAAATAAGTTTTTCCACTGCGCTGTACACTAGGCCGAGAGCAGAGAGTATTGCTTGATTGAAATCCTTAACCCTCATCCCCTTGGTGTTGCCCCCTGGCCTTTTCCTGCTCTCCCTTGCACTGCACCTTCTTCCCCTTTGCAATGTCCCTCCTCTTCCACTTCTCCGGACCTTCCCCCTTGTGCTGTCACTCCACTCCCCCTTGCACTCTCTACCCTTCCCCCTTGTGCTGTCCCTCCTGCCTCCATTGTGCTGTTGGTCCTTCCCCTTGTGATGTTGGTCCTCCCCACTTGCTCTGTCGCTCTGTCACATGAGAAATTATATCGTGCCTCCTATCACAATAAATATATGTATATTGGCCTACGCCAAGCTGCTTACAAGTCGCTTGTGAAGAAATCCGTGTTGCAACCTCCTGACCTTAAAATCAATGTAAGCCGCCATTTTAGGTCAATCCGCCATTTTAGGTTTGCTTTGTAAAGTCACCCTGCGAGTTAAAATTGTGGACGATGTCATTCCGAAATACAACATTACTGTCTTGACCTCTGTATATAGCCAATATGTAACTTGCCTGCAGGCCACTTGTTGAGGTTGTGAACTGAGACCTTGTCCTTCGTTGACCTGTGTATAAAGGATTACTCGTGCAATGACACTAATCCACAAGCATATGTTAAGAACAATGTATTCAAATACTGAACATAGAGCACTTGTTTAACTACATTGTATTAATGTTTGAGAAGACCTACATGGAAAATCCCAGAATACAGAGTTGCTGTATAGGCTTGTTTATGTATGTATTAAAAACAAACCAGTTACATGTGGATGTGCGAAACTCGGCATGAACCCTAGATCGGTGATGTATTAGCGGAATATTAACCTGAAGTAGGGATGGACATTGTGCTCACGAAGAGTATAAAAGACCAATGCATTCTAATGTACAGTGTCTCTCACTGAACACACTGAACCACGCTGGAGTTCGTTGTGTTGCACTGAGGGCCGATAGCTATCTGATTTTGCTCTGTTCTTCATAACTGGATTCAGTATAAAATAAAGTACTTTGTATGTTCCTTTGTAACCCGTGTTTGGTGTATTTCCTTTTGGGGTACTCAGCCTCGATATTTTGATTTTGTTGTCACAGTTGGCGCCCGAATAGGGACCCTCAAGATTGATGCCGGATTGTTGAAGGTTGACGCAGGCTACTTGACCGGGATCGGACTGTATGACAAAAAGCGGCCCCATTGAATGAGACGCGACACCTCAGCAGCGCTGCATGACCCGATCCCTGGACGATTAGCTTGTGGTCCGAGACGGCATCTTGTCGAGGGTCCACTTATCGAGGCGGGCAGATTTGCCGAAATCACCATACACGAGGTAAGATTAGTTAGGTAAGATTCTTTGAAATCCGATCGGACCTCCTAAGGTTTGTTCAGGTGAGTCGTGACCCGACTCTTAATTCAACCCTGATAATCTGAATTTGGCGCATTGTATCTGCAGAAACAATTATTGACCAAGTAACACCAATAATTTGATATGCCTGGTAAATTTTCTACCTGCTTCAGGGCATTGTTCCGCAGCGATAGACAATCTTTGGAATTTAGCCGTCCCGCACCACAGGAGGGGTCGCCGGCATATACTATGTACTGTAAGCATGGCATTGGAAGTATAGTATTTAATTACATTTGGCACAGACAAACCAGACATGCGTCTGAACTTCAGTGGCCAATCAATGGTAGTTTGGAAATCCCTCGTATTGAGTCTGTAGAGTCAATTCTATTAAAGAAAAAGGCTAGACCTGCAGCATTTGATGTTTTGCAGAATTGGAAAAAAGAAGCGTTGCAGCAACTAAAGTAGAGAAAAACATGCGCGCCGTCATAAGACGAATGCCGAAAAAGCATTATTGTATGACCAAGATAAACATTCTGAATCGACTAGCAATATGGATAGGGCTTTCTCACTTGGAATTCTGAAAATCTATCCTTCCAAAGACCTCCATGCTTCCGATGAATTCATTGACAAATTGTTAAATGAACGAAGGTCTGGTGCTTCTGCAGCACCTCCGTATGTTCCTCTTCCTGCTGCTTTGCCTCTTCCTCCTGCTATTCCTGCTCTACCTGCTGTTGTTCCCGTTGTTCCTGCTCCTCCTAATGTTCCCCTTCCTCCAGTTCCTCCACCTCTTCTTACCACACCAGTTACAGTACCTCCATTGAATTTGCCTGCTCCCTCTCTTCCAAGTGGTCCTGAGCCGCTTGTAGTCGATCGAGGTGCAGGGTCGGTTGAAGGTTGTCACTCGCAATACTCTACCACCAGAGAAGAAACATGATTTGATTGCATGGGCTAAGCATTGTATGGAAAGGGATGATCAAGCTAATGTTTTTGCCACACTTTGTAATATGGACAATTTTCCTGAGAAAAATGTTTTATTGAAGGTTTAGGGATTCATTTATGTGTAATGTGGGGTAAATTAAATAATGCAGATCTCCCACAAGGGTTAAGGGATCTAAATACTTTAGTGTTTTCTAGAGACACTGTGGAGAAAGTAAATGAGCATGTCGAGAGGTTATTTAGGTATAGAAAGGAGTTAGAAAAGTTGCAGAATGAGGATGACAAGGGGGCTTTCCCCCTCGTCATGTATGTGCAGAAACGGTTCCTTCCTTGTCGTAAATCGATATCTGAGGAAGCACGAATTTGTACGAAGGACGTGCTTAGATGGATTTCAGATATGTCGATAACTCCAGTTGAAGTATATGACACATATAGTCAGTATACGCCAGAAATGCAGAGGAAAGTGATACAGGTAATGATAGAGTACCTACAGGATGATTGTGTAAAAAGAAAGATTAGTTGTCCCACAGAGTTATTAAGTATTTATAAGAGAGCTTTTTCACTTGACACTACTTCGACTGCTTTAGCGCTCGACTTAGCTCTGTTGCTTAGTAAGTGTTCGGAGTCACCTACTTCTCAGTTACCTATGAGAGAGGTTCCTCCGACATTTGTCCCAAAGGTTGAGATTGCGGCTGATCCTGCAGCAAATGTAGTTGCTGTGAACATTCCTGCACATTATGTATCGCAGTTTGTTCATGTCCCATTCTCAAGACAGGAAGTGAATACTATTAAGCAATCTATTCCTGATATTAGGACAAATCTGACAGGATTCTATCAAGACATAGAGTCCGTTTTACAGTCCTCAGTGTTCACCTTAGGAGATATTGATCTGTTATTTCCTGTACTCCTGCCCGTAGATTTTTGGAAACAAGTTAGAACTATAGACGATGTGCCTGGGTTGGGAGATACATGGGTGAATATAACTAGACTCGATGGAGAAAGGTCAGCTGGTGAAAGACCGCCTCAGGTGATACTAACTTTTCCTGATAGAATCATTGAAAAATTGAAAACTATAATTCCAGAGAAAAGAATTAGTTGGGACAAACTTACGGCCTGTGTCCAAGGGAAGTCTGAGGGTGCTACCGAGTTCTTTAATCGGTTCGAACAGGTATTCTCAGATTTCAGCGGACAAGACCTAGGCACAGAGTCTGGGAAAAGGTTATTTGTGGACAAATGTGTGCGTGGATTGCTGCCTGACATCCAGTCACAAATGATGTCTTCTGAGAGCGCTTAGCAGGCGAAGTCCCAATCAGAAGTACTGCATATGGCTCAGTACTACGAGAACCGTGTCAATAATGAAAAAGATAGAGTTGAAAAATGAAAAGGTGATTTGAAGACTAAAGTGCTATTACAGCAAATTGTTAGAGGCCCCAGCGGGGGTAGTTCACAGATTAGAGGTCATTATGCTCCACAAGGGAATTTGCCCTTGGGTCCTTTGAACATTAACCAGTGTGCCTATTGTCGACAAGAGGGTCGTTGGCGCGCACAATGCCCCGTCCTTCGACAAAGGTCGAACAACACATTTGGGAATATGGGTAGACGATCCAGAGGTCTGCCGGGTGTGGGGGACCTGGTGGAGGTCAGTTTACACAGGATCCTCAGCAACCTTTTTCACATCTGATTATCACACTCTGAGTGTGGATACGAGGAACATATTTGATCATACTTCTGCTGCATATTTATCTGAAGAGCTTCCTTTTGATGACATTCTGTTTCGTTCGGATTGCCCGAAGCAGGGTTTGGAACCTACACCTATTCCCGTCAATCGGAAAGGTCCCTACGTTGAAATGGTGGTGGGAAATAGGAAACATCAGTTTTTGATAGACACTGGAGCACAGAAGTGTTCCATTGATCATTCGCGGGTTCCAAATATTAAACTGTCAGGGCAAACCAATGTTTCTGTAGGGCTTTCTGGCATGCCAGTTGTTTGTCCGGTTTCTTCGCCGGTACCCATTTCTTTGGATCCCTTTACGGACCACTGTCCATTTCTGTTGACTTCGAATTGTGGGGAGAACTTGCTGGGGTTGAATCTGTTAAAAGAATTAAATGTAGTGATTTATTGTTCTTCTGATGGAGTGCGCTTGACGATTTCACCACAGCAATTTTTTGTCTCGCAATTCTTGACTAGACCTTTGCCGCCAGAATTCATTAATGTACCAGAGAGCTTATGGCTGTTGACGACAATGATGTCAGTGTTTTACAGGTTGAACCTGTTAAGATAGTTTTGAAACACAGAATTGAGCTGCCACGCATTCCCAGTATAAGATTTCAGGTGAGGGCGAGCGAGCTCTGAAATGCATTGTTTCCGATTTTGTGCATCGCTGGGTGATTGAAGAAATTTCAGGAAGTTTGTGCAATAGTCCGATTTTGCCCGTGTAAAAAATAGGCGATAATGCAATTCCATTCCATTTCATAATTGATTTATGTGCCATTAATAAAGTCGTCGCTCCACAATTTCCAATTGTGCCTGATGTGACGACAATATTAACCATGATTCCAGCTACAGCTGCTTACTTTAGTGTTGTGGATCTAAAGAATGCTTTCTTTAGTATTCCTATACACAGGGATAGTAGATACTTGTTCGCGTTCACCTTAGGGGGAAGCTCATTCACATTTACTCGTGCACTTCAAGGGTACACAGAGAGTCCTAGCATCTATAGTAGGGCTTTGAAAGAACAACTTGATACCCTTGAATTGCCCTCTACTTGTACATTGCTTCAATATGTTGATGACTTGCTTTTAGCTGCTGACTACGAGAGCGCCTGTAAGGAGGGCACTGCGTTATTACTTATCCATCTAGCCAAGCATGGTCACAAAGCTTCGCTTAAAAAGTTTCAATATTGTTGCCAGGAGGTCGCCTATTTAGGCTATCTCCTGTCAAAGGAGGGAAGAAGATTGACACCTGAAAGAATAAAACACATTTGTGGCATGTCTGTCCCAAATACACAGAAGAAAGTGAGAGCCTTGATAGGTATGGCTTCTTACTGTAGGTTGTGGATCCCAAATTTTTCACTAGTGATCAAACCGATGTTGGCTTTGACAAAGAAGGGCATTTCTTCGCCATTGCCGTGGAACGCAGAACACCAGCAATCGTTTGACTTGCTTAAGACTGCATTATGCTCTGCACCAGTTTTGGGCACACCAAACTGTGAAAAGGCCTTTGTGTTGTTTGTGCATGAATGTGATGGATGTGCTTTGGCTGTATTAACACAAGAACATGGAGGGAAGAATAGGCCGTGCAGTTACTTTTCTTCCGCCCTTGATCCTGTAGCATGCGCTTTGCCAAGATGTTTGCGAGCTGCTGCTGCTACATCTGTAAAACAGAATGAGGGAATGGTCCTAGGCCATGATCTAACCCTGATGGTGTCTCACTCTGTAGATGTCCTACTGAACCGAACCCAAACGCAACACCTCACTTCTGCACGATTGACGAGATATGAATTGATCTTGTTTGCTCCTCACATTCAAATTAAGAGGTGTTGTGTTCTTAATCCGGCTAAACTCCTACCTTTCCCGCAAGATACTACTTGCGGCGATGAAGAGTCACATGATTGTCTGTTTACTACCGAACAAGAGACAAAGGGTAGAATTGATCTGAAAGACACTCCTTTGGATAATCTGCAAGGAGAGCTGTTCTGTGATGGCTCCTGCTTCAAACTTCCGGATGGTACATCCACAGCTGCTTATGCAATCACCACATTAAGCACGGTCATGGAAACCAAGAGAATCACGCATAACTTTACGCAGGCCGCAGAGATTATAGCATTGACCCGAGCTTGTGAACTTTCCGAAGGGCTTGCAGTAAACATATATACTGATAGTCAGTATGCCTTTGGGGTGGTTCACAACTTTGGGACACTTTGGTCGGAGAGAGGGTTCCTAACTTCACATGGCACTAAAATCTAACATGGCCCCCTATTAGTACAACTACTCTCAGCCCTTGCGCTCCCTACTCAGTTAGCAGTTATGAAATGTGCAGCACATCGAAAGATTACAGATGACATAGGGAAAGGGAATGCTTTCGCTGATCAGATAGCTAGACAAACTGCTATCGATCCCCTTACGGAGATGTATGTTTCAAGGGAGACAGTAAATGCTTATGCAATGGATGAGGGTGTTGGGTCTGTACGGGATATCCAAGCTGATGCCACGTTAGAAGAATCCAAGAGTTGGGCTGAAGGCTTGGGGAAACTTGATGAAGACGGGTGTTGGGTGGACATAGCGGAAGGGAAATGTCTACTCCCTGATGCGTATATAATGATGATGGTCATCATGGCCCATGGTCCTACGCATGTATGTGCCCAGAAGATGACAAAGATGTTAGAAAAAGTTTGGGCAAATGACAAAATGTCAAAAATTGCCCAGCGCTATGTCCAGGATTGTATGATTTGCCTACAACACAATGTGGGAAATGGGACAGCAACTCCAAGGGGAAGTTTTGGGCCACCCTCTGTCCCCTTTGAAGTTATCCACTTTGACTTTATTGAAATGGAACGATGTAACAACAAAAAAATATGTGCTGGTGGTCATCTGTGGTTTTAGTAAATGGGTTGAGGCTTTCCACGTTAAAGATGCTACGGCCATGACTACTGCAAAAACCATGTTAAGGGAATATTTTCCACGGTTCGGGCTACCAAGAGTCAACAATGTTCCACATTTTGTCGCTGCTGTAATTCTGCAGATATGTGCGGCATTACAGATCGACAAACGGTGCCATTCGGCCAGACATGCTCAGAGTGCCGGACTAGTAGAAAGACACAACGGTATCATCAAGAACAAGCTCGCTAAGACGTGTGCCGACACTAAATTAAAATGGCTGGACGCCTTACCGATCGTGTTATTATCCATGCGTACAACCCCTCAAACTAAGACTGGGATCTCTCCATTTGAGGTGGTAATGGGGAGACCTGCCAATATCTGGAACCTTCCTAAATGTAATTTGTTAAGAAATGTTGAAAATGTATTACTTTCAGATTATTGCAGCCAGTTGACTAAAAACCTGTATTTGATTTATCACCAAGTACGAGAGGCTTTACCTGTGCGATACGAGGGCCCGGGCCACAGTATACTGCCTGGAAGTTGGGTGCTCATCAAGGCATTTGAGCGCTCTTCCTGCCTTGCACCTCGCTGCCGTGGCCCGTTCCAGGTCCTGTTGGTCACCCAAACAGCAGTGCGGGTTTCTGGAAGAAAGAACTGGATCCATGTGTCCCATGTCAAGAAACTTCCTCACCTAGTGCCACAAGTTATAGAAGAAACAGAACCCCTCGCTAATGCTGCAACCAACAATCCCAAAGCAGTAAATAGCGCCGAGAGTGTGTCGGAAAATCTTTCTGAGCCTGTGAGGCTTGTGGAAACAGCCATTTTGTTTCCACACTCTGCAAAAGTTTTGCATCCGGAAACTGCTGTTCCAAATTCGGCATCTTCACTTGTCTCTGATACGTTGCTTCCAACGGGAAGTGACGACACATTGTTTCCAGATCAATCAGTACTGGGAAAAGCAAGGTACAATCTGCGTCCAAGAAAATAGAATTACAGCACGGTTCTACTGTGCATCTGATAGACTTACGGCACGGTTCGGATGTCCATTCGAAGAAGAAAAGGATAACCGAGGGCTTGTTTTTGCCCAAATTTGAGAAAGGGGATTCTGTTGGCCAGGGTTGTGGAAGGACTAAGAAGTCGCGTGACCGGGAGGTCGCCAGCAACAAACATTGGGGTTTCCGTTTGAAGACTACAATGCCTGCCACCGCTACCGCTCGTATGGGACTTGTAAATGATGAGGTGACCAACCGGGACAATGGACAATATGCCTGGGCCCCAAAAACGTATTGCTGTGTTTTTATAATGATATTTGGGTTTTTAATAGTCGCTGTCTTAGGATTGTGGTACCTTGAGGAAATGCATCCTTAAGAATCCGTGTTGCCCACTGAAAATGTACCTGCTGTTCCTACTCCCTTTGTACATTTGCATACTCTGTCCCCTAGGGACTCTCAGCATAGACAAAGGTACCACAATAATACTCTGCTAATTATCATGAATGCTACGCATGCCATTTTTAATAAGTATAACTGCTGGGTCTGCTCACATTTACCACAACACGGGGATAAGGGGCTAGGTTGGTATATTCACCCTTTACCTTTGACAACTGCTTGTTATGCTTCTCTTAGAGCAATGTTCTTTGGCCGTTGGAATGATAGCATCTCAGGGAACTTTGATGGCACTAATTTGAATAGTTTTGAGAAATGTGTTTTGACTCCCCTGGGATGCTCGCTTTTCGTAAACAGGAGTAAACCTAATGTTGCTTCTATTAGGCCTTCTGATAGACTGTCTCGTCCTTTCCAATCTTTGATTTCCTTTAAGATGTCTCCGATAGGCAATGAGGATGCCATGCCTCCTTCTTACACTGTTGATCATAGCCCCGATTCAATTTCTTTTTGCATACAGAGGAATGGAACTCAGTCAATGGGAGACTTTCTAGGTTGTGCCAATGTTGCAAATTTGATTGGTGAAAACAGACCTTCGTATGTAGGCAAACCTGTCTACTTTGTCTGCGGTAATGTAGCGTTCCCATGGTTGCCCACGGATTGGCAGTGAACCTGTTATTTAGGGATCCTGTTGTCTTGGGTGTTTATAGCTAGTACAATAGAAGTTTCGAAGGCTCATCCACAGCGGGACGAGAATGGTGACACTCCAGCACAAATCTTGGGAGACATTGAAAATCAGTTGTGCCATTCTGGGGGCAGATAGCGAATTCCGAAGATATCAGAAGACTAGCAAGAGTACTGGAGAGAACCATCAACCGGACCACGGACATACTCTATAATATGACATTAGAACAGAAGGCGATAAGACTAGTAGCACTTCAAAACCGGATGGCATTAGATGTCATTCTGGCTGAACGTGGTGGAGTGTGTAAATTAGTGGGTCCGCCTGCTGTGTTTTCGTACCAGATTCCTCCCCAACCATCTTCAAGGCAATACAGAATCTGCACGTCCTTAGTTCAGAAGTGCATGTTCCTGAGGGAACTGGGATCTTAGCGCTTGGTTCTGGGACTTCTTGCGATCTTGGGGTTGGAAGGTACTTTCAGTCTTGCTGATTATTTTGGGAATTCTGTTGTTTCTTTGCTGCTATATTCACTGTCTACCTAGTATATGTTCCATGCTAGGGGGATGTTGCGCACAAGCAATAGGTACGATAGGACATAAAGTGTATGCCCCAGATAAAACTTCAAAAGAATATGCGTTGAAAGAAATTCTAGCGAATGACTTAATGGCAATAGATATTTCCGACAGTGATTCAGGGTGCATGGATGATGATGCATGGAGTTATTTGCAAGGAGATCCAAAGTAGTTTTAGCACTTGGCATAGGCCAAAAGGAGGGTTTGTCAAATGAGAAATTATATCGTGCCTCCTATCAAAATAAATAGATGTATACTGGCCTATGCCAAGCTGCTTACAAGTCGCTTGTGAAGAAATCCGTGTTGCAAGGTCCTGACCTTAAAATCAATGTAAGCCGCCATTTTATATCAATCTGTCATTTTAGGTTTGCTTTGTAAAGTCACCCTGTGAGTTAAAATGGTGGACGATGTAATTCCGAAATACAACATGGCTGGCTTGACCTCTGTATGTAGCTAATATGTAACTTGCCTGCAGGACACTTGTTTAGGTCGTGAACTGAGACCTTGTCCTTCATTGACCTGTGTATAAAGGATTACTCGTGCAATGAAACTAATCCACAAGCATATGTTAAGAACAATGTATTCAAATACTGAACGTAGAACACTTGTTTAACTACATTGTATGAATGTTTGAGAAGACCTGCACGGGAAATCCCAGAATACACAGTTGCCGTATAGGCTTGTTGATATATGTATTAAAAACAAACCAGTTACATGTGGATGTGCGAAACTCGGCATGAACCCTAGATCGGTGATGTCTTAGCGGAATATTAACCCGAAGTAGGGCTGGACATCGTGCTCACGAAGAGTATAAAAGAACAATGCATTCTAATGTACAGCGTCTCTCACTGAACACACTGAACCACACTGGAGTTCGTTGGAGGCCGATAGCTATCTGATTTTGCTCTGTTCTTCGTAACTGGATTCAGTATAAAATAAATACTTTGTATGTTCCTTTGTAACCCGTGTTCGGTGTATTTCCTTTTGGGGTTCTCAGCCTCGATATTTTGATTTTGTTTTCACAGCTCCTTTCCTGATGTGCTATCGCTCCTCCCACCTTGAATTGCCACTTCTTCCTCCTCTAGCACTGTCACTCAGGCCACCTTTGTGCTGTCACTCCACCCGCCTTTGCGATGTTGATCAGCCTCCCCTTGTGCTTTTGCTCGGCCTCCATTTACCCTGTCACTCCTTCCACCCATCTGCGCTATCACTCCTTCATTCACATGTTGTACAATGCTCCTGTCTACTTTTTCTGGCCTACCTTTCATCTAATAGATTTTCTTTCTACCTTTTGTTGCCATTTATTTTGTATTCCTCCCCACACAGTGCTTCTCTCATCCCCAGCGTTGCTCTGCATTCTGCATTCCCTTCCGTGCTGTCATCCACTCTGAGCTGTCATTCCTCATTCCTTTCCTCCATGCTAAATGTTAAATGCTATGAACAACTACAAATGTAAAAACTATAGGGTTTGTCAATGCTTGTTTTACTGCACATCTATGTTACATCAAGAATGATGTGTTATTACGTGGCTAGATTGACATTTTGGTATAGCCAGACTGGCTATGTATTACTGTCACATGACATACTACTGGACATTATGATAAAGCAAGCATGATGTGTTATTAAAAAACTAGACTGGCATGTTGGTGCAGCCAGTTTTGACATGTTTTCATATTGTTTATGACCTTTTTAATTGCAAAGCCCACAGGAGTAAGTTCTTACGCAGGAATACTGCCCTATAGCGCCAGATACCGCATGGACATGTTTTCTTATGATATCTTTACTGGTATTATGCGCAAAGCAAACATTAATATGTTGATTTATGAGATTAGTGGCATGTATAAATGTATGGCCGCAACCAGCGTGAAAGTGATTTTATACTGGCCTATATTGTGGGCTAAAGCATTATGAAAATGTGTTGGAAAATGCTGCTGTGCACTGCTGGTGACTCCCATCTTTTTGATTTTTTCATGAGTTACCCTGCAAAACCAATTGCAAACTGTCTGCCTTTTCAACCAATTTTCACTTAAAGTGTGCTGTAAAATGCACCATGTTCACCAATTATTGAAAAAGAAGAACCTGCATGACACTCCCATTGATTGGTTCAGGGTCCCTCCCAAAGCCCAATCACTGCAACATGTTTATAGAAAGTATTTACGCTCGTCCAATTAAAAAAAACTCACAAACCACCCCTGAGTAAGGCACTGCTTTTATGGCACTCACAAGCTGGAGAATGCAGGCATACTGGTATTTCACAACAGTACAAAGCCTGGCGAGAGTTGCCAATAACACCACAAGCGGTCTTTTAGACAGGCCTGTGGCATGTGCAAAATTGTAATATCAAAACAAACTCGCCCTTTGTGTTACTTTACTGTTCCATGAAAATACTGTTGGACTGTTAAACGTGCACAAATATCCAGGGTGCTGAAATCATAGTGCCAATGGTCAATGCAAATTGGCGTGAATTGGGCCATGGTCTTTATGATTTTAGTGCTCTGGGTATTTGTGCACGTTTATCAAACCAAATGTATTTCAAAATTGGCTTGAAGTTGGGCCAGTGTTGTTGCTGTATATAAACAAATTCAAATCACAATATAAAACTGGCATCAATTACTCTGTAAAGCCCTTTCCAAAGCTATGTCTATGTTTAACGAATAAATGCAAAAAAATAAATAAAATAAATGCTGGGAGAAGATCTTTGATCTTTCAGCGCTGGACTTTTGTTAATTCGAGGAGTATAATGGTTACATAATATAAACCATACCTGAGGTCACTGCTGGACTGTTTTTGCATTTGCAGAATACATGATGTTTGTCACAGGATCAGAGCCGCCCTCAAAAAGTTCAGCTTGGTGTAATAACATGGCCTGATGCACAGGTTCGAATCCTGGCTGCAAATTCATTTCACAGGGGGCACAAAGGTATTTCTCCCCATGGAGATTCTACTTCAGAATAAAGTCTGCAGGGAATCATTCATTCTGAAATGAAATTGCAGGGGGGAGAGTCTGTGCAAGGGGCATATATTCCACGACAATGGCCTATGAGACACTTGCAATCACAGCTTAGCATGCCTCTGGCGACTGCATATTGTGATGAGCAGTCCTTGTCAATCAAACCAAAGGGAGGGCACATGTTTGAACCAGTGATGTATTTTTTAGTGTGGTACAATATATTTGAAATCTTTTTTCTCCCTCAAATGTCAGAAAGGAAAGCCGTGGCAAGTCTAGTCCCAAGAGAAATAAATGCGAAGAAATAAATAAAATGAATGCTGGGAGAAGATCTTTCATCTTTCAGCGCTGGACTTTTGTTAATTCCAAGAGTTTAATCTTTGCATAATATAAACCATACCTGAGGTCACTGCTGGACTGTTTCTGCATTTGCAGAATGCATGATGTTTGTCACAGGATCAGAGCAGCCCTGAAATAGTTCATTGGACTAAGCTCCAGCTTGGTGTAATAACAGGTCCTGATACACTGGTTCGAATCCTGGCAGCAAATTCATTTCACAGGGGGCACAAAGGTATTTCTCCCCATGGAGATTCCATTTCAGAATAAAGTCTAAAGGGGATAATTCATTCTGAAATGAAATGTCAGGGGGAGAGTCTGTGCAAGGGGCATATATTTCACGACAATGGTCTATGAGGCACTTGCAATCACAGCCTGGCATGCCTCTGGCGACTGCATATTGTGATGAGCAGTCCTTGTCAATCAAGCCAAAGGGTGCGCACATGTTTGAACCAGTAATGTATTATTTAGTGTGGTACAATGTGATTGAAATCTATTTTCTCCCTCAAATGTCAGAAAGTAAAGCTGTGGCAAGTCTAGTCCCAAGAGAAAGGAAATAGGTAATCACTGCTGTAGGTTATTTAAAGCTAATAAAGGACCCTGTTCATGAACATATGAATAGGTCTTTGACACTCTCCACTCCAGTCTTACACAACTCTGCCCTTTTGAAAGCATGGTCCAATAGTTAAGCTCCCTTCCCCCGGCTTTCAGCAAAGACACCTATGTGTTCTTAGGGATGGAGGCAACTGCGGTATCTTGGGAGCGGTGGGGGGGGGGGGTTGAAGTTGATTGTCCTACTGAACCTTTATGAGACTTAGAATACCACCCTTCAACTTCCCCATGGGTGCATTTGCAAGGTGCAAATGTAATATTGATTCTGATGTTTCAGCCTGTGCTGAAAGCTGGGCCGCTAAGCAGAAGGCGCCATTGTCTCTTAGCCATGTGCGCAAGTGAACCTACAAGGGTGAAAAATTAACCACTCTTAGACTATCATACCAACACCATTAAAAATCTATTTTAACATTACAAAAGTATCGAACATGTAAACTTCACACTCGTAATAGTAATCATTTTGTGTCAACTTAATGAATTTTAATGGACTATCAAAAATATTATTGGTCTTAATGATCTATTTGTATTTCCTTGAGAGCTCATAAATACAATGATCACAAGCCTGACACCCCCTTGTCTCGTGATGCACTTTGTTGTGCATCTCGAGAATTGCTTCTGACTTTGTATGGCATTCATTAAAATCAAAATGATGGGTTTTAAGCACGGAGGATAAACATATCAGGTTGCATGTATTTTGCAGAGCAATTTTCAAATACCTGCAAGCAGATGTTTCTGATGAATGGTTGCACGCGTGTGTAAAGTGTGCTGTAAGAAGGCAGTTGAGAGTTGGGCCTCTTAAGTCAGTTGCATGTACACCAGCCTTCACAAGCTGCTGCAACAAGAACGCGGTTCCATGACCGAAGCACATGTCTGGGTCAACCCATGACACCCAACATGATCCACACAAGACATAGTTGACGCTCTCCAGTGACGCAATCAAGGCGCCCAGTCAGCGACCATCAGCCTCCAGACAGACCGACAACGCTACAGCATCACAATAGTGTCAGAGGAGCGTTGCACTCCTTCACCCATTCCAAAAAAGTAATGAAAACCCAACAGTGTGAACTTAGCATACTTCAAAGGCATTTTGATGGTATACTATATTGTGATTGTGTGTGCCCTAACTTCGAGCAGCAACACATTATCATCCTAAATGTTGACTTGTAATTTCATTTCTTTACACATTTATTCCAGAACAGTGTGCCGTAAACTCCCTAATTCTTTGATCATTTTGTCACAGTGAGGTTTTCATGTCCCTGCCAACCTTTGCAGCAAAACAACTCCTATTGGTTTAAGGGGCAAATGAGTGGGTACGTGAATGTGTAATGTGGTGCAAAGTTGGCCACACATATATTTATGCTGCCACCATCAGTCATTAGGGGGTACAATATAATTGACTACGAACAATATATTGGATGCAACGCAAATTAGCCCCCTAATAAAACGTGAGGGGTGTGAGATATGAGTAGGCTGTCAATGGAAAAAAACCGCACAATGTGTGGACACATGCACCCCCTTTCTCAGGGTAAATGTGCAGTAACACTGCCTAGTCTAACTGATTTACATTGTCGACATCAAGGGGATGACTATCTGCTAAACCCCTTCCACGAGCAGTAGAACACGGCCTCCTGGAAGTGACCAGATACTTATATTTCATTCATGCAGTGCCCCCATTTTTTTCAACTTTTAGACCACACCTACTTCGATTTTGTAGAGTCTGGTTTTTAATTTGAAATAAAATAGACACATAGTTCGACTGGCCACAGAACATTCCTTTTTACAGGGGCCATATAGAACCTTGACAGGCAGGTCACGTTTACCTTTGGAAGCTGAAATCATGTACAGTTCACCCAGATGCCTGCAGCACCCTTCAGTGTGATGTAGTCTTGAATCAGGGAATGTGCTTTAGCTGAAGTTGCTGGCCCTTCTTATCCAAAAACCACAGGACATTTAGAATGCCAAGAACTAACTTTTCGCTGGTGCTGTTCGATAGCACCTTTTCCTGAGATTTCAGGAGCTGTAACCAAACTCGGCTCCCTTCGGATCAAGTACAAAGCCCTTTTCGTTTTGTATTGCTCCAAGGGTTTTTCACCGTTAGGGTCCTCTGTTTCCTTTGAATAAAATGGGTCCCTGCACCCCGACTGAGACCCAGCAACTCAAACCCTCTTGTTCTCCTTATAATTTCTTTTATAAATGTTGGCAGCTGGGCCTAGTCTGTGTGTGGCAGGCCTCGAAATGTATGTTAGCAAAGATGTTGTCCCTAAACTGTGGATCTTTGTTTTGCACATTGCTGAGCTGTGCGTTTTCATCCTGAGGCAACCTTTGTTTTAGGGAAATATTTTCCCTCCTGTGGCACATTACTTGACCTTTGGACTGTACCCAGTTTAGCCTCTACAGCTGGTTTTGTTTATGGTATTAAGGATGAACTTCCCTTGCAGGTGTTGCTGCTTATGTCCTTGTTTATCTGGCCACTAGGCATGGATGGGGTGTTGTTTGGTTTGCTTTCCATGTGGAGTGCACTGGTTGAACCTGCCTGTTCTTTTCTGACCCCTCCCATCTAAGGGTGGATGTTTGTGGGCCTGTGAGCTTGGATGTGTGCTGTGTGCAAAGGGAACTAGGCCTGTTATGTTGTTGTGATGGACGTCCATGCCTGAATGTGGAATTTTGGTGATTGCAGATCAATATCAGTTCAGGGAATGTTGGGTGAATGTAGCAATCACCCCGACCTAGGAGGGCGTATAGCTAATTGCTCAAGCCCTCCGCCCCCCCCCCTGTTCATCCAGGTGTGACTAGTTTATCTTTTTATTTCAAGGTGAGATTGGCTCTGTGGGTATTGCGCAAGCACAATCTCCTGTATGAAAACAAAAAACAAGATGGTCGCCACCATAGGAAAAGGTCCCTTTTCTATTTTCATGGCGTCCACGAGCAGGAGGAGCACCAGGATCGGAGCAGGAAATTCCTGTCCAGCAGGTAAGTGGGGCGGCAGGAAGAGGTTGGGGAAAGCGACTGGGATGTCTTTGGCAACTGGGAGAGGCTCTCCGTTGTCTGCCAATAATCATTATGGCGCCACCCAGCGAAGGGCCTCAGGTGACTGGAAAATGTGGGTGGAACACAGTGTGTTCTCGCCGCTTTTCCAGTCAGCTGATTGGCTGAGTACCCTTCTCCGGGTGCAAATGTAATATATAGAAGTGTCAATTGGAGCTGAGCTGGAAGTGCCTGAGAATGGACTGGTGGGTGTCTCCTTGTTTAACATTTGAAGCTACATTTATGCAACTTGTATGTAAATAAAGCAACATTCTTGTGCACATGCCTGGCTTGTGAACCTACCTAAGACTGAAGATTAGCACCCTGGAAGGGGGCGCTGGCACAATCAGGATGCTCAGAAGGCGGGCTGTATTTTATAGCATACAAGCCTGTGTTCTGAGCAGGCTGGGTAGCCTGCATCCTCTTCCCATACCTTCCCCATTACCTCTTCCCCCTCACCTCTTAGCACCCATATAGTTTGCTACACGGGTGCTAATGGTGGCCTTTAAAAAAAAATTAAAAAATAAACTTCCATTTTCTGCATGGTGCAGTGCTATCCCCGAAGTCCATTTTCAATGATGATGATGTCACAGTCATCATCATTGAAAACGGACTTCAGGGACAGCAATCCTGGATGCCCGGCACGGCAGCAAAGGTATATTTCTTTTTTATTTCTTTTTTTAAATCACCCTTAGCTACGGTGTAGGCAACTACATGGGTGCTAATGGTGATATGCCCCTCGGAGGCGTATTGACCTTGCCGGTAGCGGCACCGCTGCATGCGATAATAGACCCTCGCTTTGCTCGGGCCATTAACTTAGGTGGTGGCCCGTTAACCACATGTGCGGCCCACCGCTACGGGGCATATCGCATCAATATACACTACCTAACAGAAGACCTTGCACTCTAATCATTCCTTTACATTGTCTTTAAGGATGCTTTATAAAAAGTGCAGTTCACGACATAGCATAACTTAACACAACGCAGCATCCTGAAATAGGAAGCACCATAATACCGTTTGGGTTTATGCACCCCGGGCTAATGTATATACTAGTTATTCCACTCATAAAAGTGATGCCTGAAGTGTACATCCTGAAAGTTTACCAGAAAGGGGAAAGGCCTTCTAACGAGAACAAACATGGCGCTGCACCCGATGTATGTATGCATGTATGGGATTTATAAAGCGCAAACCTAGCTGGGAAACAACAGAGCGCTGTACAAAGCGAAAACACCCAGGAGATTGCAAGTAGGATGCAAGGGTAGGAGAGGAGCTGGGATGGGTAGAGAAAGCAGCAGGCGTTAAATGTATTCAATTAACAAAAGCCAACGTCAACCCATAAGACATGTTGACATGTTTTTGCCTTGTTCAGAGTCCTTAGTGTGGCGTGCCAGCAATGTCTCTCAAGGCACAGAGAACAAGGGGTTCACTTCTGGATACTCATTTTTTGAAAATGTATTTTCTGAAGGTTCCACGGGCACAAGAGGAAGGAACTGGGGTTGGATTTACAGTAGTAGTTGACAAAAGGCTTTCCGAGTGTAGCCCACACCATTTGGGGAACCCATACCCTCGCGGGGGAGGACAGGGTATGGCAACATAACCTCAGCTGTATCTATGAAGCATAGTCCTGTATGTAGCCTCTGTCATGTCTGCAGCTGCTTGCTGTGAAGAACACCCAAGTAGATAGTACACTAAAAGGTCCAAGGGTGACAGGCACCATGGTTGTGGGCAGGCAGAAAAGCAATGGCTCAGAGCATTCTGACAATTTCTTTTCGAAGAACGAGTATCTCCTGCCAGTTGTTCCCCTTCTTTCTTGGATTCAAGATACTTTACACAATCTTTTGCACCGATGTTATAATTCGACGATGACAAAACTGACAACAACTCACTATCCCAGGTACGGCATAGGCACAGCTAGAGAGGGTCAAAGGCCCACTCAAGAGCCCATGCTGGAAACGGTTATCTCACCAGTGAGCCCCTTTTTTTGAATGACCCTAGATGAAATATGTGTGGTACATTGAGTTTTCATTTGCAAGTTCTGTCGAACACCATTCAGTATTTGGCTAAGGATTATCAAAACAAACCCAGAGAGCATTGAAAATAAATACAAATATTTGTCAATGTCAAACGATCCAAACCCCAAGTATAGTGCCTCTCCCCTACGCTTTATAATGCTTACACAGAAATTCTCTTTGCAGCATAAGACGCCATGGGGGTAATTTACACCATCTTTGCGGATGATACACAGATACTCATCCCAATCACTGGCAACCTAGAGCAGGATTCCATCCTCATAAATAAAATCTACTCTCTCATTCAAAATTGGATGGCAACAAATAGTCTATGCCTTAATGGCGAAAAGGCCTCCTCTGGCCTTCTATAGCTTGGAAGGTTGCCAGAATATCACAATATTGTTTTCAAGTTGGGACATTTGGGTTGTAATTCCTCTTGTGACAGAGGAACCATGGAAGGCTCCCCCTCTGCCCACCCACTACGCACAATTGCTAGATTGGCAACATATGTCTAATCATGAGGAACATCTACCCCCTCCTGGCATACCTGTATCGGCACCCTGATTCTCAGTCATTATGACTATTCTTCGTGCCATCATCTGTATCCCCTCTCTTCTCCTTTGCCCCACTCAACAACATTCTTTAATTGCTAATCAACCCTCTAAAACTGTACCATTTCTTCTCCCACCTCTGCTCACTATATCCATGCTAGATAGCACTATATGCATAGGTGATATCTATTCAGATTTCTATCTTAATCCATGGTATATCCCACATTATCAAGGAAACCCTGTCACCAACTAGCCCCAGTCACAGATGGCTTTAATAAGTTCAGGACTCAGGTGTAGAGTTTAAGTGTTTTATTTTTATCACAGATTCAATGGTGGAATGACAGTAGGCAGACCAGACTAATGGGTCCCCAATATCACCGCCGTCCTTCCCATGGGCTCTCTCCTCCTTAGCCAAGATGTCAATATTACCCAACAAGGTGTGGTGCACAATTGGAGATAGGCAACCCCTACTGTCTGCTTCTAACCTAGTCTTTTAGTGATTTCCTAAATGTAATTCCCTTCTTTACTCTCCACCCTTAGGGGCATCCTAAGGGCTCCCTACTCTGACGGTTTCCCCCACAAGATGGATTTTAAGAAAGTTTGAATGGATGTTTGAATAATGCTTATTCTCAATCTCACACTCTCTCTCTTACTCTCTCCTAACCCTGATCTTTCTCCTCTCTCCCCCCTTTCTTCTCCCTACTCTTTCACCTCTCTCTCTCCTGTACCTTGGAACAAGTGGATGTTGCCTTCTAACATCACGCATAAAGTGCTTTGTTCCACAGGAAGTGGTGGAAGCAGGAAGGAAAGATAGATATAGAGAGAAACAAGATGGTGGAACATTATTCCATCATCTGTAAATAGCTTCCCTTTGTCTACACTAAAAACCCTCTTATCAACAGAATCAAAGGCCCTTAGATATGCAACACCCATGTGCAAGGACAACCTTGTTGAATGTGTGTGCCCTTTGATCTCTGTTCCCACGACAGCTTCCTGTGGAGTGACTGGCTCTCTGTAGAGGGTGTTACCTGGCCTCACGAAAGGACAAAGAGAGGTAATCCCCAAAACTACAGTCCTGCAAGAAGTAACAAGGACAGCCTTGTCTGGGATTAATACACATAACTCTCTCAAATATGGCTGTGATAATTATGAGAGTTCCCAGCCACCATACCGTAACTCAGATATGACTTACATTTTGAGATGTGTTTAACACTAGACTAGTAACTCGTAATTATAGTGTTTTGGCAGAGGGGTGCATATGTTAAATGTTGCTTCTATGGTACAGAGACTTGGCTCTCACTGTGGCTGTCAGATCGTAACCTGTGATCTATGAACATACTTTGTGCCACTGAAGAGCAGGGGCCCCATATAAGGCTACTGATGCAGCAGGGAAGAGTTGTACACTATGCTTTTGTTTAATTAATACAAATCACAAAAAGGCAGGGCTTCTACAAGCATACAAGATGGCAAACCATTGACAGTCTGTCGTCTCACATTGTGAGTGAGGAGGGAAGAGAAAAAGTTGGTTTGGGAAAACACCCTGTTTTACTATTTTGTTCTGAAAATACCCAATTTACATTTGAGTTGGACTCATTTCTGTACAAATCCATAAATGAAGCATGGAATGGAATACCTGGTCTTGGAATCCTTCTTCATCCCTGGTGTCAGCTTCGTGGAGGTACTGATACACAAGGTAGATCTGCCACCAACCAAGCTATAATACTCTTTAATCTGGACAATAACATAGTCCAACATAAACACCAAATTATCAACACCATACTACTCACATTGCTATCAAAATGTTTTTTTCTTTCTTGACAAAAGGTACACCATAAGTCTGAACCTGGTACAATTTTCATTTCAAACAGAAGCAATTTACGTAGGATACATTTACAGATGACAGAAGGTATTCCTTTGCGGAATGCCTTCATAATATAGAGTGGTTATGTACTTAGAGTACCACAGTTGATGAAGAGGAGGTAAAATGAAACATAGAAAATGGACAGTGATTAGTGAACAGAGATGAATAGGTTTTACTTAAATGGCATAGTGCTATCATTTCTAAGGGAGCAAAATGCATATGCACACTCAGAAAAGGTTGTGAGTCAGTCTATGAGGTACAGCTAGGGTAGATGACACACCCTCTCAGATATGCCTGATAAGCAAGCAGAATATGAGTTCGGGTTTGAACTATTCCACTCATTGATTGGCTTTGACGGCTTTTACGAGAGCATTCCTGTGGATGTGGTGCCAGTGGAGATAAGGAGCAAAAGCAGGAGATATGTAAGAGGGGTAGGGATAGAAAGGTTATGACGAGGGTTAGATTGTATAGATTAAGAGGCAGTGCAAAGAGAGATGCAGTCAGCAATGTCTTGGGGTGCAATACCATTGAACATTTTGAAGCCCCGGGATTAGGATGTGAAGGAGAGGGAACCATGTGTTCAGAGGCACATTATTGTATGGGAATCCAAGGAGTACGCTTCAACATTAGTAAAGCTACCTGTGCATGAACACAGAAATCAGATATTTATCCAAGTGCTGGCAGAGGTGAAAGCATATCTTTGTTATATTGAGAAGGCAGCAGTGACAATGGTTCTAATACATCTCTGGAGTTTTAGGTCATTGCCAAAGAGGAGTCCATCCCACTTTGAGAGCCTTGGGTGACAGGGTGAGGAGGGCAGGAGGGAAAGACATGGGAGATCTGAGTAGTCAAGAGTTTAATATTAGGCAGGATAGAACAATATAAAGTTGGACAGCAGTATAAAAGCTGATAATGCAATAGTTATGGCTGGGGTGAATGAGTGAAAAGTGAACACGATCAGAGTGTTTTCAGCAAAACAATGGTTTTGAAAGAAAATGGATGATATGAGTTTGCCCAATGAGGAGGACTAGAGTGTGAAGAGGAGTGGCAGATGGCATGTCTTTGAGGGACTCCTATTGGGAGGGGGTATAAGAGAGGCAGCGTTATAGTTCCATGAGATTGAGAAGGAGTAGTCAGAGAGGTAAGATGTCACCTTGTTGATTGTGGAGTCGTTAAAGCCAAGTGAAGTCAGAGCATGTAGGTGGCAGGGATGACCCACAGTGTTGATGGCTTCAGCGAGATCAAGTAGGATGATGATGGAGTAAAGGTGAGAACAAGTTGAGTAAAGGTAGTTTCAGTAAAGTGTGTGTGTTTGTTTGTTTGTTTGTTTGTTTGTTTGTTTGCTTGTAGCACGCCCCAGACCCGAAGGTATCCCGGCGCGTGGTCAAGAAAACTTTAAGCTTACAAATTACAGATGCAGATTACAAAGTTACCAAGAGAATGGTTAACAGCATTAGGATATAAGTACAATACAGTATATATATATATATATATATACACAAATAGTCAATGTACAGGATAATGTCAATACAATGCGGGAAGTATATGTAAATACAAGTATACGGAATGCAAAGCGAGCAACATGGTTTCAGTTAGGCA
This sequence comes from Ambystoma mexicanum, assembly GCF_040938575.1. Lineage (NCBI taxonomy): Eukaryota > Metazoa > Chordata > Amphibia > Caudata > Ambystomatidae > Ambystoma > Ambystoma mexicanum. Next base: position 263,477,399 of record NC_090932.1, on the reverse strand, counting down.
TGACTCAAGTGGTCAGGGAGGCTAGATTAATGGTCATTTTCTTTGAGCCACTTAATGAGGTTTAGTCTAAAGTGTAGGTAGGACTGGTCAGACCTTAGAGAGGTAGGCAGGGAGTTCCACAACTGGGCCGCTTTGACCCGGAAACTGTTTCCTCTGGCAGTAGTCAGTTTGAATGATGGCATGGCTAGATGGTTGGTGTATGCTTCTCTAGTGGGTCTGTTCTTCTTTTGAACCTTTCTGTTAAATATTTGGGTGCTAAATCATTAATGCTTTTGAAAGTTAATGAGGCTGTTTTCAGTTTAATTTTGTTGCCTGTGGAGAGCCAGTTAGACTGTCTTCTAACTTCTGATATGTGCTCTCTTTTTGGGATTCCTGAGGCACCTCTAAGTACATTATTTTGCAGTATTTGGATTTTTTGCATAGTATGTTTATTAGACCCCAGATATAGAGCGTTGCAATAATCCATTTTGCATAGTACTAGTGCTCTTGCCAAAGTGAGGCAGCTAGTAGTGGACAGGTAGGGTTTTGCTGCTCTGATCAACTTGTAAGTGTATGAGGTAGCAGAGGACATCAAATTCACTTGCTTTGTTAGAGTAAGCCAGGAGTCGAGGTAAACACCTAATGTTTTTACCTCTTTCTCTACTTTGATAGTGTGGCCATCTATAACAAAGGAGGAGTAGTCTAGGTTCAGTTTTTAATGTTTTGTGTAGTCGCCAGTATAATGAGTTCTGTTTTATCATCATTCAGGCATAGACCGTGGCGGGCCATCCATGCCTGGATGATGAGGTATATCTTATTCACCAAGCCCGAATCCTGTCCATAATCCCCTGAAAGTGGGATGAGAATCTGGGTGTCATCTGGATAGTTGGTGTAGGTGACACCTAGAAGGTCTAGATCATCAAACAGGGGCTTAGTGAAACTGTTATACATAGTAGGAGAGATGCAGGAACCCTGTGGTACACCACATGTAATGGGTATGGGGTCAGCCGCTGCTGAGGTAGAAAAAACCCTCATAGTTCTTTCACTTAAGAATGATTTGATCCATGCGATGGCATGTGAAGAGAAACGAGCGGCAGATTCTAGGTGAGCGCAGAGCACTTTATGATCCACCAAGTCAAACGCTGCTGAGAGATCCAATAGGAGGAGTAGGGCAGTTTTTCCTTAGTCTCTCAGCTCGTCGACTTGGGTTTTGAGATCGATGAGCGTGGTTTCTGTACCGTGCTGTGGTCTGAACCTGATTGCCGGGTACCTAGGAGTTGATGCAGATCCAAGGATTTATGGATCTGTAGGAACGCCACTCTATCTATAATTTTTAGTAGAAATGGCACTGTTGTGTTCGGCCTGTAATTTGTAGGTATGGCTGGGTCTAGGGTTGCTTCTTAAGCAGGGGGAGGACCCAAGATTGCTTAACATTATTTGGTATCATGTCTGATGAAAAGGAAGCATTAATGAGTTTGGATATAAATGGTGATAGATCTCTCGCAGCATCTTTTATTAATTGTGCTGGGCAGATGTCACCTCAGCAGTTTGAAGTTTTGAGCAAGAGTATTATTTTCTCAACCTCTAGGATGGTTATTTTAGTGAAGTTAAATCTTAGTTCAGGTTTGGGAGTAGTGGGTAGTTTGCCCCTTCTGATTGGTAGTAGGAGGCAGATATTTTTTGTTGTTGTCTATTTTGAGTTGGAGGGTAGCAATTTTATCATTCAGTGCTTTTTGGATGTTGGAGCACCACGTTTTATTTTTGTCACAGTTATCAGGTACTGGGATAGGGTTTTCTAGTTCCTTTAGTATAGTGAAGAACTCTTTAGTACCAGATTTTGCCTGCATTATTCTATTGTCAAAGCTATCATTTTTAGCTCTCCGTATTTCGCTTTTGTATTTATTGGAGGCGCTGATAAGGGCTGCTTTATTAGTCTCTGATGGTGTTAGTCTCCAGGAAGATTCGCACCTGCCTTTTTCTTTCCTTAGTGATTTAAGGTATTGGGAGAACCAGGCATTTAGGTGTGCTCTAGGCTTGCTATTTCTCAATTTCAGTGGGGCAGTGTTATCCAGGGCATTGGTCATGGCTGAATTAAATTTGTTAACTAGAGAAGTAGGGTCTAGAGTTTCAGGTAGAGAGTTTAAGGTTGGGAGGATCAATGGTAGCAGTTTGTCTGTGTTTTTTTTTTGATTTCTCGTTGGCATAGGGGGAGCAATTGTGTTTTCCTGAGGTTGGGTGGTTTTGACGTTTATGAGGAATTCTATTAGCGCATGTTCAGTCCAAATTTGTGGGTTGACAGCGGTAATAGATATATTGCAATTGTGGTCAGCTATCCAGTCTAGTGTTCGGCCTTTCTCGTGGGTAGGTTGTGATATTCTTTGGGTAAAACCAATTTCTGTGAGGGCATTAGATATATTTGACGCTTGCAAGTCTTTGTGGTCATTGAAACCTAAGTTCATATCGCCTAGTAGGATAGCCTGGGATGAATTTTTTTGATTGTTTGAAAGGATCATAGAGATGTCCTCTTCAAAGGTTCCGATAAGACCTGGTGGCCTATATATAAGGTGTATATTAATGGATAGAGAGGATGATGTTAGTAGTTTGGCATTTAAGAATTCACAAGATTTGGTATGCAAGGGTGTTTCTATTTTTATGGTTTGGTTGTTTTTTGCAATAATGGCTATGCCTCCTCCTCGAGAATTGGTTCTATCTTCTCTGACAATATTATAATTGGGGGGCAAGGCAAGCATCAGGGCAGGGCCAGCCGCTTGGTGTAGCCAAGTTTCTGTTATAGATCAAGTCATTATCACCTATTTGGATGAGCTCAGCAATTTCAGTGGCATGGGCTATCAATGACCTGGCATTAATGAGAGCTCCTTTGAGGGGGATGTTTGGTTTAGGTGTCTGGGGACTGGCAAGTCCATTTATTTTGGTTGGACTGGTATTTGATTTGCAGTATTTGTTAGTATTGGGGTTATGGTTAGTGTCTACCTTGGTAGAGGAGATGTTTTGTTTAGAGGCAGTCGATTGAGAGTATATTCTGTTGCTGGGTATAGTGGCATGCCTAGCTAGTGGTTCGTAAATTTTGGGTAATCTGGAACGTAGTTTGGCATTTCTACGTGTAAGGTCACACGGGGTGTTTGTTATAGTAAAGTTGGAAAACGATAACTTTACGGACCGTTGGTCAGTATCAAGAGTGATCACAGGTAGGCTCATGTCATGGTGCAGCATTGTAGCGGTCATAACTTGGAGTGGGTGATTTATTAGCACCTTTGTGGACCAGAGAGTGGATAAAGGAGAGTGATGAGCATTTTGTCCTCGGGTAAGTAACAATATCTGGTGGCAGGCCACAGTAATGACTAGATTACCTCTGGCAAGTTTAGTTTAGCACAATATCTGGCATTGTGGTCCTAGGCAATAACTTGGCAAAGCTAAGGTACAGTTAGTGATTCACTGAGTTAGCAATACACAGTCAGAAGTAGTTTCCTTCTACAATGCTAGCAGCTCCAATATGGGGTCAGTGGAGTAGCGTTATTGCAGGCATGGGCTAACAAACATTAGTTGTGACGTAGAGTATAGAGTTTTATCATAGATGCAATAATGTATGTTAATTGGCAGACATTATACTTCTATTCGACAGGTAATGGAGCTTTTATTGCACACAAGCTGGCTATGTTTGTAGAATTGTGGGCAGTCTAGAAAATAGCAGGTGCAAACAACGTTAATAGTTAGTGACATTTGTGAGACAATACATTAGGTTTGGATTTGCAGTGCACACATACAGAGAAATGGCCAGTCAATGGAGTGTGCATAAGGCTACATGCGTTAATCATAGTTCGGTGAGTATGTGGGGCTTAGTCTTAGTTTAGTGACTTTGTACATAGTGTGCACTCACCTAGATGTCCCGGTAAAGGTGGCACATGTAAATATGGGCAGCCTGTCCACGCTAAGCGCTAGTTGCGCTCAGTCAGCTCTGTCAGCATGGAGCCTTCTTTCCTGGCCTTACTTCCGGGCCTGCTGACAGCCTGCCGGCTATTGGCTTCCAGTATAGTTGCATCACTCAGCCAATGTGGTAAAAGAGGGGGCCAGGCACGCAGTGATGCCGAGATCAGGTAAGGGGAGGGTTCATGGTAGCGGCCATCTTGGATGCGGGTTTGTCGTGTAACGCGGGTAAAGGACTTGGTAATTATACACGCATCAGAGGTTGCATTACATGCTTGTGCTGGGTGTGCAAAGCATGCAGGGATTATTATATTCAATAAGGCATCAGAGCGATATGTATCGATGTGCTTGGATCTTGCCTCCAGTGCTCGGCACTTTCCACATAGTGTGAGCTGCTCCTGCAGCCCACAGCAGAGATGCTCGGGAACTCCTGCTCCAGCGCAGATAAAGGGGAATTGGTTGCTAGGATCAGATCCATCAGCATGGAGCGTTCTTTCCTGGCCTTTCCTGGCCTTACTTCCGGGCCGGCTGATAGCCTGCCAGCTATTGGCTTCCAGTAAAGTTGCATCGCTCAGCGAATCTGGTACAAAGGAGGGGGCCAGGCACACAGTGATGCCGAGATCGGGCAAGGGGAGTACCACTGGAAACCTTATTAGGGGATCCCAGAGTGTGTGTACCTTGAGATAGCTGACAAGTCAATTAAAGTCAACTGTCTTGAGGATTTTGGAGGGGTCAGGCAGGGTAGAGACAGTTCTGTAGAAAGAGGTTTTCTTCAGGTAGTCAAGGGTTTCTTCAAGATGGGAATGATTGTTGCTATTTTGTAGCACAGAGGGAAGATGCCTGTTTAGAGTGTGCAATTAATCATTTGAGTGAATGGGTCGATGTGAGCACACAATGGGTTAGCTCAGTCAAGCATGGGTATGTGTTCAATTCAGGCAGTGGGGGAGGCATGGGATATTGAAACATAAAAGGCAATTAATTGTCAGAGAAAGCAAAGGTTAGATAGCAATTTTAAGGGAGGAATGCATGGCCCTTTGGGGTCTTAGATAGTTTTTGCTGTTATGAATAGAGAGAGGATATAACTTTGGTACAGTAAGCAGATTTGGCAGAGTCAAGGCACATTGTAAGGATGAGTATGGAGAGACTTTGTAGGCACATTAGGGGAGAGATTATTTGAACCAATACACCTGTGGCGAAGGTCAAGGACATGGTTGTCTACTGCTGTCGGATTTTTGGGAAGATCCGGGGATGATGTAGGGGAGAAGAGAGAGTGAAGAAGCAAGTGGTATTGTGGCAATCAAAGGTGGTAGCCAGTGTGTTGTTGAATCCATTGAAGGTGAGTTTGTGTAGAGAAAATCTGAAGTGGATGTGCCTTTGTCATGGTGGAGAGGTTTAGTGTGACCATTATGATGATTTGGACATTTGCCATGATATTTTTGAGTTGCAGTCTGGACCAGAGAAGAAAAGGATGAAGGTGACAATGGGCAGTAGATGAGAAGGATGGGTAGGGTGATGACAGCAAGAAGGTGGTCAGAAATGTTTTGAATGGGGAGGGAGTTAAGACAATGGTTGAGATCGGCTGCTGGTATGTCCTTGCTGATCAATAAGCCAGTATAACCACATTTTTTAGTCCAGTAAGGAACATGAAAGAAGGTGGCAAGGTCAGAATCGGGAGCTGTCAGAGAAGAAATTTGGTGGGAAGATCCAAGTTTCAGTTAAGCCCATCACCGATAATGTGGGTGGATGAAGTCAAAGTGATTAGTAAGGAGGAGTTTATTTTCAGAGTAGATTGAACACTTGAGATTAATCACAGGCTCACCTGAATGTTCACTATATGGGATTCAATGGGTTTGCTGAATTTTTAACTGATTCAGGTGACAGATTTTGGTTAAGTGACAGTTTCATTCTGATTTAATGTTTCTGTACCAGTTGTTTTAAAAAGTCAGACCCTTTTCCTGCCAGCACCGGTTCACAGCAAACAAAGTTTAAACTTAATTGCTAAGGTCAGACAGTTTCCTTCTAGGTATGGCCAGATTCTCAAAAAGTAGCACAAATGAAAGGAGTTTAGACAATTAGCTTGTTTCTGTTTTACTAAGGTGGGTGTTGTGAAAAATGAAATAAGCACAAAGCCCAGTGAGCATTACGGTCCAAGTTATTTAATCATTTAAGCCTTTTGTGAAAGACATATGTGTCAAATATAAATATCTGTGGTCATCCTGAACTTACGTAAATGCTCTTTGATCTCATACAAAGTAGCCAGGAACCCCTGTTGGTGCCCCTTTTCAAATTATTCTGCTCCCAGTCTACTAACCAAAATGTAAACACAGTCCCTCCCCATAAAAATGGGATTCAACTGGGGTGGGAGCAACACAAAGCTCATCTCAGCAGCACCAGAGTCACTCATTACATCTGCATGAGGCTGCCTGCAGAGGTGAGATGCCCTATAAGAAGCATCCAGGAAAGATCTATGGGCTTCTCACATGACATCTGACCCCAAAGCCACCATCCTTGAAAGGTCTTTCCATCTCCAAAAGTTGCATCAGCTGGGCTGGGAACAACACAGAGCTCATCACAACATCACCAGAGGCACTCATCCCATCTGCCTGAGGCTGCCTGCAGAGGTCAGGGGAGCTACAAGAAGTATCCAGAATCAATGTAAACTCTAGTCAAATGATGTAGGATCCCAAAACCGCCATTTTTGAAATGTCCTTCCACCTCCATAGGAGCTTTAACTTGGCAGCGAGCAACACAGAGATCATCAATACAGCAACAGAGGCACGAATTGTATTTATGTGGCACCCTTCAGATGTCAGGGAACCTATAAGAAGCATTCAGAATCGATCTATGGATGCTCACATGACCTCTGACCCCAAAACCGCCATCTCTGAAAGGTCTGTCCACATCCTAAAGGAGCTTCAAATGGTCTGAGTGCAACACGGAGCTCATCACACCGGCACCAGAGACACTCATTCGATCTGCCTGAATCTGCCTACAGAGGCAGGCTCTCTTTCCCACTGGCTCCTGCTGCTAATCTGAGCATAGCATCCTCCATCCAGCCCACTCCTATCAGCCACCTGCTCCACCATCAAGCGACAAAAATGGTGGCTGGACCAGGACTCCTTCTCCTGGCCTGATCTGCTCTGTAGCTGCATCAGCACCTCATTGCCACTGGTAACTTAACCTCCCCTCTCTCTCCACTCCTCTATCCAATGGCTTTAGGTCTCTTCTCCTTAACCACTCACTCTATTCTTTCCACTCTCTGCTAAATAATTCAAATTGTAACTCCCTTGAATACTTCTCATCTCCTCTGAACTCCCTGCCTCTAATATCTCCACTGTTCCTGATCATTCTATTGTCTTTCCCTCAATCTCCACTCCTGCTTCTGCCCGCTCTCTTCGTCTACCACTTTCATTACCAAGCGCAAGTTTCCCTCCTCAAATTTCCGTATCTACTTCTCTGGCCTACACAACTTTCCTTCTTCCAATGCAAAATTCAATGTTCCATCCAATGATAAAGCATTCATTAACTTTAATACTGCTCTTAGCACTCCCTTCTCCTCTCACTTCCCTCTTACTATATTTACCCCTAAACCCTTGCAAACAAACTTGGATTACAACTTCCATCTGCACCCTGAAAACAACAATGAGGACATATCTTCACACTTGGCAAAGGTCAAGACATTCCTCGAATCTCCAACTCAACCTGACTGCTCTTCAAACCTACTCCTCTGCTTTCGACTCAAATGTTACTTCTAACTCTCTCATTTCATATTAATGCTAAACTCACTTCTCTCACCACCTAAACCCTCCTCTATCTCCTCTACTCTTTCTGCTGATTATCTAGCTCTCTACTTTGCTTCAAAAGTGTCCAACATTCAAAATACACTCACATTTCCTCCACCACCTCTAACCTCCTCTCCTCTCCAGTAACAATGCCTTTCTCTGCCCCCACTAATCCTGATGATATTCTTGACCTTCTCCTCAGGGCTAAATCTTCTTGTGCCCCCATCAACCCTCTATCACCACAAATAGTGAAACTCATAGCTCCCAGTGTTGCTTCACTTCCCTCTTCAACTCCTCTCTTGACTGTGCCACTTTTCCATTATTCTACTGTTCTTCCTATCCTTAAGAAAGCTGGTCTAGATGCTAACTGTCATGTCAACTTTCATCCTGTCTCTCTGCTCCCTCACCATTCCAAAATCCTATAGCATGTAGGTTTCCACAGACTCACTGAGTTCCTTGACACATACAACCTCTGAGATCCTCTTCAATCTGATATCCGATCTCTGCACTTTACCTAGTCAGCTCTCCTCAATGTCAGCAACTACATCTCTTCCACTCATCATGCTAACCGTTCATCTATTCCTATTCTTCTCAACCTCTCCGCTGCTTTTGATACCGTCAACCATTCTGACCTTCTCTAAACACCATTTCTACATTGTATCAGGGACAAGTCCCTCACTTGGATAGCTTCACAGCTCGCCCCTGGCACTTCCAGGCATCTTGGGACAGCTTTACCTCCTCACTCACCCCCTTACTGTTGTTGTTCCTCGAGGGGCAGTCCCCGGCCCACTTCCCTTCACTCTGCACACCTCTGCACTTGGCACCTTGATCCCCTGCTGTGGGTTCTCCTGTCATCTTTGTAGATGACACTCAGTTCTTCTCCTTTCTCTCCTTCTCTAATGAACTACGGTTGAACATGTCTAACTGTCTCACCGCCATCAATTACTGGATGGCATCTTACTCACTCTTGCTCAACTCCACTAAGACTGAACTCTACTTTCCATCAAAACAGCCATCTCTTCCTCTTCCCCTCATCTATTCCTCTCTCCTGACTACCTTTACTACTCTGCTTCTTTTCACAACCTTGGTGTCATCTTCAACCCATCGCACAACTTCTCACTATTAATCTCCAAATCTGCTGCTGCAGCCAGACTTAATCTCCTCAACATCAGAACATTAAGACATCTTCTTCCCTTCTACAGTCATGACTGTGCCACTGGATCACCAATTGGCACCCATTCTGGACTATTTGGCACTCATTCATCACCATAATCTTTCCTGGTCATTGCCTATTCATATTTTTGTCTTTATTTTCTGTTTGCTCGGCTTTAGTACTTCCTCATTTAATTTCACAAACTACATATCCCATAATGCACCTTGTTGCAGCTCCCATTCCCTACCTATTCCTATGCAGCAGTCTTAAAACCACAATCCCCAGAAGCCTTAGAGATCAGTGACACTTTCACTTTCCCTGGACCAGAGAGGCAGGAGGCAAATTACCTTCAGGTGTGGTGCTAAAGGTGTTGCTAATGAGCCTGCTTCTGCACAGGGCATGTCAGTATTTAAGCAAATGCCTGCAGAGGCACATGGCTCTTGCACTGAGCTTTCACCCAGCCCCTTGTGCTTTGATCCTTGGATTTCTGCTGTGTCCTCTTGCTTCCATAACCTGATCCTGTTCCAGTGACCTGTGCTCTCTGCCTTACAGACCTGCTACTCCGCCTGCACTCCCCTGCCTTCTGCCCCGCACCTATATGCTTCCTGCACTGTAGCCCTACTCCCCTGCTTGCATTCCTCTGTTCCCTGTCTGCAGCCCCTTTCTCTCTACCACCACTTATCTGGTTCTCTGCCTGCAGTTCCATGTTCTGTGCCCCTAGTCTGTGTTACCTGGTTTTAGCTTCCTAGATTCCAGTCCTGAGTGTCCTTGTTATCTGTCTGCAGTTCTGCCATTGTTATTCCAGTCCATAGTTACAGTTCCTTGTTACCAGTCTGCAGTTCAGTCCTTGCTATCCTAGTACAGAGTTTTGGTCCGGAGTTCTCTTGTTCCTGGTCTATATGTTCAGTCTGCTGTTACTTGATTCCGGTCCTTAGTTTATTGTCTGCAGTTCCAGTCAACTGTACGCTTGCACTTAGATTCTTGTCTTCTTATTTTTCCTCTTTCTTCCAGTACTCTGTCCTGAACCTTGCTATCAAGATCTCGGCTTACCTTGTTGGCTGAAGGTGCTTTCATTGGCAGATTGTGGCCTCCAATCCCCTGAGCAGCCACCGTGACCCAGCTGATATAACTGGATTCTTGGCTCTGCCAGAGGGCGTGTAGCCTGAGGTGGAAAAACCCAGTAAGGGGAGAAAAACCTGTATGTAATGCTAGTAGTCCTGAAGTTGTGATGGTACAGCAGGTAAAATCGAGTGCAGCAAGGAGAGTTGAGAACTTGCACCAAAAACAGGATACTTAGATGAATGGACTTGATACAGAATATGAGGAGGCAGGAAGAGCAAGATCCCAGCAAGGTAAGGAACATAGGAACCAACTGCCAGCAAAGAACCAAGGAGGAGGTCAGGAAGGCCAGGAGAGAGGAAGAAGGTAGCAGGAAAGGAGTCTTATGGCAAAGCGAAAACGAGCAATCCCGCAATGAAGAAACTATTGCAATGCGAGGAGCCGCCAGTCCACTGCCACTAAGTACTCCTGAGACACCGGACTTCCGAGTGCGTGACATCATGACGCTGACATGTGTCCATTGCCAGGCAGGTCCGGCATATTGATAGGGACTGGGGAAGCACCACCATCACCATAGCAACCATGCTGCCTCTCCTGTCTGCGGCAAAGCATGACATCATGCCCCTGTCCAAGCCATGTCCCACCAGGTTTCCATGGAAAGAAATGATGAAACTTCTTGAGCAGATGTGGGGCATGTATATTGAACGCCAGTTCCCAGGACTTTTCGCTAGGTGAATATCCTTTCCAAATGTTAAGGTACTGCAGCCTCCCTCGATGGTAACGTGAGTTAGAGATACCATCAACTTCGTTTTCCAGTTCCTCGTCAAGCTGCACAGGTGGAGGTTGTGTTTTGTTCTCATGTCAAGGGCCTCAACATAAGGCTTTAGCAAAGAGGTATGAAATGCGGGATGAATTCTGCTCCAAACAACAAGTAAGGCCAATTTGAAGGCAACTGCATTGATAACTTTGATGATCGGAAAAGGTCCGTAATATCTGGGAGTGAGTTTGGAGGTTCGCAGATGGGACGGCAAATAACAGGAGGAAAGCCACACCAGGTCACCCTCTTTATACTCTGATGTCTCAGCCATTTCAGGTCAGCAAAATGTTTGGCAGTAGCCCGTGCCTTATGCAGATGTTGCAAGGCAGTCTTATGGGTAGTCTTTAACCAATGCGTGGTATCTTCTACTGCAGGAATGATGGTACTATGACTAGAATGTAGAGGTAACCAACGAGGATGCTATTCGAAAGTATAATAAAGGGGGCTTATGTTTATTGAAGAATGTACAATATTATTGTACGAAAAACTCTGCTATGGGTAGCAAAGAAGCCCAAAGAAGCCAAAACATCTGAGATACTGTTCAATGGTTGGTTAGTCCTTCCAGTCAAGCTGTTGGTTTCAGGATGGAAGCCAGAAGAGAGACAGTGCTTAATCCCCAAGGTTTTACAAAAGGCAGACCAGAATTTAGAGGTGTACTGTGTTCCTCGATCAGAAATGATCTTGGTGGGCATTCCGTGTCGATGAAAGATGTGAAAAACAAAGGCATCAATCATCTCCTTCGCTCTGGGTATTTTGCTGAAAGGAACAAAATGGGCCATCTTGGAAAACATGTCCACAGTTACCATAAGCACTGTGTTACTCCTTGGAGGTGGTAAATCCGCGACGGAATCTGTTGAGATAGTGTGCAAGGTGGTAGTTCAGGTTGGGTAGTTTGCCCACTGGATTTCCTGTGGCGTATTTAGATTGCGTACACACAGGACAAGAAACCACATATCCAGTGAAATCCTTATTTTGTGAGGGCCGCCAGAAGTATCTAAGTGTGAGAACTTTAGTAGCTCATATACCATGGTGTCCCTCAATGAGGAAATCGGGACACAAGTTTAGGTGTTCCGTTTGTAAATCTTTAGTGGTGAGATAGATCTGACGACCAAAAAAAGTAGACAAGTATTGTTACTGAGTCCATGTCCTTGTATTTCCATATCAGAAATGTTGAATATGGTTGTTTTTATCTGCTGCAAAAACTAATCTATGGCAGCGATTGTAGTCTTGTGAGAAAACACCATGGGCTTAGTATTGGTGCGTCCATTAGAAGGCATACAGGAATGAGACAACTTGTCTGCTATAGTGTTCCTAGTGTTGGGTGTATGAGTGAAGACGAAATCATGATGATGAAAAAAGTGAGCCCAGCTTGCTTGTCGGCTGTTTCTGCACTCAAATTCCAACAAGTACTGAAGATTTCGATGGTATGTGCAAATCAGGGTTGGAAAATAAGCTCCCATCAGAAGATGACATCATTCTTGGCATGCTAACTTGATGGCTAAAAGTTCTTTCTCCAGAACAGAATCATTTATTTCTGCTGAAGACAAGGTCTTGGAATAATAAGCCACTGGATGTTCATGGTCATCGTTTTGTTTTTGTTTGAGTACGGCACCCACTTGGTGGTCAAAGGCATCAGCATCCAAGATATACACCCGATTCAGATCTGATTGTTGAAGAATGGGTGCCTGTGTGAAGAGTAACTTGAGATGGTGAAAGGCCACGTCAGATTATGTGGTCCAGAGAAAGTTTGTGTTCTTTTTTAACAAAGAAGTAATGGGAAGCACAACTTGAGAGAACGCAGGGAAGAATTTCCTATAAATGTTCACCAAACTTAAAAATCTCTGTATGTCCTTCACTGAGCGAGGGGTCTTTCAGTCCTAGACAGCTTTAACTTTCTAGGGGTCCATTGAAATCCGTTTGTCAGTCAGAAGGTATCCCAAATATGCGACGTCCGTAACCCCAAACAGGCACTTTTTCAGGTTTAGCCTTCAACTGATTTTTCTGCAAGTGCCTTAACCTTCTGATACATGTGCCTGACGGTCTTCTTTCTTCTGAGAGAATATAAAGATATCATCCAAATAGACGACAATGGACTGGAGCAATCAGTCAGCAAACAAGTGATCCACGGACCTTTGGAAAACCGAGGGTGCATTGGCTAACCCAAAAGGCATCACTTGATATTGAAAGTGGCCAAATGGAATGAGAAATGCGGTTATCCTATCTTTATTCTGATAAGACGGTAGGCCCCACAGAGATCTAGTTTGTGGAAAACGTTAGCCGTCTTGACTGCCTCCAGAATACCTTGGATCAAAGGTATTCTGTCTTGGTTGGTTATTTTATTCAATCCACAATAGTCGATGCATGGCCTCAATTCCGTAGTGTTCTTTTAAGACACAAAAAACAAAGAGGCTTCTGCGGAGGAATGGGATTCTGTTATTAGGCCATTAGCCACATTTTCTTGTAAGTATGACCTCAGAGCATTTTTCTCCCCTGGGGAAAGGATAAACATCCAGTTAAAAGGGGCCTCCGAATTGGGTACAAGATTGATTGCACAGTTTTCTGGTCTGTTTGGTGACAGCAATTTGGCAGTTTCTTTCTCAAATACAGTAGAGTATTCCTGGTATTCAACAGAAATCAAGCATTGAACCAATTACTTAGAAGAGGCCTCTTAGGTAGGTGGAGAGAAATTGACTCAATAAGGATTTGAAGACAAACAGGTCGTAACACAATAATCTGACCCCAAAAACACAGTATGTGCTCTCCAATTAATGTAAGGGTTGTGCTCTTCCAACTATGGCATGCCCAATATAATCGGGTAACTGGTTGTTTGGAAAGAATCAAAGGCTTTTACTTCTTGATGATTATGTATAAAGAACTGTATGGGTACAGTATTAGCCACAATTGATCACCCTTCCAAAGGTTGTCCTTCAAATCCTTATACCGGCATAGCAACTGTTTTCTCCAGGATGGGAATGTGTCCTTCCTTAGACCAGGACTGGTCCATGAAGATACCAGCTTCTCCACTGTCACCTAATGCAATGTTTTCGATATTGTCAATTGAGGGGGTTCTTATAGTAATCTGCAACACCAATAAGGTGGAAGGAGTGGATGTCGTCATTCTAGTGTTACTGCAGGGATTGTGTGTTGTCTCCTGAACCGTCATCTCTCCCATGGCCAGGAACTGTAGTTTCCTGAACGCTGAGGAGGGGCCAGAGGACAAAGACGTAACAAATTATCAGATGAACCACAATACATGCATCACCCTTTAACCCTGCAACGTGTCCTTTCTTCATCACTGAGTGGACTTCTGGCTGTTCCAATTTGCACGGGTTCACTGCTCTCAGCCTCTTTGTGAACAGGTGTCAATGCTAGTCTTCCGTTTCTTTTCTCACTTTCGTTCCTGAATCCGAAAATCAATCTATAGAGCAAGTTTCACAAGTTCATTGAATTTCGGAGGACGAGAAACTCGAGCGGTCTCATCCTTGAGGGCCTCATTAACCTTTCTACGGATCAAGGTAAAGCATGATTCCTCAGGCCATCATGTAGCTTGTGATATTTGTTTGAATTCAGTAACACATGTTAAGGTATCCATAGACCATTGAACCAGATCCAATAAGGAGTCCTGACTAGTGTATGTCAACTCAGGGCGATCAAACATACCTCTGAAGGCTGCAAAAAATCCCGCCTAAATATTCCAAAAGGAGATCTCCCGCTACCACGGGAGGAGTCGCCCAGGCCAAGACACTGTCAGTGAGTGATCAAAAAGCCGACCTTAGAGAAAACCACTAGACTAGCATCAAGAAACTCTTTTAGTTTCTTGCGATCCCTGCGGTATTTCTCAATCATAGGCCGGTTTGGCAAGGGAACCGGAGCCATTTCACGGCATATAAGGCTTATCGTAGTTGGACATTTTCCATTTTGAGCTGCTGCATATTTATCAGCACCTGAATCTGATCCATTCTTTCCTTTTCTTCTAGGCATTGAAATCTATCAAGATCATGCCTTACCTTGTTGGCTGAAGCTGCTTTCTTTGGCTGATTGTGGCCTCCAACCACCTAGGCATCCACCAGGACCCAGGCAGTATAAATGGATTCTTAGCTCTGCCCAGAGTGTGTGTAGCCTGAGGCGGGAAAACCCAATAAGCGAAGAAAACCCCACAAGGAATGGTGGTAGTCCTGAAGTTGTGATGGTACAGCAGGTGAAATCGAGTGCAGCAAGGAGAGTTGAGAACTTGCACCAAAAACAGGATACTTAGAGGAATTAACTTGGAACAGAATATGAGGAGGCAAGAAGAGCAAGATCACAGCAAGGTAAGGAACAGAACAGAGGAAACAACTTCCGGCAAGGAACCAAGGAGGAGGTCAGGAAGGTCAGGAGAGAGGTAGAATGTAGCATGAAAGGAGGCTTATGGAAAAGCAAAAACGAGCGTACTGCAATGAAGAAACTATTGCAACGCTAGGAGTCGCCGCTCCGCTGCCACTAAGTATTTCTGAGACACCCGGGCTTCCTGGTGCATGACATCCTGACGCTGACGTGCATCCGTCGTTGGGCAGATCCACCATATTGGAGGGGCTAGGAAAGCACCACCATCACCATAGCGACCATGATGCAGCTCCAGGTCTGCGGCGAAGCATGACACTTGCTCTCTTGGACTTCCTGTTCTTTTCCTGAATTTTTCTGTTATTGTTCTTGTCCTCACTTATGCTTCTGTAATTCCTTTGTTTAGAGTTTGGCTGCTGGGTTTCCCAGCAGGAAATCAGTGCACTTTTCCATTGTTGCTTTTCAATATTGTACCTGGTGCCATATTGTTAGCAGTGTGCTGGTTCCTGTTTAAGGAGGCTGTCACTGCTAATTTCCTGCTGGACCTGAACAGACATCAGTCTTGTGAGGCTGTTTCCTTGTTCATGCCCCAGGGTCCAGACACAGACACCCACTCCTGCTGCTCCTTTTCATGTGCCTTACGAGTGGGGTCCTGTAATAGTAATCAGCTCAGAAGGCTACAGTTTCCCCTGACCCTGTGGAAACTCTTCCCCCCATTCTGCGTGCACCCCAAGTGGGAACCTCACGTTTTTGTCTTACTCGTACTCCCCGCCCTTTTCTGTTCACTGTCTTTGTTGCATGTCTGAAGTTATTGCCTATCCTTTCTTGTTTGCAGTACTCCTTACACTCCTGTCTATTGTGTACTTTTCTCCCCTTGGCTTTGTGGGCACAACTCTGTTAGCATGTCCCTGTCATCAACACTGCTAAGCACCTAATTGCTTCTTTAGTACTGTCTTGATCTGACTAATGTTCCAGTTTATTTTATGGCCTTCCTAAGCTTTTTCACTTCTCAACAAAGTCTTTAATTTTGCTGACCGTACACTCTTCAACCTTCCCTGCTTCACCTCTATCTTCCAAGCCCATCGTCAGTTAGGCTGGTTATCTATGAGCAAGAGGGTAAAGTGTAAACTAATTCTCAACATCTTCAAAACTATACACAACTTGCCGCACCCTACCAGTCTGCCCATCTCACTCCCTACTCTCCCCCTCGCTCTCTACGATCATCCTTGACACAACTCCTTGCCATCTCTCGTGTCCCTTGTTCTCCAAATCGTTTCCGCTGTCTTCCTCTCCTCATTCCCTTATACCTCTATTTAAATCCAACCACCTACCTCTCCTCCTTTATGAACAACCACTTGCATAGCATTTTAGACCACCACATCTCCCTGTTCCCCCCCACCTTTCTAGCTCAACCCCACGTCACTTATATCTCACCACTTCGTCCTAAAACCTAGCACTTCCTCCACTATCCAATTACTATATCATACTCTGTCCTTGTCCCTGGTTCCTTTTCTAAATCCGCTGCTTCATATGGTCTTATACCTTCATCAATTCTTTTTTCTTTTGGGGGGTGGTCCCGCCCAAACCCCTCCTTCCCCCAGCAATGCTTTCCCATACCCAACCACCCCACCCCTTAACTGCCATTCCCACCCCCCAAAAAAAATGGATGAAGTTGTTCGTTATTCTGTCCACGTTTAAAATGCAGGCATTAGAAAGCCTGGCGATGAAAGGACACTATACCATTTCAGGTACATTGGCAATACTGAATGCCTTACTGGAAGAATGGTTATATCCAGAGGCGTAGCCAGGATCGTCTAACTAGTGGGGCCTGAAGGTAATGTACTTGGGCCCACCGCAGTGACATTGACATCTGTATTGCCCGCACAGCGCTGCTGAATGGGCATTTACAGATTTTGGATGGGCGCACCCGTTCAATCCCTACCCTGGGATACCCCTGCATCTTGTTATATCGTCATAAACATTCATAGTACATTCTGTTAAAGACGTTCTATTTCGAAACAGTGTTGATGCCGATCGGAATCAGGCAAGCTTACCTGGCTATCGGATCTTTTAAAGATTCATTTTGGTCTAGAACCTTCTAAATGACTTGTTCCCTTGCGACAGGGGAGCGATGTATACGAGGTTCTGTTTTCAAGTTTTTCCAGTGTCTGAATTTGTCAGCAGGTGGTTGCCTTCCAATACAAGGTCCTGCCCATTTTGCCCACAGACAGTGGAATATGTTGAGCCTTTTATCCTATTGTGCCCAAGAAATATTGATCTCAGGAAGAGATGGTTAGACCAGATGTTTTATAAATATTCAGGCTGTACATGGTAGGAGGCCATTGCACTACGTCAGTGCCGGAAGTGGCATTTGCTGTGTCCAGCTTTTTAATTAAAGCATGATCTTGAATTGTAAAGTTATGCAATCTGTGAGATTTTAGACAGTATCCTTGATGAGAGCTAGCGTTTAGTGTGCAATGATTTATGTATTGTATTTTTGTGGGTATGAACTCGGCATCTCGTTCAAGGACAATGAATCTTAAGGGGTCTTGTTATATTAGGATTCTTTGGAATTATATTGCATATACTTTGGGCCTGATTCATGGAATATTTACCCCGTTGAAAGTGAATTTGCACTGCTGAAAAGTGACTTTGCACTGGTGACACAAACCCTGATTCATGGAACTGTGCAAAGTGTATTTTTGCAGTGGAAAGTCCAGGCAAAGTCAGCTCATAATCATTTTTGCAGTACAAAACGACTTTGCCCGGACTTTGCACAGCAAAAATACGCTTTGCACAGTTCCATGAATCAGGGTTTGTGTCAATGGTGCAAAGTCACTTTTCAGCAGTGCAAATTCACTTTCAACCGGTCAATATTCCATGAATCGGGCCCTTTATGTATAATCTTCTTCTTTTAATAGTGTTGTTGATGCTTGCTTTCATGACGTAATAAAACGTACCTAGTGCGCATTGCAAACTGAGTTCTTGTAATGGACACATCTATGGTCGATAACATCCACAGTGACCACATCATTCTCACTCCAGAACTCCCAATACTGGGCCTGTCTCTGATGCTACAGTGACTGCTGAGGTACTCCAACACACTCACCATAGAAGATAGCTCTACTAGTTTGACCCTGCTGCAAAAAAGATCA
This sequence comes from Ambystoma mexicanum, assembly GCF_040938575.1. Lineage (NCBI taxonomy): Eukaryota > Metazoa > Chordata > Amphibia > Caudata > Ambystomatidae > Ambystoma > Ambystoma mexicanum. The sequence goes on along the minus strand of NC_090932.1, from coordinate 263,459,192 downwards.
TCCCGCAGGTTCAGGAGACGTACCTGCATTGTACTGTAGCTATAGTAATTAAAATGATAACACCCATTTCAAGCTTAAATGCCTATGCAAATTCTGTGCATATGATTAAGCATTTAATTCCATGAGTTCCAGCCCTACATGCAATAAATTGTCGAAAAGGGACATGGTGATGAGTGCCAGGTGTGCAAATGACAACTTGGTGAAATATGTTGTCCTAAAGTTACCTCTAAAACAAACAAAACATGCTATGTCTACATTTGCCTGTAAACATTAAATTGAATGAAAATGGAAAGCATTTTCTATTTAAGCAACACACCCCAATGGGTAGGGGCATTACTGGAACAGTTAAGGCCCCGAGCTGAGTTACAGGCATGGGAAAAGCTATGGCCTAAACGTTAGCCCCTGTGGCATTGCCAGAACCAATAATGACCCCATGCAGGGGGGGTTTATTGATATTAGCATGCTGGCATGTTTTACCAGGATGCTAAGAATCTTTTCTTTAAGTTGAGATAAAGCATATTTGCTATTTCTCACATTTTTAAAAAAACTACAAAACAAGATGGCCACCCTGGTCAAGGGGATAGGGAACTACACATAGTCACTTCTCCCTTGCCATTGGGGTCATTAGCAGAACAAGGAAGCGCCAGAACATCAAGTGTTCCTGGCGACGGGACAAGGAAGCGCCAAGTAACGGCAGGGGTGGGCCACGGATGTGGAAATCGTGGAAGGGGGAAGAGGGGAGCACAGGGTTCATTTACCTGATGTCCCGGCAGGGAAGAAGACCCCTCCTATTTCCAATGAAGCTTGGAACAGGGGCTTTACAATGAGGTAAAGACCCCGTTCTGAGCTTTCTGGTTGGCTGTGAGGCCGCCTGACCCTAGAAGTAGAAAATAATGTAATTTACAAGCTACTATTATTCAAGGGGACATATAGGGCTTCTAGAAGTTGCTGGCTTGGAGGCACTACCAATGTGAAAAGTAGCTTGGTCTAAGTAATTCTCTCAGTCAGTTTTCCGATAGACAGTTATCACAGGTAATATAACTGGGGTTGTCTCCAAGTCTTGCGCTGAAGCAACAGTTGTTCTTCTTTATCAGAAAAGAAAAGCATAATATTACATCTAAATCTATGGCATGTATTCAAATAGCAATGAGAAGTGCAGCAACGACTATTTATCTTTTAAATAACAGGTTACAATAACAAATCATTAGGGAAAAGAAAAGAAAAAAAAACAAGCGAATATCGAGCCTTGAACAATAAAAATGTGTAGCACTGCACACAGGTCACACTGCAGTGCACCCTTGTGGCACGAATGGGCACGTGACCGATAGCTTTCACATACAAAAAAGGGGGAGGGGTGGCATCAGTTCTCTTGTTATGTTTTCAAACTTTGTCTAAATGAAGGGTGCCAGAGCTGGTGGTGATTAAGCAAAATGTTCAGCTGTTTAATACAATTCCCAACACCCAATTATGCTCTACGCTTGATGTGGTACTAAGACCTCCTTCAAAAATATTTCTAACAAGACACCTGGCTCTCTTGGAAAAAAAATAATGTTTTTAAATGAATTTGCCCACCAATACTCTAAAGATAAAAGTAATGTGGTTTAGGGCAGAGGACCCTTTTGCACCCAATGTATGTTTGGTAACAACCTACGGCTTCAGGGTGTAAAGGTTTATGATGAACTAGGACGTAGGCTTATTGCTGGAGGGACCTGGACCCAGTAAATAAAGATGTACAAAGTGCTGCAGTCGCATGTGACTGGTACAGCCACAATGGGCGACTTTACAAACATTTCATCTCACCCGCCATGATGGTAAACAAGCTCAAGGCTCTTCCTTTGTCCATGGGTTTATTTGATTCATGTATTGGTATTTATTATGCGCAACTATACAGCAGAATTGTATTTCAAGGCACATCAAGACAAGGGGGGGGTGGAAAGGGGAGAAGGGGGTAAAACAACACCTAAAAACGTTCTTAAAAGGTCTTGAAGCATTTGGAATGTGCAAGTGCTACAGCAAGAGAACAGGGGAGGAAGGCACTAGGGGCGGGATGATGGCCACAAACAAAACGCTCTGACTAATTCTTGAGATGATTTAGAATGTGCAGTTGCTGAGACATACAATAGGGTTGGGAGGGGGAGGAAAGGGAGTGCAGGGGGGCAATGTAAGTGGGGCAATGAAAACCATGAAAAGTGCGGGCACAAGTAGGTTAACTGCATAATGAAAAAGAATCTAAGTGAAAAATGCGAAAACAAATATTTCGAGGTGGAAAAGACCTGATTTCTTTGGGTTATATCATTATTTTAGTCTGTTTGAAATTTTTTTTAAGCATAATGTGGGGGGAGACCCACCCACACCCCCCACTTCCCTCTACCTTAAGTTATACCCTAACCCCATCTCCCCGCATCTATTTTATATAAAAATGGCTGAACATTTCGCAAGAAGTCTGCCCCAAAAACCTGGTCTTTTCCACCTCAAAATATTTGTATTTGATTTTTTTTGTGTGATACCAGGAAAAAACAGTCATGCAATTGAGACAATCAGGTAACATAGACTAGAGACTGGGAAAGCCTCACCTCAGATATTGGGGGACTACATCAGGGCTGCAGACAAATTAATACTAAGGCAGGTAAGTGATTACAGACTGGAAAAGCCTTGCCTCAGGGATCGAGGGGCTACATCAGCCATGCAGGCAGGAACAGGCAACACAAGGTTTAAAAGTCAATCTGTGGTTGTAGGTAAGACACTGCAAGCGCAGCAAGAATCCAAAGTCAAAATGGTGGTTGCTGGAAGGTCAATGTAACAAGCAGGGTCCAGAAACAGTCAATGGTTGCAGGTAAATAAATGCAGACAAGCAAGGATCCAAAGATGAGCGGTGGTAGCAGGAATGTCAATGTAAACAAAGCAAGGCTCCAGAGTCAATCCAAAGGGTAAACTGTAAGGTAAGGAAGTGCAGAGCAAAGCACAGGGCAGTGAGCCAAGGTCAGTAGGGTGGAGGACGGGTAGAATGCACGATAAAGCCCAGACTACAGATGCAATACCAGTGGGTGCAGGAAGCAAAGCGAGAACAAAGCAAGGCGATAAGAAGTAACAGTTAAGAAAGGCAATAGGGTTCTATATGATTTTTAAAAAAATATTTTTCAGGGAGTGATTTTTTAATAAAACTTTTATAATAAGAAAATATTGATTTATTTCTATTTAGGGGGGTCCCCCAGTAATCCCCCAACCCCCATTTCTCTATGCTTTTAACCACTATTTTTCCATTATATTTGTTTTGTTATAACACCATTCTCTGAAATGTTTTCATTTAATTCACTGGATACTGGAAATAGGGGGCAGAGCAGGGAGACAGACAGCAAAGCTGTATGGTCATGTTAATGTAGAAATGTGGTTAATCATCAAGAACCAATAACTGAAATTCACGCCCAGCCCACACTTCTGCTCCAAATATGTCTTTACATTTGGAATTGGGGGTAGGTGGACGTGGTCTTGATAGTTTTGAAACCTGTGACTTGGTGGTAATAGACATGGGGTTAACAAGAATATAATTATTAAAAGGTTATATTGGAAGATATTTTTAAGATGGACATGTTGCCATTCTTCTGTAGAGAAGGGGTTGTGCGTCAATCATTTTGACATGCAGCACATGCTATGTACAGATATGAATTAATAACATGTTTTACTAATACGAGGGTTCATTGTGGCATTAGAAACTCACAAGGGGGTGATTTTGCTGATGTCCGGGCTAGATTTATAGGCCACAGACCCTGTGTACACTAACACTGCAGGATGTGCATGGACAAAACAGCTCTATTAGCAAAGCTAGATTCAGAAAATAAAAGCAGAAATTAAAGGGTGAACAGCCTGGTTTGCAAGGCAAAATGTGAGATGTAACAAGATGGCAGGCCTTGGAAAATAAACACGGTCATTGTTCAGTGCAGGAGAATTACACTAGATTGGTGCAGGCTCGAAGACAGTGTCTTGTGTTAATGTTGGGAGCCACACAAAAAAGAGGCTGGAGTTGAAGTAAGTGGGATCACCAGAAAGTGAGTAAAATGTGCAAGATCCAAATGTGATATAGGAGAAAGGGCTGGCTTCTAGAGAAAGGTTTAAAATGGGCTGTCAGCTGGAAGGCTATGCTTTTTCGCCTGGGCTTTTTGCATGTTTTTTAAAAATGTCTTTTGTTCAACCAAACCTAATGGGCGTTGGCTGGCTGAGACTTCAAAACAGGGCTTAGATTTCACAAACTCTGATTTCAAGCTAGGCCTGGAGCTTTGGTTTCTGAAGTTTGAAAGAGATCTGGGGGCGTGAAAGCTGTTGGGATATGGCTTTGCACTGATGATATCTGTTGGTAGCTGGCAGAGGGCAAGCGCAATACTGCATGTGCAGCTCTGCAAAGACACTGTGCCAGGAACCTGAGAGATGGAAGAAAGGTGGGGGCACCTGCCAAGTGGAGCTCAAAATGCAAACAGGTCAAACTGCGGACTGGCCAGAAGGGCTGATGTCACAAGAGTTTTCAGTAATGTGAAGTGAGTATCAATAGGGATAAAATTAATTGGAATCCTTTGCAGGGGTAATCTGGCCAGGTTAAACACACCCAAAAGGCATAACTTCCTCTATCCCGGAGGTACCCAGGGATCAAGGTAGTTGCCTAAATCAAAATTGGTTATGGGAATTGTTCTGCTATGCAGGAGAGTCCATTATCTCTAATCTCAAACAAACCCACCCTTAGCTAAAGGGCAAGGAATACATGGGAGTTGAAGCTGGATCTAAAATGTCTTTGCTTTCATGACCAACTAAAGTGATTACTAGGATGGCTGCTAATTCCATCCCCAATCTATAAATAGTTAATTAGGGGGAACGCGTCTAGGGGTTTCATGCCATGTTACACACATTTTCAATGAGTGTCAGTTTGGATTGTTCCAAATTCTAAGAGGAAAATGTTATTGAGGAATTGTGTGTTTTTTATGTTTTCTTCTCTTGAACACCATGCACTGATGAAATTATGTTTTACTTGTTCATGCATGTTACCAAAGCAAAAGTTTGAAAAATGTTTCTGTTTCTTGCTATGAAGTTTACATCTTTTCAGATAAAAATAAAATATTGTGAGCTGTTTCTGTGATTTGTTTATTGTGTGGCCTGTTCAATTTATGGTATGCAGTGTTATCAGAACCTGGCATGTGCCTAGCACAGTACAACGTCTTTCTAGTGTCTAGCCTAGCCTGCTGTGAAATATTGGAAAAAGAAAAAAGGAAAAAGGGCAGCAGATAGTTCTTACACTTCCATCATTTAAGGATGTGTGTGCATGCCCTCCTTGAGTGAGGGTACCACAACATTCATTTTATTGATATGTACAGACACTTAACAAAGATGTGTTTCCATATAATAACACAGACATAGAACCATCAAAAAGGAAATCACAGCAGCATTCTCTATGCCATAATGTGGGCCACCAAAGGATTCCTCAGCAGACACTCAGCAATGAGCATTCTACTATGTTACAAGTCACTAGCGCAAGATTTAGATTGAGAACTAAAAGGACAAATGTACATATTCACTATGATGGTGATTGTGAGTTCAATGCTTAAGATAGTTTCTCAGTTAGTTGGAGGTGCATTGAAACAAAAGGACCCCACAAATCCCATTTGTAAATCGACATTTACAGTATCCTGTAATAATGTACATCACACTACCAAATGCCTGTAAGAGCCTGCTAAAGTAGGTGGTTTACAAGTTGTGCACACCTGCTCCAGGCAACATTTCAATTAAATCTATAGCCCCATCTGCTTCCTGTTCAAATTGATATGTGTCCTCATTGCTTCCAAAGGAAGAATGCCATTATCATTCCATTATCATTCCATTATCATTCCATTAATTGTTTATGAATGTTATATGTCTTGATTCCCATTGATACAAGAATAAAATACGAGCCACAATGCCATCTTGCTATAGCATAACTGAGGTGCCTTCAAATGCACATGGGGGTCAACCTTCAGTGTCCTGTGTGTCTTATAAGCTATGACTGGTACTGTCAAAAATAGGGTTTTTGCTCTTTTTTAACCTCACGCTGTACAGTATATATATTCTAACGTCACCAAGGTATTTTTCTATATAAAGGTTTATAGTTCTCAACAGAGTCTTGGGAAATGTTTTACTAATCTGGATGGATGAATGAAAGGTAATCAAGTTTCATTATTCCACTCAGGGAATCTGATGCCACCAGTCACAGGCTCCCATGGACATTTCCCATTTTACCACCAGTGGAATGTTGCCCTAAATAAAGTATTTAATGTCTTTATTTAAAAGGTTATAGTCATGTCGTATCAGGCTTTAGTTTGAGCACGCTAAAGGCATAACTCAGTTTGGAATTGTGGTCAATTTCACATCCATGGCCCTGCCCCTGAGGAAAATATGCATTCTGTTCCAACTGGACATAGTTAAAATATAAACATGTATTTCCAAAGTGAATCACATTATCAGGCAACATGTCTTGAAAACCTTGGTTAGGTTTGACACCAAGATACTTCCTCTGATTCTACATGAATGAGAAGGGGTATTCACTTATGTCCGCTTTAGCTCTACCTACTTCCACCAATCAATTTTATATCTGGAAAAAGTACAGAAGAGATTAATGTTTAAGCAATAAACCATGCGGCATGGGAGATGTACTGGACATTAACAGAGTGAAATGAAGACCCTTTCATTCCATTTCAGAACTAATTATATCATTATTTTAGTCTGTTTGAATTTTTTTTTTTTTTAAGCATAATGTGGGGGGAGACCCACCCACACCCCCCACTTCCCTCTACCTTAAGTTATACCCTTACCCCACCTCCCCCCATCTATTTTATATAAAAATGGCCGAACATTTTTGATGAGCTGGGGGCTTCAAAACACAGTCCGCAGCACTGTAACAACCTGGTAAACCCCTGTCAATCGGCTTGAAACCCGCACCCCAACATATCCAGGGTGTGAATAGCTTATTTTGTTTGTGTAAATTGCAAAGTGGCATGGATGCCCATTCACAAGTTTACAAAATAAATACATACAAAAATGGCCATCAAGGAACTGGAGAAGGGATTATCTCTATTCCTTTCTCCATTTCTTTAGTTGCCACGAGTTGGTAAGGCAGGTCATTGGACGGGGAGAATCGGTCGTAGTTGGGAGATGGTGGCAGAGTTGAGACACTGGAAGGAGCCAAAGGAGTAAGGGACAGGTTTTCCTTAAATATTTCCTTCAAATTATCACTGGTCATTCTACTTGGTACTAATCCCACCTGTGAGTCATGGATTGATGGTGGGAGAAAACCTTGCTATCTAGAAGCTACGATTTTTCAAAATGTTTTTGTAAATTATCTTTATTTAATATTTTGAGAACAAACTTATGCAAGGATACAATGTCAATCTGGAAAAGTACCTTGTATGATAGAGAATGGAGTTGCCACAGTTAAAGAAATGCAGGCTGAGGCCACGACCGAAGAGATTCAGGGGTGGGCTGAGGGCTCTGCTGAGTTAGATTTGGAAGGATGTTGGGTGGACAAGGAAACAAAGAACTAGATGTTGCCAAACTGTTACGTGACTGCAATGGTTACGATGGCGCATAGCCCTACCCACATTTGCACAAAGAAGATGGTACAGCATTTATCCACAGTATGGAAAAATGAGCACATAAAAAAGAATGCAGAAAGGCTAGTGCAGAATTGTATCACTTGCATACAACAAAATGTGGGGAAAGGAACCGTGACTCCAATAGGTAGTTTTGGCCCACCCTCTATGCCATTCGAGGTGATCCGTTTTGATTTCATAGAAATGGAAAGGTGCCAGAACTACAAATATGTGTTAGTGGTGATTTGTGCATTTAGCAAGTGGGTGCAGGCATATTCTTTAAAAGACTGTACTGCCATGTCAACGGCAAAAGTAATGTTGAAGGAGTATTTCTCCCGGTTCGGGCTGCCCCGTGTCCTGTGGTCAGATAACGGCCCACATTTTGTGGGCGCAGTAGTACTACAGATCTGTGCAGGTCTACACAGTTGAGAGACATAACAGTATCTTAAAGTCAAAGATAGCTAAAATCTGTGCTGGGAGCAAGTTGAGTTGGGTGGATGCGTTATCCCTAGCGCTATTGTGCATGCGCACGTCTGTGCAGGCTAAAACTGGGCTCTCTCCCTATGAAATTATAATGGGAAGACCAGCAAATGTATAGTGCACACCACAGCCCAAAAGACTATGTGAGGTCGAGCATCCTGTGTTAAGCACTTACTATGGCCTTTTAATGCAGAAATTGTGTTTGATTCATCAGCAGCTGCAGGAGGCATTACCAGTACGATACACCAGACGGGGGCACGCGCTGGAGCCTGGAAGCTGGGTCCTGATTAAGAACTTTGAGCGGAAGACAGCATTAGAACCCAGGTGGCGCGGCCCCTATCAAGTGTTGCTGGTGACGCAGACAGCCATTTGAGTGAACGGTTGCAAGGCATGAATCCATGCGACAGAGCCAAAAGATTCCCAGGACTGCTGACAACTTCCGACGACCAGAGAAAGGAAACGGTCTCGGAAAAGAAAGAAGCTGTTGCCAGTCCACTGCCAAAGCATCAGCCTGAGCGAGAAGTGAAAGTTGAAACAAAGCCTAAGTGAGAAGTGAAACTCGAAACAGAGCCTGAGGAGGCTGCCAGGAAGGGGAAAGGGCGAAAAGTGCCCCAACGTTGCTCAGCAGAAACAACATCACTGCCGAGCGACACAAACTCTGCATTGCAAACACAAGCAGAAATAACACGTGTACCCCTTTGGCGCCCGCCAGTTTCTGAAAACGCACCAGAGCCAAAGAAAGAAACTACATCATTGCCACGGCGCTCATCGCTACCCATCATTGCGCCGCAGGCTGACACTGAGCCTGATACTGGAAGTGCATCGGCTCTATTTACAGATCACACAATACCAGGAGTGAAACGATATGATCTGCGGCCTCGACAGGCAAAGTGATCCACAGATCGTTGGTGCTTTTCTTTTGCCTTTGGTTCCAATCACGGACGGAGTAGGAACCAGGGGCGTAGAGGAGAGAAGTGTGAGAGTTGTACAAGTGAGACAATTCAAGACTCACGGCTCCTCGGTGCGCTTATAATAAAGTACACGTGTCAGGAGCCAGAGCAGGACAAGCTGGACGCACATAAGTACTAAGGCTGATAGAGTACATGTGTCCTAAGTCAGATCAGGACAAGCTGGATGCACATAGTACTCTGTCAATAAAGAACTGTTCAGAAATCGTCTGAGCAGTGGGAGAAAGAACAACTAATCTTGCTCGGAGGCAAAGGGCTGGCAGAATTGAACTGTGACATTTTCATTGAACTTTTGGCATCAAGAACGAGAGACATTTGCGACGAATTTTGCCAGCAAGAAGAAGGACGATGAAGAACAAATCAAGACCGGTTTCAGCCTCCTCCTGCACCACTGCTGAAAAGATGATAGTTTCAGAGACTGTAAATTTAGGGAAAAAGCATGGTAAAAGGAATAAGGTACTGATTTGAACATTGGTCCTGTGTTCTCTAAGTATGGTAGTACCAACAATAATAGCTATTACACTATGGTTCCTGGAGTCCGCGCACCCATTAGAAACACTTTTGCTAAAAACAGCTACTGAATGCCTGGTTCATGTAATCACTGGTACTTTGTCCCCAATGGAAGAAAGACATAGAGAAGGATATGGCAACAATACATTGTTGCTCATCATGAACATGATCCATGCGGTTTTAAAGAAAAAAGATTGCTGGGTTTGTGCCCATTTACCACAGCACGGTGGGAAAGGGATAGGCTGGTATGTACAACCGTTATCATTGGTTTATTCATGTGAAGTATCGTTGAGTGCAATGTTCTTTGGGAAATGGAACAAGAGTAACACGGGTCAGCTAGATGAGACCAATATGAATGAATTTGAGACCTGTGGGTTGTTCCATATTCCACAAAGCTTGCATGTTTTCACCAGATCTCATGAGGGAAAATACACAAAAGACAACAAGACTAAATAGATTACATAGGCAGAATAGACCGACCCCGCCAGCAGAAGAAACATCAGTAATGACATTTCGAATCAGGGATGAATGGAATAAAGATGCTGTGCCCCCTGCCTATACAGTGGATTACAGCCCCAAAACTGCTCCCCTATGTCTAAAAAAAAAGGTTCCTATAAAGTAGGAATGTTTAGCAGCTGCCTGAACACAGTGGTTTTAAAGCACGAAATAGAACCCGTGAACGTAGGGGACCCTGTTTACTTTATATGTGAGGAAAAAGCATATCCATGGTTACCTAGGAACTGGGGAGGTACGTGTTACTTGGGTCTACTATTCCCAGGAGTGTTCCTCTTAGAAACTGCAGAAGTAGTGAGGCGGTTAAGAGATAGAACCCGAAGGAGTAGCGAGGACAGAATGATAGCATTAGATGTAGCCAAATCTTTTATACCATTCTTGGCCCAAATAGAAAACTCCTATAACATAAGGAAACTGTCCAGAATAATAAAAAATACAATAGATACAACAACGGATATCTCATACAACATGAGGTTGGAAGAAAAAGGAATTAGGCTAATGGCACTACAAAACAGAATGGCTCTTGATATAATATTAGTTGATCGTGGGGGAGTTTGCAAACTTGTAAAAACTGCATGCTGTGTATTCATAGATGACTACTCCCCTACCATATTCAAAGCCATCAGGAAACTACATGTCCTTAGTTCCACACTCTCTACTGAAGAAGGGGGTTGGGAGATAGGATCCCGGTTTTGGGGACTATTGCGGTCCTGGGGATGGAAGCTAATTTCGATACTTGCGGTGGTACTTGGTATATTCATAACATGTTGCTGTTGCATACAATGCTTACCAATAGTTTGCACTGAAATAACTGAGGGATGTACTAAGGGATGTATGCACATGGTGTTGAGAGGAAAACAAACACATGGCTGAAATAACAGAGACACTGATGAAACAAAAACAGTAAAACAATTCATGGCTATAGACATTTATGATGAAGATGATGCTTATGATAACATGAAAGGTTTAGACATAGATACCCCAGACTTATCCTCATCAGAGGAGGATACAATAAATGAATAAGACGTTTGGCATGTGGCCAAAAGGAGGGTTTGTCAATCTGGAAAAGTGAATACCCTTCATTTGGATGACAGACGTATCTTCATGGCCGAAGGTGAACCGTCTTATGCACAGAATTATAGAAATACAGACTGCTATGCTTGACCAACAAGCGGCCATTTTAAACGTAGCAAGAATCGCCATTTTGCTTGTTAACCATTGCTCATTGCTTTCTGTCTAAACTGCTTTGCAGCTTGCAATTCTTGCGAATTCTGCTTACTCTGCTCAACTATTAACATTGTTGTCTGAATATGAAAAGGGCAAGACCGCGGGACTAAGGAGTTCGTTGAAACTCCTCATGAGCAGCCCAGAAAGGAATGCCCACGCTCCCTCTATATAGCAGGGCATTTAATCATTTCACATCTGCCAGCCAGTCTCGTACTATGGTAGAATATGTTAGAATAAAGCAGCTAAAGGGCTTGAATTATGCTCCTCTTACGGCCCACCTTCACAAAACCCTTTAGAGCGTGTCGGCTCCCAGGACACAAATAGCACCTCATAGATAGCAAGGTTTGGAATGTGACTCTTCCCCCGTGTGCAGCTTGCTTCCAAGAACAGAAGCACCGTGTTCTGTTCAACAACTAGAAGATGCCTCCGCACTTTCTAAATTGCACATTGTTACTAGAGTAGACATCGAAAGTGTCATAATTGTCATGCTCGTCGGAAATGTCCATCATCATCCTGAGTTCAAAGAAACTCAATAAAAGGGGGGTGTTAAACATGACATAGCTGATTGTATGATATTCATTTTGTATATATGTAACTGATGTACGTAATTTGCTCTCTTGCGTCCCTCGAGGTCTAGAAAATACACGTCGCGGGGCGTGAGACCATAGTTGGCCAATTGGGTCTATTTTGCTTGCAATAAACACTAGCATTGGGCATTTGAGCCTCGTGTCTGGCACATCTTTCCCTGTATGGTTATTGCCTTGTTTCCATATCGCGAGGGACCCCTACGGGCCCCTTTCAACAACAGTGCATGTTTTGAACAATACAAATGAATTATTATGTATCCTAACATATTCAACTACTAAACATTGCATATGCCCCAGACACTATTTATAGATTACATGCTTACATTGTCATTGGGGCAACAATCATTGTTCCTAAATACCATCAATTTAATTGCAAAAACAATGACCCTATTTTTCACACTTAGACAAAAACACAAAACACACATTTAGACAAACAACAAAAACAATACAATACCTTTTAATTTTTACCTGACTGTTTAGACGAGTGAATTACTCAATATGACACTCCACTGCCATATAACTCTTTAAAGGGCATCCAAAAGGTTTGATAAGCCTCTTCCTTACCCTGTTTCTGAAACATTATCTGTTCAAAATCAGATAATGTTAAAGTATCATAGATACAACCCTCAACTTGCGGCTTCTTCCTGCATTCCCACACCCTCAAGATCTCCTTTGCCGCTATCACAAGTACTTTATCAATCCAACTCCCATACAACCGAGCAGTTATACAACGTCCAATATTTGATAACAATAGCACCTGCAATGGCATTCTTTTATAGCTGATAGATAAGGTCACATCCAATCTGTCTAATACCTCGCACCAGAAGGTATGTACTCGGGAACATTACAATAGCATATGAAGTAACGTCCTTTTCTCTTTTCCACATCCCCAACACGTATCTCTATCCACCAACCCTAGTTTACACATGTGCTCAGGCATGCAATACAGTCGCCCTTAGATTTGTTGATGTATGAGCCTTAGTTTTAGGTCGAACTTACTTTTGTGTCCGACCTGCCACGTGTGCCTCCAAATCCCATCAGTAACAGTACATCCTAAATCTTCTTCCCACCTCGTCATCAGATCCCTCCATGATTAAATCACTAAATAATTCTCAGGCATGAGATTTAAATATGCAGAGATTGTGTGTTGTGATAGGCAAAAGACAGACCAACCTGCCGGCTCTTTCTTCATCTGTGTAGACAACATTTCTCAAAGTCTGTGTCAAGAGAGATTCTAATTCCCTAAAACTGTTCCTTTCCCTTCTGTTCAAGTGAAAAACCTCTTGAAACTCTTTGAATGACAACATATGTCTATCATGCATTAAATACCCTATCTTTAAAATCCCCTTCGAAATCCAACTTCGCCAATGTAGGGTCTTGTTCGCAATCTGCAGTGCATGATTGTGCCAAATAGAAGCCTTATAATTTAGGCATACATTCTCATTGAGCTGAATTAGCCACCATGTCATCAAATCCTTAGTCACTTTAATTGATGGCAATTTAACAGTTCCCTTAGGTAGTCTCTCCATAGAAAAAATACTACTCAATTGAAACTGTGAAACAATATCCCTCTCTATTGTCAACCATATTCTTTCATGTTCTACCTCTGCTGTCACATATAGAGCTGCTTTTTTTTAGGATGAATGCTCTCTAATCATTTTTTAAGTGTTTATACCCAAAGCCACCCTCCTTCGTACCTCACAGCAAGATAAATCTTGGAATCTTTGAAGCCTTTTTTTTACGCCAGAGAAAGTCTTAAAAAACTCGATCAATTCCCTTAATTATTTTCTTCGAGAAACTTAGGGGTATCGATTGCATTATATATAACACCTTTTGGCAAAACGAAGATTTTAATTGTATTAATCCTTGCCCAGATCCCTAGATCCAACCGTGCTCATTTCCTAATATCTCTCCTAAGATTCTCCATTAATGAACCCACATTAAATTCTACCATCTTTCGTATATCTTTGGTAAGAAAGACCCCAAAATATTTTACATGTGTCTCAGACCACGGCAGTTCCAGTCAGCAAAGTCTCCCCTCCTGCAGGTCGTGGAAAGTGGGAACACCTCCGTCTTATGCCAATTGATTTTATAGCCTAAAAGCTTACCCACCTTTTCAAAGATTCTTTTAAGAATAACACTGCCCTGCATGGGCCACCGATAGGACCACCACCATATCATCAGCATATGAGAGCACATTGACCTCTTTGAGAACAAATATCATCACTCTTATCCTTTGTTCATTGCGTATCAGAGTTACTAATGGCTCTAAGGCAATATTGAATAAAAATGGTGATGAAGGACAGCCTTGTCTCATTTTCCTAGTAAGGCTTAATGCATCCGGCATCTCATTATTTACCCAAATACGTGCCTTTGCAGCATTCTGTAGACACTTAATCATCCCCACAAATTTACTTACAAATCCCATTTTCTCCATTGTGAATTTCAAGAAGGCCCAATTCACCCTGTCAAATGCTTTCTCAACATCCATAAAAACAAGAGCGGTATTTACAGGTTCTTTGAGATGAAGACTTATTATATTTACAAGTGTCCTGATGTTATCGTATCAATATCTGTTATACATAAACCCTACCTGACACTCATGAATTATTTTCCCAATACAGCTATCTAGTTAATTGCGATTATTTTTGCAAAAATATTAACATCAACATTTAACAAGGATATCGGTCTGTAATGTCTGCACTTCCTATTGTCCCTCTCCTCTTTCAGTATAATTGTGACCATGGCCTCAGTCATTGATTTGAATAACTACCTCCTTTCCAAGAAAGAATTCAACAATTTAAGATGGGGGCTAGAAAATTATCAAATTTCCTACAGAATTCCCCTGGAAAGCCATCTAATCACAGAGATTTCCCCATCTTGAGTTGCTCAATTGCAATTAAGAATTTGTTTCACTTCTATTTCAGTTTCTAAAGACATATTGTCATCAGGTGATAGTTTCTTCATGCCTATATGTTCAAATAATCATTCTAAATCTTGCTGTGATATTGATTCTTCCTCCATATATAATTCTCATAATAATTTGTAAAGCTTGCACAAACCTCAACATTCTTCCATACTAACTGACCACTCTCATTCTCGATTCCCTGAACAAAAGATCTCCCACCCATTCTCTTCAGCTTATTTGCCAACAGTCTCCCACTCTTGCCTCCACCTTCCCAATATTTATGCCTCATAAAGAACAACCCCGTTCTGTCATCAAGTTGGTTGCATTCGCTAAGGTTTCCTGGGCATGAATCATCTCAATCCTTTTTGTTAGCCCTTCCCGATCGAGCATACCGTTATACCTTTGGTGCAAACTAGACAACTTTGCTTCCATCATGTTCAGTTCATCCAGAGATTTCTTCCTAAGACGCGAGGTTCTATTTATCAATTCACCCCTGATTGTTGCTTTAAAGCTATCCCACACTATTCTTTGATCAGTTGAGCCCTCATTCATCTGAAATAATTGGGTCATACTGGATAAAATTCCTTCTACTACATCCCTCTCCTCTAATATTCCTGTCTTCAACTGACATTTCTGAAAGGATGGAGCCTCCATATCCATATTCAGACAAAAGTCAACTGGCGCATGATCTGAGATTTCCCTTTCCCTAATATTGACATCAAGAGTCCAATCCATTAACTCCTTAGTGATCTGTATGTAATCCAGTCTGGAAAAAGGGTCATGCACTGTAGAAATGAATGTATATTCTCTTACTGATGGATGTATCTCCCTCCATATATCAACCAAATCAAACCTCTGGAGAAAAAAGTCAAACTCCTTACATGCGTTCACATTGGTATACCTGCACAAACTAACTCCATCTAACCTGTGGTCGCGAATACAATTAAAATCACCCCCCAAAATGTTTGTATCCCCATGCATCTCACACAAAGGTTTTGGAACACTGTCAAAAAAGTATTTTCCTGACAAGCACGGTCCATAAATACACTCTAATGTGACTAATACCTCCTCATATATTATATATGCAAAAATCAATCGCCCTTCTCCATCCATTACTACCTTAGCAACCTTAACTTGCAAACCTTTCCTAAATAAAATACGTATCTAGACTTATCTGAGTAGCAATTAGACAAGTCTTTATGATATCTCGAATAAGTCAGTCCATGTCTAGCCTCATCTACTAAATGTGTCTCCTGTAAAAAAAATGATATCTGCTTTTGCCCTCCATAACCTCCTCATCACTTTTCTCCTTTTTCAAGGGCAATTCAAACCCTTTACATTCCACATCACTATAGTCAAATCACTAATTTCCTCCTCAGCCCATCATCAACTTTTCTTCACCAATAGGGCAGAGGTAATAACATTCAGAAATACCACCTCACCCATCTCATACGACTATTATAAACAATTATCCCGAATGTATGGACCATCACTATAGGAGTAGGAGCGTCAGAGTCCTCAGGTGTCAAATGAATGAGTCTGAGCAAGCCATCAGTATGAATACATAACATTGAACCAGACACAAAAACCAAACACCCACTGGATATAACAAACAAACATATAACAAAATGACAAAGCAAAAAGTTAAAACCTGGAGAAAACCTCCAAGTGGCTATTGAATATCAGACACCTCCTTACAACCCATGTTCCAACCCAATCCCTCCAATGCTGTGCCCGCCAAGTTCCATTATCAATACATGAAGTTATTATCTCTCCAACGATAAGGAATATGAACATCTTCTAATTAAATTAATAATAATAATAATTAATTTATCTTCAAACACAGAAATGTAAGTAGACTTCAAGATTAAACTACTCCCACTACTAACTAACATTGCACATACATGTTTGCTCCTAAACTCTAGAGCTACAATTATCTCCCACCACTTCCAACCATCCTATCTGCCTAAATCATTATCAGGAGCAATTCTCTCCAACAAGTTCCAGTGGTGTTTCATTGAATTGTCACTGGATTAGCAATATGCACTCAGCCAGATAGCACTCAATCTAACTCATTCTAGTCACGCTGCAACCTAGAACATCCCACATCCATCTAAAGAAAAAGAAAAGAAAACTTCATTGCAATAACCGTCCTCTAAGTGCTGACTTAATCATCTTCCAGTATCCACTGCCCAGGACACCTTGACATCCTTATATTTGACAACCACCACTCACCTCATCATACCATCATTTATATTACTGTCCCTTGGTAAGCGCGTAGGGAATTATTTGAGGACTAGTACCTTCACAATCTCCCAGATATACAATTCCCCCATCACTATTTCAGGTATTTTCTAACCCCAACCACATTGCTAGTCCAATAACCAGCTACTAGGGCATCAAAGACACATTCCCCCCCTCACACCAGGAGTTTCTAGTCCCACAAATCTTGAAGTCAACCCCAATCAGGGTCCAGCCTATGTGAGGTGTCTCATCCCTATAGCAATATTATAAACCTTGCCCCCTTGAAATATAAACGCAAAAAGAAAGTAAAATAGGGCATTGTTTTCCTCCACCCTCTTACACACCTAGCCCAAAGCAGTACATAGATGCATTTAAATAGCATATTATGATTCATAATGCACATTGTCCAAAAATAGGGCTGTAATTCAACAATAATGCAGGGACAGAGATATCGGCACATGAAATCCCACATCCGTTAGAGTCCATCCATAGTAAGCAGCAGAATCAGTAAAAGCACTACATGTGCGTGGATGTGCGTGGATGTGCTTACAGCGTTACAACAATGTGATGTCACTGCATGCAATACAAATATCGGGCATATTCGGATCACCAGAAGCAGACCGTCTGTCACTAAACAATGTGTTGCACTACAATGGTTACCGATAAACAGTCGTATCTTCATTACATTTCAGGCGACTGCATACATCATCTTCACAGTTATGGTCACGATACGCTACAAATTAAGCATACCCACTATGGCACTCGAGAAGGGATCCATGCTCGGTATGGGCTCACGTTTCCCAATGGAATGCAGCTTGTGGATGGAGACCATGCTGCGTAGAGCAGTCGCATAACCAATTAAGTTTTTCTCCTACCGCAGCCTATATGATAGCTGTGTGAAAAAGAGTGCACTTGACCATTTAGCACTACTCTCAATATCGCTGGGTAAACCATGTTGTTTTTTAAGTGCTTGTTCCTCGCTTTCTCCTTGTCAATATTAAAGGCTTTTCTTTTTTCTAGAACATCTCGGCTTAGATCTCCAAAGATCATAATGTTATTACCTTCCCTTTTTCCCTTGCTTTTCTCAACACCAACTCTCGCACTGGGAATCTCAGAAATGTTATGATGAAATGGCTATATCTCTGTCCAGGTGACGTCTTAGGACCTAAAGATCTGTGTGCCCTCTCAATTTCTAGAGGGGTTTTTGGATCCAGGTTGAGTAGTTTAACGAAAGCTTTTTCCTGAAGGTCCCTGGGGCAACCCAGCTCAATGTTTTCTGGAAATCTTGCTACACAGACATTATTTCTTCTAGAAAAATTCTCTGGTTCAGAGCATTTGACAGTCAGTTTCTCCACATGAGTCTGTAGTTCCCTTATTTGGATAGCCATTTTCTGTGAATCAACATTCATCGTAGTTAGGAGGATTTCCATAGTGGTGATCTTCCCAGATAGTTCATTATAATTATCCTCTGAAGCCAGAAGTGAAGCCTTAATGTCAGCAATGTCTGCAGTTACTTTCATTAAAACTTCCCTTAATGTATCTTCTCTCTGCTCAGAATCTGCTTCTTCCCCTTTCTGCCTCTTTGAAGGTTGTGAAGTTTCTGTGTTCTTCTTCGCCACTGTAATGAATTCAAGTAGAGATGAGGGCAGGGCACTGGAGCTCAGCGTTCAGGCTGCCATCCTTGGAGCTGAACGTTCTAGAATCAAAATGTTTGATATTCAAATGGAATTCAAATGGTAACATTTAGTTTTTATTCTCAAAGGTTTAGGAATACTGAAGGTAGTATATGTCTAGCCTCCACTTCCTTGTCGACTTTGGCAAGAAAGGGCAGCAGATGATTTTCATGAATTTTAAATAATTCTCATGGAAAGCCATTGTCTCCTGGAGATTTCTCTAACCACATGCCTTTAAGGGCCTGTGCAATTTCTGGTTCCGGAATGAGGACAAGAAGGAATTGTCTATTTTCATTGTTTAACTGGGAGATCCCAAGACCCTCCAAAAAAACATTCCCATTATCTAGATGCTATGTGGCTTCAGAACTATTTATGGAGTGATATAATCTAGCAAAAGCAGTGGTTGTCTCTGCAATGTTTCTTTGCTGCTCATTGGCAGGCGCTGCTTTGAAAGGGCTGTTTACGGCTGGCGACGCTGTTCGTTCTGACTCTGCTGCGTTTGCTGTCTGAGCCTGGTCTATGCTGTGGATAGCTGCATTTTCTGGAATTTCTTCCAAGTTCACCAGACCCCGCCCTCTTGGCCCAGAATTCTCTAATAAACATGAACTTGCGCTTCATGCGTGCGCGCTTCTTGTGTAAGCGCTGCTTTGAAAGGGCTGCCTACGGCTGGAGACGCTGTACTTTCTGACTCTGCTATATTTGCTGTATGAGCCTGGTCTACGCTGTGGATAACTGGTATGCTCCTGTAAAAGACTCATAAAGACTGCTATGCACTGCACTCGATCAGTTAGCTAACCAGAACTTTTGTTTACCACTCACAGCATTTTCTGGAATTTCTTCTAAGTCCACTAGACCCCGCCCTCCTGGCCTAGAATCCTCTAATACACATGAACTTGCGCTTTGTGCACGTGTGCTTCTTGTGTAAGCGCTGCTTTGAAAGGGCTGTCTACGGCTGTCTTGGGTAGGCTGGGGTTGAGGGGGCTATTAACGCCAACTGGATTATTGAGGTATAGTGAAAGAACACGCTGTGTGGCTTAAGTAAGCACTTGAGTGCCTTGAGATTGGTTTTACCGTTTGTATTGATGTTTAAAATACTGGATGTAATATCTTTAGTAAGCTTTGGGGGTGAAGTATTACATGTATGATTTAAACAAAAACATTGTGTAAATAACGAGTCAGTCGCTCTGTATATATGTACAGTGAGGGGTTCAAACAATCGAACACGCTATGTAAATCATTTGCTAATTAGACACATAAGTCTAGCCTGCATGCTTGCAGAGAATGCCTTCTACTATATACACCCTTAAATCTAACATGCCAGCCCTTGTAATACCCACAAGGAGTAGCACTCGCGGATTTCATAAAAAGCTATAACGTTAACGCTGGTAACCCCAAAGAACTTGGCGGCAGCTGACATACGTGGGTTTTGTGTTCCCTGTAGCATAGGCAGTTTTGGTTTGCAGTCACCTTCTTCTGTCATACCGGTAACACATTTAACTGTTACTGACTCGACAGAGGGAGTGAGAGGACACATGACCATGCCTGCCCCTGGGAAATACAAAAGATCATAGCAAATTCCCGGATGATACTGGAAGTGAAGTTTTTGTGCACAGCACTGCCCAAAGTCTGAGAGATGAAATGGGCATAGTGAGCCTGAATATACATCCAAGAGAAAGAGGAGTGTATAAATCGATCTGGGACAAACAATTCCAATATTTAATTGAATTTTTAACAACTCTTTCAATGATAGTGTAAACTCTTCCACCAAGGGTCACCACGCAGCCTTCCGTTATAGACTTTGTTCATCCGTCGACTGCAAACATCTCAATACTTGTGAGCCTAACAGAAGATGTGCATTTGCAGAATTTATCAGGCTCCCCGTCTATGTTTCCTCAGGAAAGTTCGGAGTCACCAAATGTGTCAATATCCTTTGTTGCCCCCACTCCAAGGAGACCCATTGTGCCCCTCTTGCATAAGGAGGAAATTAAGTACCAGTCCCTGGTTTAAATTAATTTAACTGAGATAAATATGGCAATGCTGGTCATGGGACATTTATTTGAATCTCTGGATCATAAAATAACACACCAATCCGTTCAAATGAAACAAATTAGTGATTGGATCCCTAGAAAGGAAAGTTTAAAGAACGACAACAGAATGGCTCTGGAAAAGAACGCCCAAACTGGTATAGATACTCATCAAACAGCCACTCAGACGATGACATATAATACAGCGTCACTCCCTGTACTACCC
Source organism: Ambystoma mexicanum (assembly GCF_040938575.1). NCBI lineage: Eukaryota > Metazoa > Chordata > Amphibia > Caudata > Ambystomatidae > Ambystoma > Ambystoma mexicanum. The sequence goes on along the minus strand of NC_090932.1, from coordinate 263,438,231 downwards.
GTCTTCGAAGCTGTGATTCGACCAATTACAGAACAAAACTCTTATTCGACCATCACAGAAGGGGTTAAAGAAAGCTCCTCCCTTAAGATTATGCCGCTTCAACAAACATATGATATATTCTAAATTGATCAGCAATCCAACCAACTAAACAAGGAGGGTCGAGGAAAACCTTGGGGAAAGCACAAACCAAGAAAACTAAAAATATGAAAATCTTAGGGTCCAACCCCAAATCTCTTCAAAACAATTTATTCGAACGATTGTTGCATCGCAAAAGAAAACTCAAAGCACCATTTTGGCGGTTGTGAGAAAATACAAACATTTATAAAAGGAAATAAAAACAGAGGGGAACATGTAGACGATAAGATCTGCACCATACCCTCCCTTGGATGTCCTGATCACTGAGATTACAAATCAAAAAGAAAGATAACTTCTAGACATGGAAAAGCAGAACAAATGCTCAAAAGAAAAACCAAAGCAAATACATAGTGAAACAAAAACAGATTTGCTAGCCATGGAATTTTTTAAAAAATGTTTTTATTGGCATTTATCAACTGTCAAAATGTACATAATGAAAAATTAGTTAAAATGGGGAGGGGAGAAAAGAGAGAAAGAAACAGTGAACAAACTAAACACTTAGTCTTCGTAGCCACATATATTTACAAGGGCTCGTGGCCTGGTTTGTTTGGTCTGACGGACTTCGGAAATTCCCGGGCAGTGGGTTGGTTGGGGGTGCCAAGTCTGACAGTTCTGTAAACTCCCCTACCGAATGTTGAAGTTAGCTCCTAGTCTGTTGTTGTTCAAGTAGACAGGGGCAGCTCAGGGGGGTTTGTCGTCCAATGAGTGGAACACATCTCGTATTAGGGACTCCCAGTCCTCGTAGGCTGAGCTTACCTCTCCTCCTGCTCTGTCCACTCCCTCTCCCCATACCGTTGTTTTGGCCCCTGACCAGCACTCCAGTTCTTTGTGCCACCTGACAAATTGTGGGCCCCTGGGAGATTTCCACTCCATAGTTATGGATCTTTTAGCTAGCACGCATACCATGTCCATGAGTTTCACTATGTGTCATAGTTTGCTTATTCTTGGGTATGCCCCCAGAAGGCATTCTTTCGGGGACCATTCGTATCATGTCACCCCTGCTATTCTGCAGATCTGCTCTATTCTGGACCAGAGATTTTGGATCTTCGGACAACTCCAGAACATATGTATCATCCCTGCTTTTTCTGCGTTGCATCGGGGACACAGGGGGATATCACTCTTGCTGAACTTGACTATCCTTTCTGGTGTCATATACGTTCTGTACAAGACCTGTAGTTGGATTAGTCTGAATCTAGCGTTCCTCAACACCTCTCTGGGGTATATTAAGATTCTCTCCCATTCCTTTTCAATGATATGTACTCCCAGGTCCGCTTCCCACTTCATTTTAAGAGCCTCGCTCTTGGGGTTGGGTTTGTCCACCAGTGGTGCGTAGAGCCTAGAAACAGGTTCCCATCCATCTCCTAAGTTGAATAGTAGTGTTAGCAGTGGGTCTTCCTCTGGTTCGCACGGCCACTCTTTCATTGGGCCTTAGCACCCTCTCTGATTCTTCTGTACCACAGGAATTGGCCTTTGGGTGAGCCTTCTTTTTGCTAGCCATGGAAATACGCAGTAAAGAGATCAAAGAGGCTGTTGATGCATACATGGCCTTTAATCTGCCTCGAGGAAAAATTTGGTACCGTGGTCAAGGAACGTACATACACTCAGCAATCTCAGCACAACAACTTAGGAGATCACCTTCGGGAGATGAATGAAAGTCTAATTAAAATCCCAGAGACAAAGTATCAGCATGTCAAGGCACAGGAGCCATTAGCATCGTCATTGAAGAACCCAATAAGGAGTGGTCCTAACAGAAATAACAAAGCTAGATCATCACATCATATGTTGATCATGAAGTGCCGTCCGGCCCTGTTTAAACAATTCACATTACGCCAATCCACCATATTAAGTATTTTTGAGGACACTCCAAGGCTGGATGACATCATGTCAATTGATATAGCTCAGGTTGAATTTCCTAACTTATATGACCCATTGATGGTGAGACTGTGGATCCCATCAGGCATCGTATTAAACACCATCTGGTTGGCAAAAGCGGAGCTGTTTACATTAGCATTTATAATCACACTGGACTTTTCAAGATTTCAAAATTCTAATACACCGATTGACACAGCAGATAAACCTGCTTGTGTTTGTCAAAACCTAGCGTCAGAGATGCCTTCAAAGTCACAAGAAGCATAACTACGCATCTCTGAGGAACTGAAGCAACGACGTAAGACAACTTGTGGAAGCGTGATCAATTTTGCAAGTTGGAACACCTGTGGACACGCCCATTTTACGAGCTTGAATCAAAATAGAATTAATGAATTTGATATACTTGCCTTCCAGGAAACGTGGTTGCTGCACAAACCATGTTGGAATGATCATTGCATTTCTGCCTCAAAAGGCTGTCCAACCTCTGGGCTTATGGCAGCAGTAAAGAGAAGTTCAAGATTTACAGTACAAGAATGGGCTTCTCCAAATAACTTTATGCAGTTAGTTAAAAATTGTCATCAGCACGGGACAATTGCATTGGTCAATTTATACAAAAATCCTGCGGGTATATCAGACAAGAAATTATTTTATGATCTGGGAAACCTATTAGACACAATTGTCAGTGATCCACAAGTCACAAATACAACACTGGCTGGAGATCTGAACCTACAATGCCTTGATGACACGACGAAGAACTGTGAAAGCCAAACTAGATGGTCCTCCTTAATGAAGGAGAGAGGTTGTGTGATGGCAAATGGTACACCACCCGGGGATTTACCACCTCGGGCAACATGGTCTAGAGGGTCCTGGAAAAGTATGATCGACTATGTATACGTAGATAAGCAACTATATAACCAAGCGGACAAGTTTGAAGTAATTGCTCAATCAAACAACGACCACAACATGCTCACATTATGCTGGCATTGGCAGTTGGAGGAGACAGGTGAGGCAAGAGATTATTATGCACCTCAAATCAACGTTCACAACGCAGGCATACGATTCAAATGGGATGAACATAAACTTCTACAACTAAATAATATGCTCTTTTAAATAATGAATCAATACATGGAAACACTTGATATACCACAGCATTTTCTCAAGTTGCAAACTAAGAACAACACGGTTAAGCCACCAAACAAGGCGCACAAAAAGAAAAAAAGATCGAACTGCGATGTAACAATAAAGCCATTAAGCACTTGCCACAACCAAAAAGACTCGCAGCTTGACGTGCATTGAAATGCCAGTATAGAAATTGGACTCGAAGTCGACAGGCAAGAAAGTACCAACGAGATAGCGAAAACATACTTCCAGCCATTGCATCTAAAAACACGGCCCTTGTCTGGTCCATGCTTAACCAGGCAACAGGAGCTTGCAAATCTGAGTGCAGGTCAACAGAGTCACGGAACTTCAGTGGATCGAATATTTCCGTGCTCTGTACAACTACTCTGTCTGGCCCGCGATTGGGAGTCAATCTACAACACACTCACCATGGCGCCCGTGCATTTCAGTAAAAGATATTGAGGATTTCATATCAGTCCAACGGCCTAAGCAATTATATGCTTAAGGCTCATCCACACAGTTGGGCCATCATTTTGTATTACATCTTCATCAACGTTATCGAAAAGAGATGCATTCGAAATTCCTGGCGCAAAGCAGTGGTAATCCCGATCTACAAAAACAGGGATCGGTCTATTGCTGGAAATTATAGACCCATATCACTGCGTGATGCAGCTGGAAAAACCTTTGGTTTGTGCTACGAGACTTTATTTTATGGACCCTTAAGTATTGTAAGCGTGAACCCCATCAGACTGGGTTTGTGGAGCGGATGGGAAGAGCTGTCAACCTAACAATGTTATATTCCATTAAACATCAGTGCCATGTAGTAAAACAGCCTTTATATCTTGCATACATAGATTTCAATGCAGCGTTTAGCACGAATTTTGCGGCAGCTGCTTGTTAACGAACTATAAAAGGCAGAATGTCCATCCACTGTGGTAGACTTTATAAGTGAACTCCACAGCGGAACGTCACTACAAATTAGACTAAACATGGAGGGGATGCTTACAAACCCATTGCAAACTACCATAGGGCTGAGGCAAGGGTGTATGCTGCCCTCAGCCCTCTTCAACTTTTTTCTATCTGATATGCCTGATGTATTTGAGAATGTCATCGCAGATACTCCAAACCTGGGGCAGGAAAAAGTGTTGGCTCTTCTATAAACTGACGATTTAGTGTTAATTTCGAAAACTCCAATAGGCCTTCATAACCTACAGCAAGCTCTATCAGTGTATATACACACTAACCAGCTCACACCTAACATAAAAAACTCAAATCATAATCTGCAATGCCCTGAATTCAAGAAGGAATACATTAAGGTGGAAATTGCAAGATTCTGAGCTGGAAGTAGTAGAGCAATATACATATCTAGGTATGCGAATTGACAGTCAACAACTGAACAGAGCGCACTTACACATTTTAGAAGTGAGGATGACAACAGCCATTTCTCAGACCAAAATGCTACTACGCAAGCATGGTAAATTTTCAATAAGCCCGGCAATTAAATATTATAAGCAAAAAACTATCTCAGTATTTCTATATGGCCTGGAGACTTGGCCCATTTTAAACCAAACAATCTTTCAAAAACTAGAAGGTAAAAACTGTCGAAAGATATTAAATCTTCCTCATTGTATACCAATGGCATTCTTACGGTATGAACCTGGCCTAACTTCACTGAATACCATCTTCCAATGGCGTCAGTGCACTCTGTTTAGGAAGTGCATTCTATCTAAGGTCCCTAGCACCTTACTCCTGTCCCTATCTGGATACATGCTTACATCAAGTCATGGTTTTGTGGTTAAGTGGAGAAATGCAATTTTCAACATAATGGCTGCCGCTGATCTCACCTTAGATGTTCTTTTAGAGAATCCAGAGAGAGCACAGCAAAAGGTGTATCTGCACAATTGGATCAACACATGGGAACAATGCTGTTTATATAAAGATTTCAGAGATAACCCATTTATAGGAAAAAAGCTTGGGATATGTGAACCATACTTGATTCGGCATCCATCTGTAACTCTTAGATCGGCCTTCATACGTTTTAGATTCAATCTCTGGCCGACTAGATCGGTCATGGTAAAACGGAAAATCATTAGCCAATTACTAGACTCCTGCCGTTTTTGTGAAAATGTTAACCAAAAGTAAACCTTAGGGCATATTATGTATGATTGTTCAGCGACAAGGGGCAATAGAGAGCTCCATCTGCCCAAACAATACATGCATTTTAACCCACTTGATGACAATGATAGATGGAATCTGTTTTTTTTAACGAAACGTTTGCCAGTTTACATTGCAGTTATGAATTTCCTTGAAAGTGTGTTTGCACTATGAACAAGGTAAAACCATGAATTGTAACTCTCTAGTAGATTGATTCACAGATGGACAGACTGTCGTGATTTGGGTAATGTCATTTCATTGTGTTTACCAGATTGTGTCTGCAAGCTAACAGTGAAGTTACATACATTTTTAAAAAACTGGTTACTTTGTAATAATTGTGAAAATTGTGAATTGCTATTTTGTAATGTTGTTATAAATTCATATTGTAATGTTGAGTAATCAGCTAAAACAATTTTAAAAAATGGAAGGAAAGCATAAACTCATCAAGCACTCTAGAGCCCCGGCTTTTTTGAGTACTACTGTAGTTAAATCAAGTTAGGGAAAACTTTGAATGCACTCAAGAATCTTGGCTTATTTGAGTACTACTGTAGTTAAATCATGTTAGGGCAAACATTGGAAGCACTCTAGAGTCTTGGCTTGTTTGAGAACTACTGTAGTTAAATTAAGTAAGGGCAAACTTTGGAATCACTCCAGAGTCTTGGCTTGTTTGAGAACTACTGTAGTTAAATTAAGTAAGGGCAAACTTTGGAATCACTCCAGAGTCTTGGCTTGTTCGAGGGTTCCATTTGATAAAATCGCTGCAAAAATGGCTGTGAACACAAAATATTGTGGCAAAAATGCTGTGGTTTTGACACCGCAATCCATGTAAAGGATGCAAGGGACACCCCGCAACTCCCAGACCCATTATAATATTTAAGGGGAATGGGGGACACCCCCGCAACCCCTGCTTCCCTTAAATGGTGTAATGGGGTACACCTTTAACGGGTCAAACCACAGCATTTTTGCAGCAATTTTTTTACAGGCGATATTTTTGCCACGATTTTATCACTGCATACCTGTTCGAGTACCACTGTAGTGTGAGGGATCAGAAAGGTGAGGCGGAAAACTTGATTTAAGTTTTTCAACAAACGCCATTTTATTAAATCAAAAGGTTGGATAAAGGACTCACTATCCCTACCCTGATGAGGATTTCACATTTCTTTGACATTGTGGGTTTAAGACATTCTCTACATCTGGGCAATCTCTCTCATACACTTTGTTATGATCAGTTATCTTCTCTTAACTTAGGCAACAATGGGTGTTAATACATTGAAATGAAATGATATTTTATTTATATTGCGCTTGTACACAAGTGTTTCAGAGCGTGAACAGGCAAAAAGGGAGGGGAACAAGGGAGAAAAAACTGAAAAAACAGCGATCTTACTAGGCACAGTGACATTTAAGAAAGCGCAAGTGCATGGAAAAGGAAAATGGGGGAAAAGTGCATGGGAAGGGGGGGTGAAAAGTGCGAGGCAGAGGAGAGAAAACATAAATAATTATTAAATATAACCATGATAGTGCAGCCAGCAAGTGGCAGGTGAAAGTTAGTCAGAATGGTATATCTGATAAGTGCAGAATAAAAGTGGGCTGGGGACTGTATGGGTACAGATACAGAACCCTAGTGCAGATGGTGGCCTGGAGGCAGTGCATGAGGGTGGGCCCGAAAGAAAAGAGGGTGGCCAGTTGCACTATGCCAAAAGAAGAAACAGATCAACAGTGGAGAAGGGGGGCAAAGGCAGAGGCAAAGAGGAAGGTCTTGAGATGTTACCCGAACCGAAGATGTTTTTCCTCAAGTTTCAAGGTGGCCAGGAGGCTGTCCAAAGGGAGGCACCAGCCGGAGACAGAGATCTACCCCAGCTATTTTTTTTGCAAAACGACTAACCCTGAGGGAGTTAGAAGTAGAGGAGCGAAGGGCTTGAGAGGGGAGCTATTTACGGAGGGATAGTTGAAGGTATTTTGGACCCAGGCCTCAGAAAGCCTTGTGGACAATGCAGAGGGTTTTAAATGTAATCCTTGCATCCACTGGGAGCCAATGAAGGGATTTCAAGGCTGGAGAGATATGATCCCAGTACTTGACGCCAAGGACAAGACTCGCAGTCCTGTTGTGGATTAGATTTAGAGGGCAGAGATTGGAGGCAGGTAGATTTATAAAGAGGCTTTTATGGTAATCCAGTCTGGAAAGAACCAGAGCTTTGGAGAAAGTGAGCTTTTGTGGGAAGGAGAGGAAAGGCAGAGTACCTCTAAGGAGGTGAAGTCAAATTTGGATTTTTTGGAGACATCAGAGATGTGTGCGGAGAAGGAAAGTGAATAGTCAAAGATAACCTCAAGGTTCTTAGCCACACAGGTGGGGGGTAGGAGGGCCAAGGGAGGCCAGCCAGAGAGTGAGAGGAAAGGATGGAGATGGTGTACCAATAAGGAGGATCTCATTCTTGTTGGCATTTAGGCATAGATCATTGGAGGCACACCAATTTTGAATGGGGATTAGACAATCGGAGATGAGGAAAGGAGAGGAGGAGGCTGAAAGAAGCCTGAAAATGAGTTGGGTGTCATCAGCATAGCACTGGAAATTTGAGCAGAACATTGAGATGCAGTAAGCGAGAGTTGCCAGGTATTGGTTAAAAAGCCAGGGCGAGAGGATAGACCCCTGGGGGACACCACATGTGGAGAGGGAGATAGAAGATAGGAAGGACCCAATGTGTACCAGTTGTACCTGGGAGGATTTGGACATTGCCACAAATTGCCTTAGTGTGTATCCCGTTTCGCTTTGCCAATTATATTTTGGGTTCCCTTCTTTATATATTACCCCTTTGTGTGGTTGGCTGTCCTTATCATCCATTGAATAGCAATCACCTCCTTCAGATGGAGTCTTTGAAGTTTCTGTCTGCCAGCTGCTTTTGTTTATTTCAGCTTGATATATTTTAGAGTCAGTAATCTGTTTTACATCAGGTTGGAATTTAATAATGAGTCTGGGTTCAGGCAACGAGTAACCACAGAGTGCTGCGGGGTCACAACTTAACAGTGAACTCAACGGTGGTGTACGCATCCGGGTACCTCACTGCTCCCAGCCCGTCTCAGTCACTTTTCTGGCATGGCCCGGCAACCTTTTCAGCACAGCTTTCCCCGTCTCAGAGCCTCGCCTGCCACTGCCGAATGCTGCATGTTGGAGAAAGACAAAAACAAGTGCGCTTTCTGCTGTGTGACCTCTGCAGCCAAAGTCTCCCCAGCATCGCGGTGCTCTCCTGCCACTGCTGAATGCTTCTCTTCAGTTCTCAGGACAGGCATCAGCTTCTCTCACCTGTCTGATCCTGGCATCCTGGTTCTTCCATGATTTCTTCTACTGCTACGTGGAGAGTGAAAAATCCCTCCACGCACTACTACTACTAATGCTCTCCTCCTACTGCTGTGGCCATCTCACCTTTTTCCATCTTGATCTTATGACCTGCACCTGAGGGGGCCTTTTATGCCTCACAGCCGTCCTCAGGTGTGGGTCATTCATCCCAATGGGTTGCACGTGCAACTCTGTGCCTCTACAGCCCTCTTCATACCAGTACTGTGGGATTTCTAAGACCTGAATACCTATCACAAAAGTCAGTTCTTTTAATAATATTTTTACCATCAAGTTCCTTTTTCTCTTTAAGAATATTCCCAAAAGGGGAATCACAAGGACAAAAAGGTATATTTGGTTTTACAGAGGATTGAGCTTTTTTCAGTTTCATATTGGTTGTTTTTAAAGACCTCTCTGCAAGCTTTTCCCGAGACTGATAGGATTTCCTATTTCTGTGAGTGCTATCATTTTGTAAGGGTTGTTCTTACCCTTAATACATGACTGGATACAATTGACTTCACACACATGGCTATAATTAACTTTAGGAAACATCTATCTCGTTGCCAACATGCCATTAGATGTACTGGCAATAATGATATTGCTTTCCTGATGGTAGACACATACTTCCTCTCATCCCATGAAGTTCTCCTGTTTCCCTGGGACCCTTCTTCTCCCAGGTGATCCTCCTGGCTAACACCACCTCCAGGGTCAGAATCAGGAAGTGTCTCCTTTTCCTGGCCATCTGAGAGGACACTTTAGGTAGGGTTTTTGTGAGGACTACATAGGATTCAACACAGTAGTCAAATCAAGTCAGCACAAACTTTTGAAGACCTCTAGAGTCTTGGCTTGAGTACTACTGTAGTAGATCAAGTTAGGGAAAACCTTGGAAGCACTCTAGAGTCTTGGCTTGTTTCAGTACTACTGTAGTAGATCAAGTTAGGGAAAACCTTTGGAAGCACTCTAGAGTCTTGGCTTGTTTGTGTACTACTGCAGTAAATCAAGTTAGGTAAACCTTTGGAAGCACTCTAGCGTCTTGGCTTGTTTGAGTACGACTGTAGTAAATCAAGTTAGGTAAACCTTTGGAAGCACTCTAGAGTCTTGGCTTGTTTGAGTACTAGTGTACTTAAATCCAGTCAGCACAAACTTTGGAAGCACTTTAGAGTCTTGGTTGGTTGGAGTGCTAGTGTAGTTAAATCAAGTTAGTGAAAATGTTGCCTGTTTAGCCGCAAATGTGATCTGTAACCATTTTGTCTAAACATTCAATTTGTTCACTATTGCATACTTTTAAAGTAGAAGCCTTCTTAAGCATAACAACTCTAACATGTGATATTGAATGCTCTAGCTTGCGAGGAATCTGGTATTTAGAATAGGTTAAGCTATGCATTGAGAATGCATCCACGCAAGTACATGTTTGCATTTTGTTTTATGCAAGCCTTTGTGCATCATCCATTGTGTGAAGGCAATCCTAGGAACACAGCTCTGCAGATCATTTGGAACCGAAGAATGATCAGAATTGTGACCAAGAAGAATCCTACAATCATCCAACATATTTATTAATTGCATGGATATAAGGTGGACATCTGTTCTAGCGGTCATGCAAGCGGAGTGCATGGCGCATGTGTATATTCACTGTCTCATGGTAGACTTGCAATGGACCAATAAACTATTTTCATTAACTAAGTCCCTGAGCAGCCCCTAACCCTTTTGAGAGTGACATTTTGTCACACTGCTCTAAAATGGGTCAATTGTTATATCCTAGCTTACCACCGTTAGAGGCACACAGTGACCCAATCAACTCATGTAATCTGCAACTAATATCACATTTATCCCACCTAGTCCTATGCTATTTGTCTTTATTTATGCATTTATTTATTTATTTTGATATTTCTATAGCGCACAAAGCCCAGAGGCATCTAGGCTCTTTAACTTAAGAATATGGTGCTTGAGGAAAACAGGTTACAATAGTTACAGACCAGGTATACATTGGGTCTGGATAGTGCAAAAAATACATACTTGGAAAAGCTCCCTTCTTGTTGCGGGGAACTACATCAGGAGTACATATGAGGGACATAATAGGTACATTAATACATACTTGGAAAAGCTTGCCTTTTGTTGCGGGGAACTACATCAGGAGTACGTATGAAGGACATAGTAAGTACATTTCTTTGAAAATTGAGTTTTATCACATTTGGGTTATAACTTGGGAAAGCACACCTCTGGTTGTGGGGAACTACATCAGGATTACATATGAAGGACATAATAGGTATATTTAATACATACTTGGTAAAGCTCTCCTCTTGTTGCAGGGAACTACATCTGGAGTATGTATGAGGGACATAATGGGTACATTTCACACTGATGCGAAAGTCCAGCAGTAGGCAAATACGTGGTACCTACCCCATGTTGCAGGGCGGCAGCAGCACACAGATGCGAAAGTCCAGCAATGGGCAAATACGTGGTACCTACCCCATGTTGCAGGGCGGCAGCAACACACAGATGCAAAAGTCCAGCAATGGGCAAATGCATAGTGCCTACCCCATAGCAGCAGCACACAGATGCGAAAGTCCAGCAATGGGCAAGTACATGGTGCCTACCCCATGTTGCAGGGCGGCAGCAACACACAGATGCGAAAGTCCAGCAATGGGCAAAATACATGGTGCCTACCCCATGTTGCAGGTCATCAGCAGCATGCAAATGCAAAAATGATTTGGGGTACTATCAGACTTGGAAGAATGGGATGCGGGGAGGGAGAGGTGGGGGTCATCAAAGGAAAGAAAGGGTGGGGGGCACACATAGCATCACAGGTGCCCGGGGGAGGGCGTGCGGGGGACACATAGCATCACAAGTGACCAGGGGGTTTGGGGGCACACATAGCATCACAGGTGACCATAGGGGGTGGGGGGCACACATAGCATCATAGGTGACCAGGAAGGGAGTGGAGGCACACATAGCATCACAGGCGACCGGGGGTAAGCTGGAGGGCACACATAGCAATGCCAACATCCCAAAAGAGTTCGTTCTAGTTCAGCTACATCCAGAATTTTAGATTTTGATCAAGCAGAATTCTTTAGCAAGTTTTTAAATTATTTGGATGGAAAAAATGTGAAGCCACTTCATTTGAAGGCTGGTGTAAACAGAAATATGCAAAGACTCATAAAGAACCTACAGGAGACCCGCAGACTCTGTGATGCCTAGCCTGGAGAGTGATCATTAATGATGCCAGTGGCGTTGCATAGTGCAGTGCATGCCCTTACCAAAGGTAAATACTACATTGTTATTATTTGAAGACTATATAGATAGTCTTTTTTAGTATTCCACAATATTCTTTTGAATCAGACTTCTATATGATATATGCAGACTATTCAGTATGCTGAATACTAAGCGAATATTAACAGAATACCAAACAAATACTTGTTTTCTAGTCTTCTCGTCTTCATTTAGTATTGAATTCTACACTACCACTATTGACCACTACTGCGAAGGCAATACAAGATGAAAAGTCAATCTTCCATATTGTTGTGGATGATTAGACATGTCGGAACTGCTGAACCACAAGAGATGATCTTGAAAGGTCTGTATTCAACATCATCTATTATATAAAAACACAACCATATTAATCACATTTTGGTCATATTGCAAGTGCAAACGTTAGATAAGGGTGGTGGATTCTCTGACCCACCGTTCCCCCAGACTTATTTTGAGATGCAGCCCAGGAAGAAGGGTAGTGATATAGAACATGCATGGCACATAAGTGGAAATAATGCATTATCAAATGATGGGGGATAATATAGGTCAATCTTCTATTGGGGAAGTAGGACAATTAGAGAAAGTAGGAGCCAGGAGATTAAAGCATCCATGCACAGCAATAAAGCAGTTGCGTGGGGCAACCATGTTCAGAGGTGTACAGTACCTCTCGCAAGGTGGTGGGAGATTAAAGGACATTTGAAGAAATGTAATGAGCCACCTCAATATAAAGCCTACTGGGTCATCACCTTCCAATTTCTCGGGGAAACCAAATGAATGGATATTGTCACAAAGAGTTCTATCTTCCAAATTCTTGTTAACTGCTGATGTTTCTGACAACATGAATGGCAGCGGCTTAAGTCTCTGAACTCTGTGCGCCACACTGAACATGTGTCCTTCTATATTTGTGAAGCAGATGTCTGAGTTTTGAAGTCTTCTCTCAATCTCTTAAGTTCTGCATGAGCGTCTGTCGTTTTGTCATTGATAGAGTTAACATTCGCACACAGGCCACCATCCCTGCTAACAGCTGCTCCAGTGAAGCTTGAGGGATGAATGAACTTCTGAACGCCTGCTTTTGTACATGCTCTGTCTCACTGCACGGAGAATCATGTGTGTTTTGATCTGGAGGTGTGAGTTGGAGGATATTGGTGATGCATAGTGGGATGCTTTTTGTGGCTACATATATGGTTTCAGCAAGAAGGAACATGAACTATCCTCCATGTTGAAGCTAAGGAATGAAAACATGTTCTCAAAAAGATAACAATGATGTATTCACCATGATATCATTTACACATACCCTGAGACAGTCATCAAGGGTCAACAAAGTTGTGCAGGTGAGATCTGCAGCCAATTCTGCAGTGCGAGTTCAGAAAAACACACGTGTGGTCATCACGAGTTTGGTGGTAACCCTTAAATGCGGCGGTAATGCTATTACCACCGGATTTAGGGGTCTGCCAAATCACGCCAAATTTTCGGCACTATTACTGTGCGATAATAGCGCCAACTGTAATCCTGCCGAAAATTCCCCGTTGGGTCCAATGGGAAATGGGGAATATCCGCGTGGGCCCAATGGGGAATGGGGAGCTATCATTCCGCCAAACCCGTAATCTGGCGCTAATAGCGCCAGACTGGTTGGCGGTAGCACTATTAGCAAGGGCAGTACCCCGGTGGGAATACCGCCGGGATACCGCCCAACTCGTGATGAGGCCTACAGTTAATAGTCACCAAAAGCAAATTTGTCCTCAATCTGCTCTATAGTCAGTCCTCAGTGCATTGCCTCAGTCTTAAAGAAGAATCTGAGCATACATTGATTCAGACTGTATAATACAGGCCCATAGAGAGGGTATGTTGTGACTCTCTCAAGATGGCCACCATGCCTCAAGTCTTTTAATTAGCTCTACTGCCACTGGCAATTCAGGATTCATTTGAAAAGCAGATTCATGAAAGCGGAATGTGCATTTTCATCTCCCACGATAGGCACCACATGCAGAAACCCTTGTCCATTACTCTGATTCTAATGCTATTGTTGAGCATGGAAGGAACATGGGGGCTTCAAGCAAGCTTGGCTTATCAGAATGGGACGTCACCTAGGACCACCTCCCAGCAATGCTTGCAAAATCCTTCTACCCTTGTCACTTTCACCACCGCTGCTCCCTTCCGTGATCCGCATCAGAGATGTAAGTTTGTCCTGTCGCAAAGCTCTGGCACAATGATGTGTCCCGCAGCAGCAACAGCCTCAGCCACACCACTCATCAGGAGGACACTGCAATGAAGGGCTCTGGGTGCCCATTTCTTATTGCCCCTCTGGTGTTCTAGTTTATCCAGGTTGAAGCTAGTTATTGTTTGCACTAATCAATTGCTTCATTGACCCACTGGCTCAATCCCCACTGGTGCTCGTTGGCCCATAGTACACAAAATGGGCATTCCCTGTCCCAAAACCATTTCTGAAGACCGTGCTTAATGAGGGGGATTTCTTGATCATGCACGTTCTGTTAGGGAGAATTGTCAAGAATGTCTAATTTCCCTTACCTACTGAGTCCCTCAGCAGCTTTGCTGGATTTCTAGGATTTCTTTTTTTCCCCTGGTAAGAGTGTGAGCCCTGTTTTCCCACTCTTACATGTGTTTTGCTGTGTGTGTTTAACATTTTTGTGTTCATAGACTGTGGAGCCTCACCTACTCCTCAGTCATCATATTTTTACTGTGTGTTACACAGCACCTTTGGTGCAGTGACACAAGGTTGTCTTTTAGACTTCCCAACTCAGACTCCATTTTTTTCTGGGACTGACTACTCTGGGACTGACTACTGTCACCCAGAACATGTAAAGTTGCCATTGACTTTATTAGTCTTTTTAAATCCACAGACCCATTACAAACCATCTTACCTGGAGTACTGGAAATGGTTAATACTTATCCCTTTTTGTCAGTTTCTCTTGGAGCATTGTTTTGCTCTATTTTCATCAAGACTTGGCTGGTGGCAGTGGTAACTACCCTATTTTTCCTACCGCGGTTATCTCAGTATTGTGTTAGGCTATCTTGGTAGCATCGAACTTAAACCCGCTAGACCATATAAGTTTTTATACAGTTCCGGCTGGGTTTATTCACAATTTCTTCTTGAAAATGTCTTTCTCGTGTTTTTCTCTGTGCACCAAACAAGGTTTGGTTCCTTTGTTCACTGTCTCTTCGTGGGCTTCTACACAGAATCCCTCCTTAGGCACCTGAAAGTCTGGATAGGCAGGATCTGAGGGAGGGGTTTTAGGACCCCTGTCATGGGTTCCCTTGGTAACCCAATTTGCACTCCTGTTTGATTGGCTAGGTGACTGTCCCGCCAGGACAGCCACCCTACTCTGTGATTGACAGTCAGGCTTTGAGAATGGGGGAAAACTGCATAAAAAGCAGGTCTCTGGGTCTGGAAAGGCAGAGTCGTCACTGGAATGAAAGAACTAACGAGGAGCTGATGGAAGGGGACCCCTACCACAACTGAACCGCCCAGTGAAGCCCTGCTGCAGGTCCGAATACTCAAACTCCAACGACAGAGAAGATCCTCCAGGAATCTTCTTCCCCTGAGCTGGTGGGACCAACCAGATCGCCCAAACTGCAAGGCAGGACTCCCTGTGGGCGAATTCACTGTACAGAGCTACAGTGGGCCGGATAGCCAGGAAGGTCAGACCCTGCTTGGGTTTTAAGGAGCGCACCTTTTATTTGTTGCTTTGCTCTGCTGCTGGACTCTTCCCTGGGCAGTGCAGGACCCTCCAGTCTTCCTACTTCATGCCAGTCCAACAGTCGCTTCAGGAACAGTGAGCCTGCAGGAACTGCCAGGAAAGTCCGCCTCAGCTTCAGCTTCTTCTACATTTAAACGTACTGTGCAAATCCGGTTGTTCGTTTTGTCCAGCCACGGTGAAGGTGTGCGAAACCTTTTGCCAGTCCGAGGGCTTGTCCTTCTCTACTCTTTAAACTAACTTTTTTGCCGACCAACTTTGTCCGGTACTCTTGGCAAAGACTTAACCGTGAACTACCCTGAACTGTGTGATCTTGAGCAAAAGACTTTTGTCCTATTGACTTTGGCCCTAAGCCTATTTGATTTGATTCCATCACTGTAGTTTCTAGATTGCCCTGCTTACTTACCTGTTGGTGCTGCTCAATTTCTGCCTAACTTTGTCTTTCCCTCACTTTTTAATTACTAGAGTGAAATTTTGCTACCACTTCATTTTGAGAGCTTAACTTGTCTGGAAACTATTGGAAGTGGTGTGGTATATTAGGAGTGTGATTTTTTAACTGCTTTACCTTGGTGAAATGTTATACAACGGATGTGTAAATATATGTATATTCTTTTGCTCAGAAACCTTGAGTCAGTGTTTGTTTGAATCATAGTAATTGCTGTCCTTTGTGTAACTATTGATACTGCTCACTTGCTCTTGAGATACGTCTGGCTGCTAAGCCATCGCTACCACTTTTACTGTGTAGTACAGGCTTGTACCAAAGGTGAATTTGTACTGTCACTTGTAGTCTTAATTGTGTGTGGTGTTCCCAAAGGGTACTGCATATAATTTTGCCTAACACTGGTGTACAGCGGTGAGGATAAAGTATAGTAATTACACTTAGAGTGCTGCTATTACCTTGGATTAACTAATCACAAGGCTAACATCATTAAAAAGCAATAGTGATCATGTCTGATATGGAAAGCTACAGTCAGGAGACCCTCCTTAGTTACACTGTGGATTATTTAAAAATCTGTGTAGAGAAAGGAATCTATCTGCCAAAGGCAAAAAGTCTGAATTGATTGAAAAGTTGTGAAAGAACCAAAGTCTGGGGAGTGGGTCTGAAATACCTGACTCTCCAGCAAATGTGGAAAATAATGAGGATGATAATGTGTGCATTATTGATGAGTTAGAGGAAGTAGATGTGTCTCCAAATATAGGCCTCACTGCTCCTAGTTGAGCTCAGCAACCTCAGCCTTTGTCCACTGGGACCCCATCAGGTCCTACACTCAGTCCTGAATTCATTGCTCTAGAAAAGATGAGGCTTGAATTAGAATTCAAAAGTTTAAATGCTCAAACTGATCAAAAACTTCAAGAACTTAAACGCAGAGAAATGAAGTTGAATCATGAACTAGAAATGAAAAGGTTATCTCTTGAAAATGGTTCTATCCCAGAGTCTTCTAGGTCTTCCAGTCCTAAGAGACCCTGTATGCCTAAAGAAAGTGTGGGTATTTATGAGGTTAAGCTTGATATTTTGGAATGGTTGACAATGTTTGAATATAACCATGGGATTCAAGGTTTTACAGGGAATCAGTTGATTCCCTGGCTCTTCTCTAGGCTACCTGCTGTTGCATGTGATGTTGTGATGGATTTGGGGGAGATGGGTAGGATGGATTATGAGTGTGTGAAGCTTACTTTAATTGCTAGATTTGGGAAAACCCCTTCCCAGTACCTTAAGAGGGTTAGGACCCTCAAAGAGCATGATGGTACCCCTTGGGCTACCTGGGTATGTGACTGTTTGACAAACTTAGATGGTTGGGTTAAGGGTTACAGAGTGAACACATATGAAGGTATGAGGAATCTTGTTATGTTGGAGTCAATTTATGATGCCTGCTCTCCTGAGCTCAGACAGCACTTGGCTGATTCTAAGGAGATAGATCCAAAGAAGTTAGCTTAGGCTGCTGACTTGTGGGTTGCCAACAGGGCTACTCACAAGGATTCTGGGGCAACTCAGAAGAAGGATGAGGGAAAGCAGCCAAAGAAAGACAACAAGGAGAATTATAATACCTCAGATCCGAAATAGGGCTACAAACAGCAACATAAGAGAAAACCACAAGGAAAAGGGAAACCAAATCAAGCTAGTGCACCATCTGGACCCAAACCAGATGGAGGTCAGAACAAACCCTCATTCATCAAGACATTTGGGAAATGTAATGTTTGTGGGTCAACTGACCATGTGAAAGGGAATCCCAGATGTAAGGGTAAACCTTCAGGGGTCCACACTGTCTCCTTAGTCTTCTCCCCAGAGGAAGAAGTACCTATAGCAAGTGGAAACATTCACCTACTGGCTGATGAACCCATGAGAGACTCAACTAGTGTTTCTTTAGTGTCCCTGGGCTTGTGGGAACAACAGAATTTAGATGTCTATAATTCCATCCCAGATAATACTAAAGAGTATTATAAAGATAGTGTTCTTGTGAATGGCCAGGAGACCCCTGCCATCCGATACACTGGAGCCAGCATAACTGTGGTGGATTAATCATTTTTCAAGGTGGAGGATGTTGCTAAGGCACCCAAATGCCTCACCAAGTTAGCTGGAGGCCCTGTGCAAATGCTTCCCCAGTTACCAGCTCTCATTCAGCGTAATGATATGACTGTCAAAATACCTGTTAGTGTGCAGAGTGAAGTGCCTGGGGGAGTCCTGTTGGGTAATGACCTGAAAACTCTTGGAGTAATGTCCAGCACCCCCAGGCCTCCCAGTAAGAGGAGACAGGAGCTTACTAGTCCTGCAAGGGAGAGGACATTGAGAGGCTCTCCAGAGGAGTTGATAGAGGAAACTATGACTCCCACGCCACAGGAGTTGCACACTGCTATTTCTAGGAAGAAAGAGGCAAAGGGGAAACCCAAGACCTCGAGGAAAAAGACAGATAGCACCCCTGTGCTACCAACAAGGACATCACCAAGATTGTCCAGGATCACACCTGTGATCCCTCCACCTGCTGAGGCAGAGAGAGAGAGGTGCAAACTTGTGTGGTTGAGCCAGTTTCTGACGAATCAGATCTGGAAGAAGACACTGTTTTGGTTGGAGATCTTGACCCTGTTGACCATCCTGAGCTGCAATGTTCCCTCTAATTAGTTTTCTCTGTGTGCAGAACTGGTTTGCTGT
Organism: Ambystoma mexicanum; assembly: GCF_040938575.1. Classification (NCBI taxonomy): domain Eukaryota; kingdom Metazoa; phylum Chordata; class Amphibia; order Caudata; family Ambystomatidae; genus Ambystoma; species Ambystoma mexicanum. The sequence continues at coordinate 263,419,525 of NC_090932.1, read as the reverse complement.
TGTGCGCACATTATTTTCCATGTGCGCAACTGACTAATGAGGTAGGCCACTTTGTGCGTATTTAGTGAACTACCGTCGCAGAAGAGAGTTTGGAAAGGAATTTCCTCTTCCCAGCCACGGCAATTCTTGAAAAATCTTTCAACACTTTTTTCAAACACACAGGCTAAAATAGAATTCACATGTGATTAAACAGAAAACTCATCAACCAGTCCAAGACTTCAGCATCTGTCAGAGTACCTTGAAAACGTTTTATGCCACTGGAAAATTACTTGTGTGTAATACAAAACACAAATATTGCTTGTCATAAACTGATGTGGCTGTCAAGAAATTCAGACAGAATACAGCATTTGCTGATGGATTAAAAAGAAATATGTCAAAAAACATGCTGATAGGAGTTCAAGTGCCACATTAATGAAGTAATTCAAGGGCCAGGGGAACATGCTTTCAATAATTTGTGCAAGGATGATAATTGCATCAGAATAACTGCACCTCAGAATGTGATCAAATATTCATGTGCCTCTGCTTACTATCCACGTTACGTTGTCCTTTGGGTAGTGATAACACCATCCTTACAGCTAAGAGACATATGCACCATCCAGTTTTACACTTTAAAAATTAAAATGTGCCCAACAAAAACGAAAAACAGCTCTACTGATATTTTTTCAAATCGGTGACCAGTAGAGCAGTGGCATAGGAAGGAACTCTAATAATATTAATGCCTGATCTCAACAGGAATTTTAAGGGGAAGAACATCTTTTAATAAGCAGAAGGAATCCCTACTGGCATAGCTAATTACTTTTTTACTCCCTGAAAAATCATTTGACTCCAAGTAGGGAGCAAAATCTGATTAGTGCCCTGCTTATACCCCTGACATAGGAAGTTGAATGACAGGGCACATAATAAAGTCTATAGTTCCGCACCACAGCCTAGATAAAATTAACTAAGAGCCTTACTCAGGTTTGTTATGGAGCCCTGCTGAAGAAAATAAAATTTATATATGCCTTTTTAAATTAATATAATCAATTCATCAGAGATACAACTGATTGAGTGCCTTCCTCTGCAACTATGAATTCCTCTTCTGCAATTCTTTATCAATTCAATCAGATGCAGGGGGATGCTAGAGACAATACACACAGAACACATGGTTATATTGAAAAGCCCTCAACAGCTGAGCATAGAAAGAAAAAGAAGGTACGGGTACTAGAATTTCCTATCCTTCAGCAAACAAGCAACATATTTCCTTCAGTGTACTGCCGAAACGTCTGACTTGGTTTTTGAAATGTGCTGCTTTGTTCATCACCCGCCAGGAGTGATGACCTGTGCACTTTCACCCATACCCTTCCCCGGCCACTGTGCTAGCCTCCAATACTAGTAGATAGAGCACTGTAAAAAAAAGTGAAGGATTGTAGCAGTAAACACTCACTGGGATATTTGCAGATCCACAATACTTTGCAAGCAAGGCATGTTTAATGCCTCAACATATGTGCATTTTAAGAAAGTCATGACTCTGCATGTACGCAATTCTTTTGCAGTGCATACAAGATGCAAGATACCCCACCCTTATATCATTGTGTAGGATTACACAGTGCTCAGTGAAACTATTTTTGCATTGCATAGAGTTAACATATAATGTGTGAAGGCCTATGCCCAAAGGAACTTTGATCACTTGGAAACGAGGCAGATTGTGTGAAAGGCATTCTCCTGTCTTAATATCCGGTGCCCTGATACTATGGATGAGTAATCCTAGACATAGGCATACCCATTATACCTTGTATTCAAAATAAATGATATTGCAATGTTGGTCTCCACTTATAGGGTAATGTTAGTAATGCTAAAGTAGGAGATACTGTGCATCACATTTGTCTTAAACTCCTTACAGGGCAAATTAATATTTGAGTTTTATAATGCATTAACTTGCAAGGGGGCCGCTTCAAAGCACTTGCATGACATATGTACAAAGAAGAGGAAGTTTGGGATAAGGTTGCACATCCAAGTAGCCTGCTTACACAGTCAGTATCCAATATTTTAGCTGGTGGTTCGATTGTATCGTGTGGGTGATGTTTTCGGTAAGGCACAATGAGTAACAGAAATTCTGGTACGTGAATGTTATTCATATTATTCATATTACAACAAACATAAAACAAGTGGATGTAGGTACAGGTCTTCTTGGCTTTTGCAGAGCCAAGAGAGGAAGAGTCATCGTTGTCCAGTACTATCTTAATGTGTTCTGGGGCAGAAGTTAGTCATAAGGTAAGTGTGGTAGAATCAAGCTTAGGAGTCATGGGTGGGGAGGGAACATTATTTGGTTAATGTGTGCAGGTATATCTTGGTTAGATTCTTCTTTTCATGGAGCCAGTTTTTCAATTTAATTTTTAACCTCTTATGTGTGTATTTTGCTGTTAGGGGTTTTAGGTGTTTACGGACACCCTTGCATAGTAGGTTAATGCAAATTAGCAGAATATCAAGACGAGTTGCTTATTTTAAGAGAAAGCACATCTCAATTAATTGGAGTGGCTTGTACCTTATTAAATATTTTTGAATAGGTGGGAATTGTCTGTGTGTGCTGCAAATAATCTTCTGAGCGGCACCCAGAAGGAAGCTGGGCAAGCGCACATGCGCACAGTTTAGAGGGAACACTGCTGAGCTGCATTATTTAATGGAAGAGGGTGGGCCCAACAGGGCAGACTTCAGCAGAGAACGAAGAGAGCGTCCTACTCCCAATGGTCTTCGACAACAGGCTGCCAACCAACTTGATGGGCAAGAAGTTGGAAAGAACAGGTTTAGCTGGGAATATGGCCTCTTCTACAGTTAACCCACAGAGTCTATCCATGGGGACAGCAAAATAATTGTTGTGCCACTTGCCAACAGACTCCAGTTCCTACAGTTGGCCCATCAGATGCCTTTGGCTGGTCATTTGAGTTTCAAAAGACCAATTAAAGGCGCTCCTTATACTTCTACTGGTCTAAAATGGGTTCAGAAGCTGACAAATTCTGTATGAGCTGTCACACTTGCCAAACCTCTGGCAAGAGTGGAGCCAAGAATGTTGCAACCCTGGTGCTACTCCCAGTGGTGGGAGTTCCTTTTGGGAGGGTGGGCATCAACATTGTTGGTCCCCTTGACCCTCCCACATCTTCAGGGAACAGGTTTATCCTGGTTGTAGTAGACCATGCTACAAGATACATAGAAGCCATACCTATCAGAACTGTTACAGCTCAGGCTGTGGATAAGGCTCTACTTGGTATTTTTTTTTACCAGAGTAGGGTTTCCTAAGGAAGTGATATCCGACAGGGGATCCAATTTTATGTCCCACTTCCTGCAAGCCATGTTGAACAACTCTGGTGTCACTTACAAGTTCTCTACAGCCTACGATCCACAGACAAATGGACTGGTAGAGAGGTTTAATCATACTATGAAGAGCATGATAGGTGCTTTAGAGGAACACCTTAAAAGAAAGTGGGGCCTTCTACTGACATACATTATCTTTGCTTATAGTGAAGTCCCTCAGGAGGGAGTTGGATACAGTCCCTTTGAACTTCTCTATGGCCATCCAGTCAGAGGTCCATTGGCCCTGATTAAGGAGGGGTTGGAGAGTGTTCCTTCCCCCAGGCCAGTCAGAGTGACTGACTATGAGATAGGTCTCCAGAGGAGAATGTCACACATGATGGCAGAAGCTAGTGATAACTTAAAAGCAGGTCAGGCTCTGGTCAAACATTGGCATGACCAGAAGGTCAGCATGGTTGAGTTTACTCAAGACCAGCTTGTATTAATTATGGTGCCAACAAGGCATTGTGCCTTGCAGGACAAATGGATAGGACCCTTCAATGTTGTGGGCAACCTGGAGAGGTGAACTATTTGGTGGACTTAGGCAGACCTAAGGAGGCTCCCAGAGTCTTTCACACCAACCGTTTGAAGGCATATGTCTCGAGACCAGAAGTGGGAGCTTTGCTTCTAGCTTCAGCTCAAGAGGAGGAGGAGAGTGAACCTCTGCCTGACCTCCTCTGTGGCCAACCTTTGGATGAGAAAATAGGAGGAGTCAATCTCTCTTCTCAACTGACTTCTGAACAACAGGAGGAGTACAAAGGTCTGTTAAATCAGTTTGTCTCGCTATTTTCACTATCCCCAGGCTTGGCCCCTTGGGGCCAGCATGATATTCTCACTGGTGACTGTTTACCTGTGAAAAGCAGAGGTTACAGAATGTCAGAACATGTGAAATCCCACATCAAAGGAGAGGTTAACAAGATGCTTGATCTCAGGGTTATGGAGCCCTCTACAAGTCCATGGTCTAGTCCAGTTGTTCTAGTACCAAAGGCAGTATCCAAGGAGTTGAGATTCTGTGTGGATTATAGAGCTCTAAATGCAGTCACTAAGACTGATGCCCATACTTTGCCAAGGACAGATGAACTGGTGGATAGACTTGGTTCAGCCAAGTACCTCAGTACATTTGATCTGACGTCAGGCTATTGGCAAATAGCCCTGACAGGCCATGCCAAGGAGAAAACTGCATTCTAAACCCCAGCAGGCTTCTACCAGTTTAGGGCTATGCCTTTTGGACTAAAGAATGCATCAGCTACATTAAAAAGGATGGTCACTCAAGTTCTGAATGAGATGGAGGACTTCTGCATGGCATACTCGGATGACATTGCAGTATTCAGCCCTACATGGAAAGAACATATTGATCACTTAGGTTATGTTTTGCAGGCTCTTCAGCAGGGCCATCTGACCATAAAGGCAAGAAAATGTCAAATTGGTCAGAGAAAAGTGGTCTACCTTGGTCATGAGGTACGAGGAGGGGAAATAAGGCCAATGCCTAGCAAAGTACAAGCTGTGCACAACTGGGCCACTCCTACTACTCAAACCCAAGTGAGAGCTTTCCTAGGTCTCACTGGGTACTACAGGAATCTCATAGAGAACTATGGGACCATAGTTTCTCCTTTGAATGTGATCTCCTCTCAAGAAATTCCCTAAAAAGTTTAGATAGAATGGGGAGTGCACTCAAGCCTTTGAAAATTTGAGGAAATCCCTTTGTCAAGCTCCAGTCCTAAGAGCTCCTGATTATCACCAACCCTTCATTGTGCAGACAGATGCCTCCAATAAAGGTATAGGTGTAGACCTTAGTCAACTGGATGAGAAAGGTAGGGAGCACCGCATTTGCTTCATCAGTAGGAAACTGAAGGAACCAGAAACAAGGTGGGCATCCATAGAGCGTGAATGTTTTGCCATTGTGTGGTCTCTGAAGAAATTTAGACCATACTTGTATGGATCTACTTTTGTGATTCAGACAGACCACCAACCCTTGAGATGGTTAATGCAAATAAAAGGGGAGAACCCAAAACTTCTGAGTTGGTCAATCTGCCTGCAAGGGTTTGATTTCACGATTGAGCACAGAGCAGGATGTCACCACCAAAATGCTGATGGTCTCTCCAGGATGTTTTTAACAGCCTAGATGTAGAGATTCATCAAGGAGTGGATTAAATCCTCCTGTCGTTTAGTCTGGGTGGGGCGAGTGATAGGGAGAATTCTCCAGAAAGGATAATTTCCCTTACCTACTGAGTCCCTCAGCAGCTTTGCTGGATTTCTAGGATTTATTTTTTCACCCGGTAAGAGTGTGAGCCCTTTTTTCACACTGTTACATGTATTTTGCTGTGTGTGTTTAACATTTTTGTGTTCATAGACTGTGGAGCCTCACTTACTCCACAGGCATCATCTTTTTACTGTGTGTTACACAGCACCTTCAGTGCAGTGACACAGGGTTGTTTTTTAGACTTCCAAACTCAGACTCCATTTTCTGGGACCGACTACTGTCTCCCAGAACATGTAAAGTTGCCATTGACTTTATTAGTCTTTTTAAATAAACAGACCCAGTAGAAACCATCTTACATGGAGTACAGGAAAGGGAACTTAAACCAGCTAGACCATATTCGTTTTTATACGGTTACGGCTGGGTTTATTCGCCATTTCTTTTTGAAAATGTCTTTCTCGTGTTTTTATCTGCGCGCCAAACCAGGTTTGGTTCCTTTGTTCGCCGTCTCTTTGCAGGCTTCTACAGAGAAGCCCTCCTTAGGTGCCTGAAAGTCTGGGTAGGCAGGATGTGAGGGAGGGGTTTTAGGACCCCTGCCATGGGTTCCCTTGGTAACCCAAGTCACACTCCTGTTTGATTGGCTAGGTGACTGTCCGGCAAGGACAGCCATTCTGCTGTGTGGTTGACAGCCAGGCTGTGTGAATGGAGAAAACTGCATAAAAAGCAGGTCTCTGGGTCTGGAAAGGCAGAGTCGCCACTCTAACGAAAGAACCGACCAGGAGCTGACGGAAGAGGAACCCTACCACGACTGAACCGCCCAGTGAAGCCCTGCTGCAGGTCCGAATCCTCAAACTCCAACGACAGAGAAGATCCTCCCGTGATCTTCTTCCCCTGAGCTCGTGCTACCAACTAGTTGCCCAAACTGCAAGCCAGGACTCCATCCTCTGGTCAAATTCGCTGTACAGAGCTAAAGTGGGCCGGATAGCCAGGAAGGTCGGACCCTGCTTGCGTTTTAAGGAGCGCACCTTTTATTTGTTCCTTTGCTCTGCTACTGGTTTCTTCCCTGGGCAGTGCAGGACCCTCCAGTCTTCCTACTTCATGTCAGTCCTACAGTCGCTTTAGGAACCATGAGCCTGCAGGAACTGCTGGGAACATCAGCCTCAGCAACAGCTTCTTCTCCATTTAAAGGTACTGTGCAAATTATCTTATCTGAAGAGCAAGTGAGGAGTATCACTAGTTACACAAATGACAGCAATTACTATGATTCAAACAAACACTGACTCACAGTTTCTGAGTAAAAGAATATACATTTATTTACACATCAGTTGCATAACATCTCACAAAAGTAAAGCAGTTGAAAAATCACACTCTTAATACACCACAACACTCCCAATAGATTCTGGACAAGTTAAGCTCGAAATTAAGTGTGAGCAAAATGGCACTCCAACAATTTAAAAAGGGAGGGAAAGACAAAGTTAGTCAGAAATTGAGCAGCACCAACAGGTAAGTAAGCAGGGCAAGCAGGGCAATCTAGAAAGAGGAACTACAGTGATGGAATAAAATCAAATAGGCTTAGGGCCAAAGTCAATAGGACAAACGTCTTTTGCTCAAGCTCACACAGTTCAGGGTAGTTTGTGGTTAAGTCTTTGCCAAGAGTTCTGGACGAAGTTGGTCGGCAGAAAAGTTAGTTTAAAGAGTAGAGAAGGACAAGCCCTCGTATTGGCGAAAGGTTTCACACACCTTCACCGCGGCTGGACGAAAAAAACTACCGGATTTGCACAGTTCCTGTAAATGGAGAAGAAGCTGTAGCTGAGGCGGACATTCCTGGCAGTTCCTGCAGGCTCACGGTTCCTGAATTGACTGTCGGACTGACAAGAAGTAGAAACACTGGAGGGTCCTGAACTGCCCAGGGAAGAAACCAGCAGCAGAGCAAAGCAACGGATAAAAGGTGCGCTCCTTAAAACCCAAGCAGGGTCCGACCTTCCTGGCTATCCAGCCCACTGTAGTTCTGTACAGCGAATTCAACCAGAGGAGGGAGTCCTGGCTTGCAGTTTGGGCGAACTGGTTTGTCCCACCAGCTCAGGGGGAGAAGATTCCTGGAGGATCTTCTCTGTCGTAGGAGTCTGAAGATTCGGACCTGCAGCAGGGCTTCACTGGCCAGTTCAGTCGGTTTAGGGGTTCTCGTCTGTCAGCACCTTGTTGGTTCTTTGTTCCAGTGGCGACTCTGCCTTTCCAATCCCAGAGACCTGCTTTTTATGCAGTTTTTCCCCATTCACACAGCCTGGCTGTCAATCACACAGCAGGGTGGCTGTCCTGGCGGGACAGTCACCTAGCCAATCAAATAGGAGTGTGACCTGGGTTACCAAGGGAACCCATGGCAGGGGTCCTAAAACCCTTCCCTCATATCCTGCCTACCCAGACTTTCAGGCGCCTAAAGAGGGCTTCTGCGGAGAAACCCGCAAAAAGACGGTGTACAAAGGAATCAAACCTGGATTGGCGCGTGGAGTAAAACACGAGAAAGACATTTTCAAAATGAAATGGCAAATAAACCCAGCTGGAACCGTATAAAAATGTATATGGTCCAGCAGGTTTAAGTTTTAGGCTACCAAGATAGCCTAAAACAATACCAAGGTTATTTAAGTTAACCGCGGTGAGAAAAATAGGGTAGTTACCACTGCCAACAGCCACGTCTTGATGAAAAGGGAGCGAAACAGTGCTTAAAGAGAAACAGACAAAAAGGGATATGTCTTAACCCTTTCCAGTACTCCATGTAAGATGGTTTGCACTGGGTCTGTGGATTTAATAGACTAATAAAGTCAGTGGCAACTTTACATGTTCTGGGAGACAGTAGTCAGTCCTAGAAAATAGAGTCTGAGTTGGGAAGTCTAAAAGACAACCCTGTGTCACTGCACTGGAGGTGCTGTGTAACACACAATGAAAAGGTGAAGCCTATGGAGTAGGTGAGGCTCCACAGTCTATGAACACAAGAATGTTAAAATACACACAGAAAAACACATGTAAGGGTGGGAAAAAAGGCTCACACTCTTACCAGGTGAAAAAAATAAATCCTAGAAATCCAGCAAAGCTGCTGAGGGGCTCAGTAGGTAAAGGAAATTAGCCATTCTGGAGAATTCTCCCTAACAAAGGGACGTTTCAGGAAAGTTGCGGCCACCAGCTCCAGGGGTCACAGAGCAGCAGTGCCATCTGCCGTCGCACCTGCCACCCATGCTCTGGGTCACATAACCAGCACTGTAGTGGTCCAGGCAAAGGTCCACAAGGACCCAGGTGCAGTAGTCTCTGTCTTGAAGGGGAAGGGCTATGTTGGGGAAGTGGCGGCCACCTGCACACAGGTACGGATATCTGCAAAGCAACCCCCTGTGCAAACCATGGCCCAGTCCACCAGTGATCCAGCCCCTACTGACCCAAGTGGTCCCAGCCACTCAGGGTCTGCCCCACCTCGCAAGAAGGCAAAGTGTGCATTAGCGGGACAGGCTCCAACCCAAGGCACGGCACAGGAGACCCACATGTTGAGGAAGAGGAGCTTCAGTGATGAGTAGTTCAAGATCCTTGTGGATTACGTGCAGGAACACAAATGTGACATGCTGCTGCAGGTAAGGAGCACACATACGCATGCTCAGCGTATTGCCAACTGGCAGCGTGTCACAGATCTAATCAACGCCTTGGTCAATGAGAGGCGCACAGCTTCTGAGGCATTGAAGCATTGGAATGACCTCCGACGCAGAGACAAAGAGAAGCTGGGTAGTGCCTATGCCTCTACTCTGATGACTGGAGGTAGGCCATCACAAGTGGACGATGAGCTCACTCAACATGAAGAACAAGTCAGTGATATGATTGATGTGGAGCAGATCCAAGTTGTGTGAGACCTGCCCATTTATGAGGACATGTCCGGTGAGTGGTTATGCATGTGCGTCCATGACATGTGTACGTTGCTTGGATAGATTGTTGTGAATGTCCAGCAGTTTTGCCTTTATTTACATGACTGCCATGGGTGGGCATGTCATGGTGGACTGACACGTGCTTGTTGTCCTGTAGACTGCATGCATAAGATGTGCTGCACACCGTGACACTCGACCTCACCACACATTATCATTCCTTCCATGTAGCTCTCTGTGCAGCCTCTTGTGGCACTCTTCCTGCTCCAACCTGTGAGGGTGGGTAGCTGTTTTCATCTTCCACTCTACACTCTCCTACTCTACTCATATCTGCGATGTCTCTGAGAGCTCACCCTGCCAGATGCACCTCCTCAGAGGTATTCTTCCTTTCCTCTCATCACCCCTGCCGCTCACTGTCTACAGGGGACTGGTCTTGCCTATGGTGGGATACTGCAACAGACTCTTACTAGATTTTGGTGGTTGAACTCTCTTGGCTCTGCTACTCATCCAGACCAGGACTGTTGGAAGTGTCCTTTTGTGTTGGGGCCAGGGATTGTGTCTCCCTCGGACTGTGATAATGCCACTGTCTCCCAGTAGCTACGAGTTGTATTTTCTGAACACTGTGCACTGTCCACAAGTCCTTAGGGGTCCTGGGGCCGATATTACTTCTACTCCATCTTCAAGATTTGCTTACCTGTCATAGTCTTCACTCATCCATTTCCCATTCACTCTTGGTCAGTAGCTCCTCATTGCAATTAGTTGGTGGTTAATGTCTGTCTTTGGCTGGGTACTCCCTCTGGTACAGCCTCCCTGCCTCATTGGAACTGGAGGTGAACCTTCTCCAAGTATGTAGGCACATCTGATGCTTCCTCATGTGTTGGACTTACTCTCAACTCTCTGCTGCTGGAGTCCAGGATGACAGAGATGATGCACTAGTGACCTGGCAACAATCTGATCTCCAACACGGTCCTCTGAGCCAACATTTTGACCCATGCACTGCATCCCAGGCATCCCCCGCTATTGACATGTGTTTACTGCATCCCCACCCCTGTGAGTGGGCTATGAAATTAACATGGGTTTTCATTTAATTTTCTCTCCATGTGCAAGTGATGAGGAACTTAATGCAGATGAGGAGGAGGAGGTGGTACAGGATACTGAGCCACTACCAACCACCAGTGGAGGACGTGGTGTGGTAGCCCATGAAGATCCACTGGTGCTACAGTCCATCCTGGCCCTGACTCGGTCAGACTCCACCTCTGATGATACCTTTGGATCTGGTGGTGAACCAGATATGGCTTCCTCAACACTGTCGCAGGTGAGTGGATCCACTGTGGGTGCTGTTGTGTCCCAAACATCTGCAGGGGGTGAAGACCCCTCACAGGGCCAGTCAGTGTTGGTACGTCAGTCTGTGGTGGTTACGGATGCAGGGTCATGCTACACAACATTGGCTCCTGGTCCTGGGACAGCTGATCAAGGGAGGGATGCCGTCCTGCAGCCACAGACAGGCATATCATATCAAGGGCCAGGTTCCCTTGGGCTTGCCAGGCGTGGGGTCTGCCAACGCGGTGGTCGTGTGTGTTAGCTGACAATACTGTGTGGGAGCAGTCCATGTATGGTGTTGCACGGCAGCAGGTGGCTTCCTATGAGATGTTGGCTCAGGGCATGCAAAGGGGGGCCAATTCCATGATGCCCCCAGAAAGACAGGTGGAGCTCCTGATGCAGGCAATGTGGTCCACATGTCACTCACACAGGCTGCACATGGAGGCCAGCAACAGGAGCCTACAGATGGAACTCAGGCCTCTGCAGGCATCCCTGGTTGCAGAGGGTCGTGCACACCGGAACACCCTCACGGAAGAGTATAGGTCACTCAGAATTACACTGACTGCACTTGAGGAAGCCCGTAGTAAATGTTCTGAACAGCAGATGCAACAGTTGACTCATACCATCACAGAGGAACTCTGAGCATCCTGTGTGGTGTTGCATGGGGACCTTGGGGCCATCATGTTGCAGATGCGAGCATATTAGTCCTGCATGGCTGATGCAATGGAGGACCAGGCCAGGGCTATGCGTGGTGATCCTCCCTTAACACTACCACCTTCTAATGCTACACCAGATGGTGGTGACAATAGGGACAGCTCTCCCAATCCATCATAGACGTGCAGCCTATGAACCCATGGAGGGGTTTTGTTTTTTTCTTCTCAACAGCCGCACATGTGGGTGTTGACATGCACCCTGCCCCTCCACCCTCCTGGGTGGGCCCCCCTGCCCCTGTCCACATGGGCTTTTTGTTGTTGTTTTTGTGTATTGTGCATTTATGTGACAGCGTGTTGCTTTGTGTGGCATCCAAAGGCATCCACTGTAGGTTCCAGCTGGACCCATAGAGGCTTGTCTTGTGTTGGGGTTTGTGCCTTGGGTCCAGACACATATGCCACTCCTGCTTCCCCTTTCCATGGGCTTGCAAGGAAGGCAGCTTGTGAAAGTAACTTACACAGACAAATTGGGCTTCCTTTCTTTCCGTGGACAATCTGAGGTCCGGCCTGTGTATACACCCCTAGTGGGATTCATGATTGTATGTCCAGTGCATGGTTGCCATCACTTTTTGTTTGTACATTGGGATCCATCCTTTCATCATGTTCCATCCTCATATATTGGCTTGCCTATCTGTGTTATTGTTGGCCTTTGGTCTGTATGTGCTTCCCTTCCCACTTTAGTTATCAGGGCCACCCGAAATGATGAAAGGGTGGCATGTGCAAGTTACGACATGTTGAGGCACTTGTGCAATTATGATTGTTCACTGTCAGACATATTCACTATTCTGGCATGTGTATCTGGTATATTGTACTGCCCAATTGGTGACCCTGGGTACATTGATAGTTTGATGTGTGAGAGTGACTTGTTTATAAACTAGTTCTGTTGATTGTTGAACACTTTGTGACAGTGGAGTTGAGTTATGGCCTTTGATTTACACTTTTGACATTGCATGCCATGGCAATATGTGGCGACCAGGTGACATGGAGTGTGGGATTGTTTAGTTGACATACCGGCATTTAGAGGTGTACTTTGCCATGGTGATAGTGACATGCTACATCTTCCAAGTGCTACTTTTGTGCACATCAGATTGAGTTTGTTTAAGTTCTAAGGGATTCACACAATGTGGCGCTTCCAAGGACAAGTTCTCAGGGTGGTAAAGTTGGGACAGATGATTTTCCCTTTGTCATCATCAATTGTCACCTGGAATGAGCCAGGGCTGTGTGCACTCCGCAAGGTATGAATTTTAGGTGAAAATTATGCCACAAGCTTGGTACGGGCAGCCTTGCCACATGCCCTTTCCCCTCCCATGTGCAGCCGCTGTGCATGTGGTTGGGGATGTGGGGGTACCACCATGTCCACTGGTACGCCACGCCGTGTTGCAACATTGTGCAGGACACATGCTGTCACAATGATCCTGCACACTACCGGTGGTGCATTTAGTAGCTCATCACCCGAGTGGATAAGGGAGCGGAAGCATGACTTTAGCACTCCTAATGTGGGCTCCACTATGGCCCTAGTTACAGTATGGGCTGCGTTGTATCTTACCTGGGGTGGTGTGGTGGGGTTCCGTATTGGTGTCATCATGTAGGTGCTTAGAGGGTAGGCACTGTCCCCTGTGGAGGTTAGTTGTGTTGTCAGTGGTGTGGGTTGTCTGTGTGAGTCATGCATGCATTTACAGGGCTATTTGTACTCACCAATGAGCCATGTGTTGCCATGCCTCCCAGCTAGCAGGGCCCACTGTAGGTGTGACATTCTGAATATGAAACTGTCATGGGTGAACCCTGGATAGTTTGCAGATACAGAGGTAATGATTCCCGTGGCATCACATACAACCTGCACGTTGATGGAATGCCAGTGCTTGCGATTGCGATAGAAGTGCTCTGTGGCCCTAGGTGGACGTAGGGCCACATGGGTGCAATCAATGGCACCAAGCACTTTAGGGAAGTGTGCCACCCTGTAAAAGTCCTGGACCATGCCCTGCCTTTCTGCGGGTGTTCTGGGCATGTATATGTGCCTGCGGACTGAGGAGCGTGCAGTCATAATAGCCAACACCTGGTGTAGGCAGCGTGACTGCGTGGCCTATGAGATGCCCCTGACAATGGCAGTTATACACTGAAATGACCCAGTGGCCAAAAAATGCAGTACATTGAGCACATTATCCAAGGGACTCAGTGCTTGGGAGCACAGGATGGGTTTTATGAAGTCATCTTCCCACTCCGTGACCAGGTCTAATATGATATGAGGTGGAATCCTATACCTGGCATAGACCTCGTCATGAAGCATCCCAGAAAGGCTGGCCCTGGTTAAAAAAATGTGTGGCATGGCTATCCTCCTCCTCCAGTGGTGTCCCATGATTACGGCTGCGAAAAATGGTCCATTCATCGTAGCAGTATACGCGCATTGGCTTTTGCGCACACTTTTTATGCATTGTCTTTAGTGTGCAGTGACGCTTACGCCAGCTTTCGCGTGGCGGACGTGTTTCCGGATTATGGTGTCTTTTTCCGCGTGCCTGAGAGCCCTGTTTGCTTCAATGAATCCGTGTTGTTAGCACACATGTGGGCGTTGCAAGTATTTTACTCTGGTACTTCCCACGTAACACCCACATTTACGCTTGTTGTTCCCTATTCCACTCCCTTTTTAGGTGACTGAGCTAGACGATATGCACCTTCGCTGGGCATCTTGTGCAAGGCGTTCATGGTGTCGCAGTGACGTGATGGACCTGCACAGATTCAGCGCAAGTCTCGGGTAAGCAACGTGAAATGTGTTCCATGAATCAACAAACAGGCGCTTACGCCCGTTTTGCACGCAAGCGCCCGTTTTTTCAGCACAATTTTATTCCATGAATCGGGCCCAAAAACTTCTGCACATTCCCCATGGCAGACAGAATGCAGACTCAGAGACCACCCTGCATGCTGCACACTTGACACTGACCTCTCACATCCACCGCACTACACTTAGCTCTAGAACGCAGCCAACATGCGCAATCTGCACCGGCTGCACACATACCATGTGCACCAAAGCACTATATACTACATTACTCTTTCAACTGATATGGACTACGGTCCCTGAGGGCGTTCAACCCACAGCGCTTTGAGATCATACCAATGGTACATAAGGCTCTATAAAAAATGCACTATAACATAACATTTTATGTGAAATGCATCAAAAAGAGCAACTCAACAACTGGATTACAGTTTAACAAAAGGAACGGTTTTACATGTATTGATAAGGTTTACTTATGATTGTCCAATATCGTAAATAACTTTTTGCAAATCCTATGAACATTTAGCGCCCGATTCATGGAATTTTTTTGCACGGTTCAAAGTGACTTTTCACTGCTGAAAAGTGACATTGCGTTGTGGACACAACCCCTGATTCATGGAACTTTGCAAAGTGCATTTTTGCAGTGCAAAGTCTATGTAAAGTGATTTTGTACTGCAAAAATGCCTATGCACTGACTGTGCACGGACTTTTCACAGTAAAAGTACACTTTGCACAGTTCGATGGATCAGGGTTTGTGTCAGCAGTGCAGAGTCACTTTTCAGCAGTGCAAAGTCACATTGAACCGGGCACAAAATTCCATGAATTGGGCGACTCAGCTAATATCAGAAGGTACGCCCGCTGATTATATCTTATGGACAGATCAATTATTATTTCTTTGGGTGCATTCCATATTGAAACAGTCCTATATATGTATTTGCTGTTGCGGTGTGACGTTTCTTGTAAGCAGGGATTTATTTAATGTTTACTTGTTTTGATGGCATTGCTATTCATATTTCCAATCAAAGTTTACTTCATTTAAGAAACCACATCAACAAAATGTTCATGATTGACCACTTCTAAAACGTCCACAAAATGTCACGAAACGCAACCAACATTTTGGCATTGAAATTTGTATTTCGATGCTAGGTCCGGATGACTGTATAATAATGTTCATAGTTGTAAGAAGCACATGTCGTTAAACTCTGCAGGACCCTGACAGGTAATAAGGACCGGTAAGGGCAGAATTCATGGAATATTTTGCACAGTGCAACGTACTTTTCACTGGTGCAAAGTGACTTTGCACTGCCAACAAAAACCCTGATTCATGGAACAGTGCAAAGTGTCTTTTTGCCATGCAAAGTCACTTTGCATGACAAAAAGACACTTTGCCATGCAAAGAAACTTTGCACCGTGCAAAATATTCCATGAATCAGGTGTACATTTTGCACATTGCCAAATATGATCATGAACACAACATATGTTTGACTATAGCAGCAGTTAAGTGAAGTGCAACCCACACAGTTGCCTGCATCCTCCGGAGAATGATGCCCACTCGAGTGCTAAATGCCACACTTAGGGGATGTGATGCAGCCTTGTCAGTCTGAACAAAATGGCATATCTAAGCTCCATTTTATCACACGTTCTGCTGAGGCCGTTCTAGTTGCACCTGAGGGGAATTGTGAGTGCAGCTGTTAAAAGCTGCCGATGTCTTTTTAGAGAATCGAAATGCACGTAGGCACGCATGAGGATTTCTGGACGGCACCATCCGACGCAGCAGAGGAAGGGAGAGGACACAACCTCTCCCATCGTGACATGCTAACTTGTTGTCACTTTTAGGGTTGCAATTTAAATAATCGGGATTAAATATTGATTGGGCTATAAATAACTGAGTTTTCCGAACTGGTGTGACCTCAAACGCATTCCATGTTCTAAAGTGTCAGTATGTCAGGGCCATCTGTCCTGCGCTATGGTGAAGGTCACAAGCCACTTTGCAGAGGACAGTGAAAATATACCTACCGCTGGAACATTAGCATTCTTTTACCAACCTCTGCCAGGGTCTGTCGACCATTATCTGCAAAAGGAAACTTTTGTGAGCTTTGATATAGGATTGATAGTTTAAAACGCGGTGTTTTTAAACATGTTTCTTGGGTAAGTGTTTGCATAAAACATTTCTCAGGGCCACAGTCTCAAAGAAGCCCCCGATTAATGGCAACACTGTTGGCATGTATATACTTGGCCAATAACCGCATGCTGCAAAAAGGAAGAAAAAAAGTGATGAAGAAAACATTAATAAATTATTTAGCATTCATATACGGCTGCGAACCCTCAGGTATCTGAGTCCTGCTTATTATTACACAGGTGTGTGGTGCTCATTTATCGACATAGGAAAGATGAAATCCTGTTGACAGGATATGCACAGGTGCCAAAACGAGCGCTTTACTCGCTGTGCTATCGGACTGGCTTTATTTATTTTAACAATCAGGAAAAGTAGTTCTGCTGCTGCACACTTGAAAAGAGATGTCCTCATGTCATGTTTGGGAAAACTGACGTCAACAGAAATGACCATAGTGTTTCAGTTGCTTTTAATCGATGTTCTCTTTTCGCACAGGATGAGGGATGGGATTTTATAGCAGGAGGGTGCAATTGCTGCTTGCAATTGTGTCCCACATGTTGCACAACATCCACTGGATGTATTGACATAACATCTGAACTACCCGCGGGCATCTGTTCCAATCAGAAATACTTGTTTATTTTGTGTATATTTTGTTAAACCGCTCAGTGAAAGTCAAGAAACGCAAAATGTAATCTAAATGATAGGGGTGCCATACTTTAAGGTGTGTGAATATCACCTTGAGTATTTCGTCTGAAGCACAGCCCTGTGAACCTTATTCTTCAATAGTTTTTAAGGCTGAAGTAAGAACGGCATATACACACCATTTTAACATATAATACTAAATGTATTCTTATTTCTATATGCTGATTGGAAAATACAAACTAGTATTATAATTATTTATCACTGGGTGTGTGAGGGTAGAGAGAGTAGGGGTAGTATGGAAGGGGTGGAGAGAGTGGGGGTAGAGTAGGTGAGTGGGGGAGAGAGAGTGGGGATTGGGTGGGGTAGAGAGAGTGGTGATTGGGTGAGTGGGTGGGGAAGAGAGATTGGGGTAGGGCCAGTAGAGAGGGTTGGGGTAGTGAGAGTGGGTGTAGAGAGAGTGGGCTAGGGTGGGTCAATGGTGTAGATATAGTGGGGGTAGGGGCAGAGAAAGTGGGTTTAGGGTGGGTGGGTGTGGCTAGATTGTTGGTTGTAGATAAAATGGGGATAGGGTGGGGGTAAATAGAGTGGGGGTACGGTAGGTGGGGTGTAGAGAGAGTGGTGGTAGGTTGAGCATATTAGGGTAGAGGGAGTGGGGTAAGGTGGGCGAAGGTCGAGTGAGCACAGGTAGGGTGGGTGGGAGGATAGTCTAGAGAAATTGGGGTTCAGAGAATGAGGGTAACGTGGGGGTGGGTCTAGAAAGTGGGAGTCGAGAAAGTGGGGTAGGGTGGGTGGGGGTGGGAGGCTGGGGGTGCTGGGGTAGTTTGGGTGTGTGGTGGTAGAAACGGTGGGGTAGAGTGGGTGGGGCTAGAGAGAGAGGGTTTGGGTGGGTTGGGTTAGAGAGGGTGGGGATAGAGAGAGTGGGGTAGGGTCAGTGGGTGGGGATAGAGAGAGAGTGGATGTAGAGAGAGTGGGGGTATTAGAGAGAGTGGCTATAGGGTGAGTGGTGGTAGAGCAAGCTGGGGGTAAGGTGTTGGTAGATAGAGTGGAGGTTAGGGTGAGTGGGTGGGGGTTGAGAGGGTGGTAGTAGGGTGGGGGTTGGGTGGGTGGGGATAGAGAGAGTGGGGGTAGAGTCAGTGGGTGTAGAGAGAGTGGAAGTAAAGTGGGTGGCTGGGGTAGAGAGAGCGGGCGGGTGGGGGTAGAGAAAGTGGGTAGGTAGGGGTAGAGAGAGGGTGGTTCGTGGGGTAGAGAGGTCAGGGTAGATTGATTGGGGTTTGGATGAGTGTTTAGGGGCAGAGTAAGTGGGGATTGTGTGAGTGAGGGTATAGAGGGTGGGGATTGGGTGGGTGGGGTTAGAGAGGGTGGGAATGGAGAAATTGGAGTAGGGTGGGTGGGTTTTGGTAGAGGGAGCTGGTGCAGGGTCAGTGGGTTGGGGTTGAAACCATGAGGATAGGATGGACGGGTGCTGGTGGAGAGAGTAAATGCAGAGATAGCAGGGGTATTAGAGAGAGTGGGGGCAGGATCTCTGGGGTAGAGAAAGTGAGTATAGAGAGGTGGGTGGGGGTAGAGAGAGTGGATGTAGAGTGGGTGGATAGGGGTAGAGAGAGTGGTGATAGGGTTGGTGGGATATTATATTGATAGTGGGGGTAGGTTTGGTGGGTGGGGATAGAGAGAGCGGGAGTAGGCTGGGTGTAGAGCAAGTTGGGTAAAGTGGCCCGGTTGGGTAGAGAGAGTGCGGGTAAGCTGGGTGGGGGTAGTGAGAGTGGGCGTAGGATGGGTGAGTAGGAGTAGACAGTGTGGAGGTAGAAAAAGTGGGGTCTGATGGGTGGATGTGTAAGGGTGGGGAGGATTGGTGTATGATGGATGGTTAGGGGTACAGAGAGTGGGGTTAGAGTTAGTGGGTGGGTAGGGGTAGGAAGGGTGGAGGTAGGTTGTGTGGGTTGTGGTTGTAATGGTGGGGATAGGGTGGGTGGGGGTATAGTGAGAGGGAGTGGTGTTTGTAGGTGGGTATAGAAAGCATGGGGATAGGGTAGGTGGGTGGGTGGGGTGTAGATTGTCTGGGTATAGTGGGTGAGTTGGTGGGAGTAGAGAGTGTGGGGGTAGGGTGGGTGGGGGTAGAGGGAGTAGTGGTTAGAAGATAGGGTGGTGTACAGCGGTGTGGTAGGGTGGGTGGTTGGGTGGTGTCAATGGTATAGGATGGGTAGAGATAGTGAATGTAGGGTGGGTGAGTGGGGTAGAAATAGTGGTTGTAGAGTGGGTGGGGGTAGAGAGAGTGGGGATGGGCTGGGGCATATCAAGAGTTGGGGTAGGCTCGTTATGTGCAGATAGAGAGAGTGGAGGTAGGGCAGGTGGATGTACAAAGAGTGGGGATAAGGGGGGTGGGGTGGGGTAGAGAGAGTCGGGGTTGGGTGTGAAGGGGTTGAGAGAGTGGGTCTTGGATGGGTGGGTGATAGGAAGTGTGGGGGTGACTGGTTTGGGGTAGAGTGGTGTTAGGGTTGGTGGGTGAATAGGAGTATGGAGGGTTGGGGTAGAGAGAGTGGGGATTGAGTTGGTGCGGGTAGAGATGGTGGTTGGGTAGAGATGGTACAGATAGAGTGGGGTAGGGTGGACAGAGTGGGTTAGAGAGAGTTGAAGTAGGGTGGGTGAAGGTAGAGAGAGTGGGGTAGGATGGGTGGGTTGGGGTAGAGAGAGAGTTGGGGTTGGGTGGTGTTTGGTGGGTGGTTGTGGTTGAGAGCATGGGGTAGGGTGGGTGTTCATAGAGAGGGTGGGAGTTGGCAGGTGGTAGTAGACAGATTGAGTTTAGGGTGAGTGGGTGGGGATTGGACAGGTGAGGATAGAGAGGGTGGGTGGGGGTAGAGCAGTTGTGGGCAGGGTGAGATGTTGGGGGTAGGGTGGGGTGAGTGGGTAGGGTTAGAGAGAGTGGGTCTGAGGTGCTTGGACGATGGTAGTTGGTTGGGGCAAAAAACATGATGAACAAAGCAGCATCGGGAGGACTTGTCAAAAGTAGCCCAAATAGCCTAAACAAAGCCCAACCAGCACACATAACACATTGAAAGTCCAGCACCTGACTTGCTTCTTACAAATCTGCTGATTGGATCAAATATTGTTAGAGAACTTCTAATTGGTTAGCACGATGGAGGAGTTTGGAAAAAAGAGATTTCAGTGATTTGGTAGTTTCATGCCTTGGCATCACCCCCTGCTATCCCAACCAGATATTCTTATATCAGAGCCATCCCTCTCTCTTCTATAACAATGGTTTCGGCACGCGCCACACACATTTATCAAAACCAAAAACAGAAAATGCCAAAAAATAAAACAACCAAACACATAAAATAATTCTAAACTTACAGAACAAAACAAAAAGCAGAAACGCGTAATCCAGTAGACGAGAACAATGATGTGTATTAATAAGCGACCGGAAGGAGAATGGAATGAGAGCTGCAGAATAACGAGGGACCAGGAATAAGATGCACGTGATAACCAGGGACCTTAATGAGGGTGTGTGTAGTAATGTGGCACTGGGATGAGGATGCGTGTGGAAATAGGGGACTGTGATGGAGATGCTTGTGTTATAGGGCACAGGGATCAGAATGCACACATTAATTAGTGGACACGTTAAGAATGCATGTGGTAAGGATTGACTGTGACGAGTATGCATGTGGTAATGAGGTAAAACAAAGAACACGCATGTGGGTTCCCAGGGTGCTGGGGCACTCTGGGTTGAGGGTGTGTGTGGAAATACGGAAGAGGGACAAGAATGAATGTAGTAATGAGGCACATGGAAGACGTTGGACTCGTAATGAGGGACTGGGACAAGGATGCTGGTAAACATGATGAATCAGATGAGGAGACGTGGTTGTGAGGCACCAGAAGGCGGATGTGCATGGTGCTGCAGGCCCGGGGCACGGCTTTATATGGTGATGAAGAATTGAGACAGGATGCATGCCATAATGAGGAACAGGGACAAGGATGCACTCGGTAGTGATGAGCTGAGAAAAGGAGGCGTGCATTATTGAGAGACCGGGACTAGGATGCACGTGCTAATGTGGGACCGGGATGCATATGCACATGGTAATGAGGCATCAGGATAAGTTTCCAGACTGTAATGAGTAATTGACATGGGTGTGTACAGTAATGAGGGACCAGGACGAAGATGCGTTTGGCAGTGATGGACAGGTGCAGGGATTGATGGAGTAATGAGGGATGGACATCACGGTGAGCACAGTAATGAAGAACTGGGATGAGGATGCCCTGAGGCATCAGGGTGTGGACAAGGACAAGGATGTGAAGTAATGAAGGACCAGGACGAGAATGTGTGTGGTTATGTGATGAGGATCCGGTATGAGGGTGCGCTTAGTAGTAGGCAACTGGAACAAGAATGCACGTTGTAGTTTTGGGCCAGGTTTGGGATGCATTTGCTAATGAGGGACCAGGACGAAGATGCATGTAGTAATGGGGGGAAATAATGAGAAAAAGAAAGCTTTCACTTCTGACCGCATTTTAATCACGCTCATCCTCATTATCCGTGTACCCTTTCTAGATACCAAAATGCCCCATCCAATCAATTCAAAGCATCCCCCAGCATATGCAGTGTGCAGCTCAATTGTTTAACTTTGTTTAGCATGATAAAATTATTTCTCCCATTAAGAAAACCAGATGAATGTTTGCAGGTAATTTAGAATGTTGAAGGAAAATTCCCTGCAGGACCTTTTTTGCTGACACCCGTTTCGTTTCCACTGGTTCGGTTTTGGTGTAGCATGGAATGTCCCTCTGTTCACCAGCTCTCCACCCCAAAACCCGTCTTGTGTGGTGAACACCACCACAGACCCGCCCGTCGGCCCCTCACTACTCACCCTGCAAC
This sequence comes from Ambystoma mexicanum, assembly GCF_040938575.1. Classification (NCBI taxonomy): domain Eukaryota; kingdom Metazoa; phylum Chordata; class Amphibia; order Caudata; family Ambystomatidae; genus Ambystoma; species Ambystoma mexicanum. The sequence continues at coordinate 263,397,707 of NC_090932.1, read as the reverse complement.
CACCAATCTCCTGGTAGGACCCGCTCACTCCGTCTTGAGACCCTGTCTGCTCTTCTCTGTCCCCTTTGCCAGTGGTAGAAGTGCACCAAAAAAAGTAGCAGAATCGTTGTCTCGGCAGGAAAGAGGATAGGCAGAAGCATAGTGAAACATGTACAAGGAGTTTCAGCCGGGTTACTGCAATAGTCTAAGTGACTAGTAGCTAAGGCTCCTATTACAACTTTACACTTGCACAGGGACATGAATGGACAAATCCTCTGCATAGAATGGTGAATATGGTCGTAATAAGTAGAGGAATGGTAAACAAAAAAAATAAAAGTAGTGGAACACCACTCCCAACTGTTCCCACTCACTTCGATCACTGGCCTTTGCCCTCCCCACATGAACTCTACCTCTTGACCATCCTTACTGTTGCTGCTGCACCTTCATCCTCTTCCGAAATCTTCCCTTCAATTCGGGAAAAGCGCATTCAGAAATTCTGACAGGCCAAGGTTCTATCATATGTGAAAGCAAAAGAAGATATCGAGGCTGAGTACCCCTAAAGGAAATACACCAACAGGGTTTACAAAGATACACAGATCTTTATTCTACAACTGTACAGTTTTCAAAGGACAAAGTAACAGATAGCTATCAGGCCCTCAGTACAATACAGCAAATGCCAGCCTTGTTCGGTGTGTGAAGTGAGTGGAGCTGTACATCAGAATGTTTGTGCCTTTTATACAATATGTAATCTGATGGTCAGCCCATTTGCAGGTTGACCATTTCTCGGGCTAGGGGTTCATGCCGAGTTTGTCCCTAATTTATGCATCTATACATTTATGGATCATCCTTAATACATACTCCAATAGGTTACAATAGTAACAGTGTGTCTTTGGATTCAACATTAAGCCATCATACATATCTTGCACAATATAGTCAAACAAGTGTTAAAATTAAATGCTCGAACAGTATTGTGCATAGTATATGTTCATGGATTAGTATTGTTGGCACAGGTAATCCTCTATCCACAGGTCAACGAAGGGCAAGGTCTCATTACATGACCCTAACATTTGGCCTATGGGCAGTTTAAGCATTAACTCGTATGCAGAGGTCAAGACGGCCATGTTACAAGCAGAACAACACTGTCTACCATCTTAGAACACAGGGTGACTTTGGAGTGAGAATCAAAATGGCGGATGAACCTAAAATGATGGCTAAAACTGATCTAAGGACCTTGCTATGCGGATTTCTTAGCAGAGCGACTGGGCTTAGGGCAATATATACAATAAAGTAGGCACGATATGATTTCCCGTTCGACAAACCCTCCTTTTGGTCTAAGCCAAGTGCTAAACTACTTCTAGTCACTTTACGAATAACTCCACATCTCAACGTCCATACACCCTGAATCACTATCGGAGATATCAATTGCCATAAGATCGGTTAATAGAATTTCTTTCAGTACATATTCATTGGATTTCTTGTCTGGGGCGTATACCTTGCGTCCTAATGTACCCATCGCCTGTGCGCAACATCCTCCTAACATTGAACATATACCAGGAAGACATTGTATACAACAACAAACAGCAGAATTCCTAAAAAGATCAGCACGACCAAAAGTAGCTTCCAACCCCAAGATCGCAAGAAGTCCCAGAACCAAGCGCTAAGTTTCCCTTGGGAACATGCACTTCTGAATTTAGGACATGCAGATTCTGTATTACCTTGAATATAGTTGGGGAGGAATCTGGTACGAAAACACAGCAAGCGGACCTCACTAATTTACATACCCCACCATGTTCAGCCAGGATGACCTCTAATGCCAGCCGGTTCTGACGTGCTACTAACCTTATTGCTTTCTGTTCTATAGTCATATTATAGAGTATGTCAGTGGTCCGGTTGATGGCTCTCTCCAGTACTCTTGCTAGTCTCCTGATATCTTCAGAGTTCATTATTTGTCCCCAAAATGGCACAAAGGATTTAGCTACATCGGCCAGAATTTGTGCTGAAGTATCACCATTCTCATCCCGCGGTGGACAAGCCTTTGAAATCTCTACGGTACTGGCAATGAATACCTGTTATGTTTTCTACCCGGAATGACAGCGCCAGCTCATCCGCGGCGTTCACGCGAAGAAGAGCATACTCAAGAGCTCCCCTCTGGAATCGCTACAGGTTGCCATGGCGCTTGTTTACACGCCGGCGCGTCTCGTGTCAGCTGACACCTTAAAGGCGTAAGGAATGCGCACCTAAACCACGCCCTCCTGTACTTGAAAGCACCGCTACTCGTACAGCTCTGTGCTGCTAATTGTAGCGTTACTCTCCTTGCGGTTACGTTCCGTTTCCCTTCCGACACCCAGTCAGTTCTCTATTTTGATCTTCTGGTTCCCGACGCTTGGCTATTCTATTTGGACTGCATTTGGATACTCCTTTGGTTTTGGTTACGCCCGCTCGTTTACTGACCCGGACTCCTCCACGGACTGCCTGCCTTTTTTCTCAGTGACTTCCTGGTTCTACAGCCCACTAAGGTAATTGGTTGTCCTCGGTACTCGTCCACGGTCTCTTTCTTGTTCCTGAAGCCATTTCACTTGCTATTATCCTGAACTGTTCATACTGGATTCCACCGTTAGCCTTTACTTTTGAACTTGGTTTCTACATCCTTTGGGACTTCAACATTCTACAGTGAACTACTCACAAAGTGCATATTGACGCTTTCCGGTACATGCACCAACCCGTCACTAGTGCGTCCCTCGTGCCGCCCGGGTTACTCTCCTGTACTAACCTTCCTTTTTTTTATTTTATCCTTTCGTTGTTTTACTCCATTTGGACTTCATTCATTCTTGCCAGTTCTCCCTTCAGGTCTGTGTTTGAATTACTTACCCATTTATTTCTGGGATGCTGTGGTTTATTACTTTGACGTAGAGGGTAATAGTTTATTTTCTTTTGTAGGTCAACCCTATAGCAGATTCCACTCCTCAAACCCCGCCTAGGTACTCCTTAGTACTATGGTTTTCTTGCATTCCTTCATACCTTGGCTCCTCTAAACATCTTTGTATTCCTTTGCAGCATTGGTTGGCGGTGTGTGTTCTCCCCGCTCTTTTAGGTGATTGGCAATTCTGCCTGTTCAGGTTGAAACAGCAGAGAGGCACATCGCAGAAAAGAGCCCCTTCTTGAGGAAGCCTGAATCTTAGAATTCAGGGGGTGTCGGGTTAGCAGAGGCTGTCTTGTGAATACCTGTGGATACTACCATCTCCAAGGTTGCCTATCTACAGGCAGTGATCGACTCCCGGAGCAGTGAGTTACAATACCCCAGGTAACAGGATTCCTAAGTAACAAGTTCTCTGCCAATCCCTGGGTAACCATGGAAATGCTACATTACCGCAAACAAAGTAGACAGGTTCACCTACATACAAAGGTCTGTCCTCACCAGTCAAATTTGCAACGTTGGCGCAACCTTTAAAATTACCCATTGACTGAGTACCATTCCTCTGTATGCAGAAAGAAACTGAATTGGGGCTATGGCTAACAGTGTAAGAAGGAGGCGTGGCATCCTTATTGCCTATACGATCCATCTTGAAAGAGATGAAGGATTGAAAAGGACGAGACAGTCTATCAGAAGGCCTAATAGAAGCAGCATTAAGATTACTCCTATTTGCAAAGAGCAAGCATCCCAAGGGAGTCAAAACATATTTTTCAAACTGATTCAAATTAGTCCCATCAAAGTTCCCTGAGATGCTATTGTTCAAGCGACCAAAGAACAGTGCTCTAAGAGAAGCATAGCATGCAGTTGTCAAAGGTAGAGGATGAATATACCAACCTAGCACCTTATCCCCGTGTTGCGGTAAATGTGAACAGACCCAACAATTAGATTTGTTAAAGATGGCATGTGTAGCATTCATAATGAGTAATAGTGTATTATTATGATATATCTGTCTGTGCTGAGAGTCTCTAGGAGATAGAGTGTGCAGATGCACAAAAGGAGTAGAAACGGTAGGTACATTTTCAGTCAGCAACAAATTCTCAAGAGGATGTACTTCTTCTAGATACCAGAAGCCTAAAACAATGACTATTATAAAAACCAATTAACATTATCACAAGACAGCAGTACGTTTTCGGGGCCCACGTAACGGATTGTCCATTTTCACAGCTGGTCACACATTATTTTATCAGTCCTGTACGAGCGGGAGTGATCACAGGCATTGTAATCTTCAAACGAAAGCACCAATGTTATTTTGCTGGCAACTTCCATGCCGAGAGACTTCTTAGTCCTTCCACAAACCCTAGCCAACAGAATCCCCTTACGAACAATTGATCGGGCCATAAAGGCAAGCCCTTGATGACTTTTTCTTCTCTGAGCGCACAGCCGAACCGTGCCGTAAGTCTATTTCCTTGGACGCAAAACGCACCTTGTGATCCCTGGTACTGATTGATCCGTGAACAATGTGTCGTCACTTCCCACTGGAAGCGGTGAATGAGTGGAAGCAAGGTCAGAGGCACAATTGGGGATCGCCTCCGGAAACAAAATGGTTGGAGAGTATGGGGATGAAATGGCTGTTTCCCCAGACCTCACAGGATCAGGGAGAATCTGTTACACATTTTCGATGCTATTTACTGCTTCGGGATCGTTGGTTGCAGTACTGATAAGGGGTTCTGCTTCTTCTGTATCGTGTGGCGCTGGGTGTAGAATCTTCTTGGTGTGTGACGCATGGATCCAATTCCTCTGGCTTGCCACCCGCACCGCAGTCTGTGTGACCAGCAGGACTTGGAAGGGGCCCCGCCAATGAGGTGCAAGGCAAGAAGATCGCTCAAAAGATTTTATGAGGATCCAATCCCCGGGTAGTATGCTGTGACCGGGATCCTCGTATCATACAGGTAAAGCCTCTCGCACCTGGTGATAAATCAAGTACTAGTTTTTAGTCAACTGGCTACAGTAATCTGAAAGAAGTACTTTTCCAACATCTCGCAAAGAACAACATTTTGGAACGTTCCAAATATTAGCAGGCCTACCCATAACCACCTCAAAGGGAGAGAGCCCAGTCTTAGTTTGAGGGGTTGTTCGCATTGATAACAACATGATCGGTAAGGCGTCTGGCTATTTTAGTTTGGTGCCGGCACACGCCTTAGCGAGCTTGTATTTGATGATACCATTGTGTCTTTCCACTAATCCAGCACTCTGAGCGTGTCTGGCCGAATGGAACCGTTTATCGATCTGTAATCCCGCACATATCTGCAGAATTTAGCAGCGATAAAATGTGGACCATTGTCCGACCAGATGACTCTTGGTAGACCGAATCTCGGGAAGTACTCTTTTAACATAGTCTTTGCAGTAGTAATGCGTCTTTAACAGTAAAAGCCTCAACCTATTTGCTAAAAGCACAGATGACGACTAACCCATACTTTAGATTATTTCAATGTTCCATCTCAATAAAAATCAAAATGGATGACTTCGAAGGGGACAGAAGGTGGACCAAAACTACCCCTAGGAGTTGATGTGCCCTTTCCCACATTATGCTGCAAACAAATCATACAGTCCTGAACAAAACGTTCAGCTACTTTAGAGATTTTGTCATTTGCCCATATTTTTTCCAACATTTTTGTGATTTTACAAGCACATACTTGTGTGGGACCATGAGCCATAACAACCATCATCATAATGTACACACCCGGAACTAGCCACTTCCCTTCAACTCTGTCCACCCAACACCCATCATCATCAAGTTTCCCCAAGCCCTCAGCCCATTTCTTAGACTCTTCTCACGTGGCGTCGGCTTGGATATCCCTTACGGAATCAATACCCTCATCCATAGTACAGGCATTTGTGGCTTCCCTTGAAGTATACATGTCTGAAGAGAGATCAGTGGTAGTCTGTTTAGCTATCTGATCAGCAAAAGCGTTCCCTTCTCCTACATCATCTATAATCTCTGATGCGCTGCGCATTTTATGATAGCTAGCTGAGTAGGGAGTGCAAGCGCTGAGAGTAGCCGTACTATCAAGGAGCCATGCTGGATTTTTGTACCATGTGAGGTCAAGAACCCTCTTTCTAACCAAAGTCTCCCAAAGTTGTGAACCACCCTAAAGGCACCCCAAAGGCATACTGACTGTCAGTGTATGTATTCACGGTAAGTCCTTTGGAAAGTTCACAAGCTCGGGTCAATGCGACTCTGTGGCCTGCGTGGAGTTATGCGTGATTCTCTTGGTTTCCATGACCGTACTCAATGTAGTGATTGCATAAGCAGCTGTTTAGATGTACTATCCGGAAGTTTGAAGCAGGAGCCATCGCAAAACAGCTCACCTTGTGGATTGTTCAAAGGAGTATCTTGCAGATCAATTCTACCCTTTGTCTCTTGTTCGGTAGTGTAAAGGCAATCATGTGAATCTTCATCACTGCAAGAAGTACCTTGCGGGAAAGGTAAGAGTTCAGCCGGATTAAGAACACAACACCTCTTAATTTGTATGTGTGGTGCAAACACGATCAATTCATATCTCACCAACCGTGCGGAAGTGAGGTGTTGCGTTTGAGTTCTGTTCAATAGAACATCAACAGAGTGAGGTACCATTAGGGTTAAAACGTGGCCTAGGACCATTCCCTCACTCTGTTGTACAGACGCAGCAGCAGCAGCGACAGCTCGCAAACATCTTGGCAAAGTGCATGCTACAGGATCAATGGAGGAAGAAAAGTAGCTGCGCGGCCTATTCTTCCCTCCATGTTCCTGCGTTAATACAGCCAAAGCACATCCATCACAGTCATGCACAAAAAACACAAAGGCCTTTTCATAATTTGGTGTGCCCACAACCGGTGCCGAGCACAATGCAGTCTTGAGAAAATCAAATGCACGCTGGTGCTCCATGTTCCACGGCAATGGCGAAGAAATGCCCTTCTTCGTCAGAGCCAACATCGCTTAATCAAAGTTGGGGATCCACTGCCTACAGTAAGAAGGCATTCCTATCAAGACTCTAACTTCCTTCTGTGTATTTGGGACAGACATGCTAGAAATTAGTTTTATCCATTCAGGCGTCAACCTTCTTCCCTCCTTTGACAGGTGATAGCCCAAATAGGCGACCTCCTGACAACAATATTGAAATTTTTTAAGCGAAGCTTTATGTCCATGTTTAGCCAGATGAATAAGTAACAACACAGTACCCTCCTTACAAGCGCTCTCTGAGTCAACAGCTAAAAGCAAATCATCAACATATTGAAGCAGTGTACAAGTAGAGGGCAACTCAAGGGTGTCAAGCTGTTCTTTCAAAGCCCTACTATAGATGCTAGGACTTTCCATGTAACCTTGCGGTGCACGGGTGAAGGTAAACGAGCGTCCCCCTAAAGTGAACGCGAACAGGTATCTACTGTCTTTATGTATAGGAATACTAATGAAAGCGTTCTTTACATCCACCACACTAAAGTGAGTAGCTGAAGCCGGGATCATAGTTAATATCGTCATCACATCAGGCACAATTGGAAATTGTCAAGTAAAGTTAGTATCACCTGATGCGGTCTTTCTCCATCAAGTCTAATTATGTTAGTCCATGTATCTCCTAGCCCTGGTACATTGTCTATAGTTCTAACCTGTTTCCACAAATCAACAGGCAGGAGTACAGGAAATAACAGATCAATATCACTTAGAGTGAATACTGAGGATTGCAAAACAGACTCTATTTCTTTGTAGAACCCTGTCAGATTCTTCATAATGTCGGGAATAGATTGTCTAATGGTGTTTACTTCCTGTCTCGAGAACGGGACGTGAACAAACTGTGATACATAGTGTGCAGGAATTTCATAGGCCTGCGCACCTGTTGCGATGTCTGCTGGAACCTCAATTTTTGGGACAAGTGTCGGAGGATCCTCTCTCATAGGCAACTGAGAAGTAGGTAACTCCGAACGCTTACTAAGTAACAGAGCAAAATCGAGCGCTAAAGCAGCCGAAGAAGTGTCAAACGAAAAAGCTCTCTTGTAAATACTCAATAATTCTGACGGGACAACACATCTTTCTTTTTACACACTCATCCTGTAGGTATTCTACCATTACCTGTATCACTTTCCTCTGCATTTCTGGCGTATACTGACCATACGTGTCATATACTTCAACGGGAGTTATCGATGTGTCTGAAATCCATCTAATTGTGTCTTTCGTGCAAATTCGCGTTTCCTCAGTTCCTGATTTACGACAAGGAAAGAGACGTTTTTGTACGAACATAGTACACAAACTATCTCCATCTTCATCTTCATTTTGTAATCTTTCCAGCTCCCTTCTATACTCAAGTACCCTCTCAACATGCTCTTGCACTTTCTCCGCAGAGTCTCTAGAGAACGCTAAAGTGTTCAGATCCCTCAACCCTGGTGGGAGATCTGTATCATTTAACCTGTCCCATATTACACACAAATGAATCCCTAATCTTTTAATAAAAACGTTTTTCTCAGAAAAATTGTCTATGTTAGAGAGTGTGGCAAAAAAATTAGCTTGATCACCCATCTCCATGCAATGCTTAGCCCACGCAGTTAACTCACGCTTTTTCTCTGGAGACACAGCATTGCGAGTGACGACCCTCGATCCCGCTCCCCGATCTACTACAAGTGGTGTAGAACCACTTGGAAGAGGGAGAGTAGGCAAGTTCAACGGAGGTGCTATCACTGGTACAACAGGCAAAAGTGGAGGAGCAGGTGGAGGAGCAGGGACAAAAGGAGGACCAACAACTGGAGAAAGAGGAACAACTAGAGGAACAATAGGAGGAGCAGGAGGAGCAGGAAGAGGCAAACCAGCAGGAAGAGGAACATACGGAGGTGGCGCAGTGGCACCAGGCCTTTGTTCATTTAACAATTTATCAATAAGTTAATCAGAAACATGAAAGTCTTTAGAAGGATAGATTTTCTGGATACCAAGTGAGAAAGCCCTATCCATATTCCTAGCTGACTCAGACTGTTTATTTTGGTCATACAACAATGCTTATCATTAAACACTATACTACCAATGCCATGCTTACAGTACATAGTACAAGTTGGCGACCCCTCCTGTGGTGCCAGATGGCTAAATTCCAAAGGCTGTCTATCCTTGCAGAATAAGGCCCTGAAGCAGGCAGACAATTTCCCAGGCATACCTGGTCAATAATTGCACTTGCAAGTGTAATACGCCAAAACAATTTATCAGGATACTTAAGTCTCGGGTCACGACTCACCTGATCAAATCCCAAGGAGGTCCGAGTGGATTTCAAAATTTTCTAACAAAATTTACCTCGTGTTTGGTGATTTCAGTAAATCTGCCGGCCTCAATATGTGGACCCTCGTCAAGATGCCGACTCGGACCGCGTGCTCACAGCCCAGGGATCAGGCCGTGCAGCGCTGCTGAGGTGTTGCTTCTCATTCAGGAAAGGGGTCCCTTTTACACCGTCCGATCCCCGTCTGTTAGCCGTGTCAACCTTCAACGAGCTGGCATCAATCTTGAGGGTCCCTATTCGGGCAGCATCTGTGAAAGCAAAAGAAGATATCGAGGCTGAGTACCCCAAAAGGAAATACACCAACATGGGTTTACAAAGATACACAGATCTTTATTCTACAACTGAACAGTTTTCAAAGGACAAAGCAACAGATAGCTATCAGGCCCTCAGTACAACAAAGGGAATACCAGCCCTGTTCGGTGTGTGAAGTGAATGGGGCTGTACATCAGAATGTTTGTGCCTTTTATACAATATGTAATCTGATGTTCAGCCCATTTGCAGGTTAACCATTTCTCGGGCTAGGGGTTCATGCCGAGTTTGTTCCTAATTTATGCATCTATACATTTATGGATCATCCTTAATACATACTCCAATAGGCTACAATAGTAACAGTGTGTCTTTGGATTCAACATTAAGCCTTCGTACATATCATGCACAATATAGTCAAACAAGTGTTCACATTAAATGCTCGAACAGTATTGTACATAATATATGTTCATGGATTACTGTCGTTGGCACAGGTAATCCTCTATCCACAGGTCAACTAAGGGCAAGGTCTCATTACATGACCTTAACATTTGGCCTGCGGGCAGTTTAAGCAGTAACTCATATGCAGAGGTCAAGATGGCCATGTTACAAGCAGAACAACACTGTCCACCATCTTAGAACACAGGGTGACTTTGGAGTGAGAATCAAAATGGCAGATGAACCTAAAATGGCGGCTAAAACAGATTTAAGGTCAGGACCTTGCTATGCGGATTTCTTTGCAGAGCGACTGGGATTAGGCCATTATATACAATAAAGAAGGCACAATATGATTTCCTGTTTGACACATAGAGACCGATCAGGAAATAGGCCACGTGTGACATGGGAGTGCCCATTTAGAACACAATCCACATATTTAAGTTCAGGACCTAAGGATCTTGTCAACTTAAAATATGAGTGGGTCCCTGTTATGACTGGACCTTGGTCACGAAGACCAGTCCGACAATCGCTGGGGGCCACCACGGGAACTTGATGGAGGGCACACAGCCGACATCAAGGGACACAGGGATCCTTGTCTGCCCGTGTCACACAGGCACCTTAGAGGCCTGGGGGCACCCAGGCCATCATGTCCACATGGCCTGTGTTCCCCAGCAGGGGTACCTGATCCTAAATGCAGAGTTGCCCATCAGGGGCTCTGCTGCCCCAGGGTAATATGGGGACAGCGTTGCCCAGCAGGGGCACCGTCCGCGTGCAGGGCCTTGCAGGGTAAGCCCTCTGCCTGCTACGCAGTGCCACACACTGCGAGGAACGACATAGCAGGCAGGAGTCAGTTGGTCCAAGACTGACGAGCAGGAAGCCGCTCATTACTTTTATTAATTCAGTCACATGGTCACTGACGCGTGACCTGAGCACAAGCCCTGGGAGATATCATGCTCCCTGGAGGGGTGACACACCACGCTCCTCCTTTTCCATAACAAACAAACAAATGGAAAACACCACTGCACATTAATTCAATTAACAGTCACAAACAGCAATATTTGTACTCATGAGTGCAAACACTAATCACATACATATATGCTCTGACAGTTACACACATAAAACATACTTCTAGCATGTACACATATTTTAGGGTGACAGTCATGGTTGGAGGCACGTTGGGGGTTTCACCACATTATAAAAGGAGCCTTTATTGACCTGGGTGAGTGGAACTTAATGCCACTGAAAGACACCAACGTTAACTCCTGACACCATATAAAGTGTACCAACAATGTACAGGAGCACAGCTTCACATTGCATTTTATCTAGGACCACTTTGAGCATGTGCATGATATGAAGCTACATAGCATTACAAATGCATGTTACTGACTCCACTTTAAGCACTTGTGGAGTTGTGGGAAACCAGTTCATACTTTCACCAGTTTCAGTTCAGGACAGTTAAACACCACAGTTCATGGGACGGGAAAGCTGCACCTGGGAGCACCAAGGGCCACCTCAGACTTGTCCATTGATGATGGGGCAGACCGTAGGACTTGGAGGTCTTCCCCAGGCAGGAGTATATCAACCTGCTACAGCGACAGAGGGCACAAAAGTACTCATCTAGAGCTGCAACCCTCCAGTGTTATTCCCCTTCTCTCCATTTTTCCTTTTCTTCTTGTTTTCCCTGACAGTCACCACCAATGGGCACGGGAGCCATAAGGTTTGAACTGGGCCTTCGGCCACATGAATTGCTTCCTTTTACTCTGCCGAAGTGGCAGTGGCATTGTTTTCACTTTTAGCCTTTTTGTTTTATTAACATTTAAACTGTTAGTGGGCCCGGTGGGCCCGGTTCTGAAGTGGGCCCATACATTGAACTCTCATGCAGAATCTTTACTCAGCATTGTGCCTCTATTTCTGAGCTCCCACGCCAGAACACTCTCATTCACACTTGCTCTGACATGGAGCACGGCACAACTCACCGACGATGGGTCCAGGTCTGAAGAGGGCCCATACATTAAACTCTTATGTGCACAGCGCTTCATTTCTTTTCCATTTCACCGCCGGGCAGCCCGAGATGTCATCTGTGCAGCCGGCCCTGCACGTTTGAATGCTCTGACAGGGAGCACTTCATGTTTTATCTTTGCCGGCTCAGGCACACCAGGGGCCTCAGCTGTGAGCCGCAGGCATACGCCGCTGTTAGCAGTGGTGAGGGCAGCACACTCACCTTATTCATGGCTCTGATGGAGCAAACATAATGCCGCCATAGCAGCTCCTTTCGGTTACAGCTTCTCCAACATGGAGCACACTACCTGTCGGGTGAAATAGCCCTAAAATGCCATAACTACAGGCCAGAGTCAGAGGGGGAGATATGTCCCTCAGAAATAGGCCTGCGCATGAGGACGTGCAAAATAAGGCCTGTGCCCAAACATGAAGGAGCAGATTTAGGCATCTAAGCCTAGTGAGGCCTGAAAATGTTCCTTGCCACACATGAGGGGAAGACCTCATGATCCTTTTGAGAAAGATCCAAAAAGGCTGGGACAATCTTGGAAAATACGGCAGCGTCCAGCATGTCTATTTGTGTGCAAACTGGCACTGCAGAATGGAGTTTGTACTTTGACCCAAATCATTGCCTTCCAAGGCTGTTTTTCCCGTTCAGTTAAAGATATGCTCCTGAAAATGGGGAAAAGTAGAATCAAGGAACTGTGTGTTTGTGCATCATGAGCCTATCACGAAAAGTCATAGTTCACAAAATCCACATGGAGTAACGTGAAATTGCCACAGAATTAAGGGTCACAGGTGAAATCATCTGCATCCATTGTGCTTTAAAACATCAACACTTGAAGTGTCCACATGTTCAGTTAAAGTCATGTAAAATACATTATGTTGTCTTTCTATAATCAGAGATTGCAGGCAACCACTTTGTGAATGTTTTAAACATATTGTAATTGTGCCATTCTAATAGCTGATTTAGAAAAATGCTTGCAGTGGGGGAAATGCCAGAGTTTCACTTTCATTTCTGCTGTGGGTTCCTGAGGTGTGATCCTGGCTGTGTCTAAACCCCATTGTCAAGGGGATGGCTTGAGGAATTCTCTGATTTTCCAGTGTTACTACCAAAAGCACTTAAGCCGATCATAACATCTTCCGTAGCTTGCATTAGCCCTTTGAAGCAGGAACAGCAACCCTTGTGACATCACAGCCCCACAAAGCAGAGGGTGGGGCAGTTTTATGGAGGGGGTTGATGTCCCATTACACACAATGGGGAGATATGCTTTTGGTTGTGTAATATCCCCAGAATCCATTTCAGAATATTCATGTGCAGATTTTTGGAAAGCTATCTGCAAGATGCATCTGATCAACCGAAAATTTTGTTGGCCCCAACTTTACAAAACCCATAAGGGAACATTTGGTTATGTTCTCTGCATAAATATGACGATCATACAAATTTGAGAAAATGTGTAACAGATGATAGGCATTCTGCCCATCGAATGCCTGATTTTTCAATCATATAATTTGGGTGGAAAAGAGGGAAAACTGTAGCTTTGCACCAGTAGGTCCCACAGTCATCAAACAATGTTTAGGTGACTGCCGGAAAAATATAGTATCTAGAAATATGGCCATCGGTTAAATAAGGAGAAAGGGTAGTTATTAAAATGTGAGATTTCTAGGTACCAAAGCCAGATACAACTCCCTGTTTTGTCGGATGATTGATGGGGTAACCTCCTATGAATGCTCAAACCACTCCTCCATTCTCGGGGACTTATGGTTTATGGAGGAGGAGGGAACCCAATCATTTGTGCGAGGAGGATGACAGAGCTGCGATGTCATTTGGCTTATAAATAGTTTACTCCTCCTCAACTGGGGATTCTCTCTGCAAATTTTGTGGTGTGCAGCTGACTGAAAATCCGGTGCTTGCAGAAACTGGGTCTAGTTCTGGAGTGAAGCTGGGACATGCGGAACTGGTTGGAAGGACAGAGTGAGTCCTTGATTGACCCCTTTGATGGTCCTGGCAGTGAAGCCCTGGCGCCATTGATGACTGTAGAGTGCTTTTCTTCTGTAAGTATAGTTCTCCACAACCATAGATTAAACAAGTCCTATCTATTTAAGCACTACCCTTGAGTGTCCCCATCAGGAATAATCCTCGTTGCTATCTGTTTGTGAAATTTAGTCATTAGTCACTCTCCCCTTGACAAATACTGTGTTACTCTGTGCATTTAAGTCATTCTTTCTATGGAACAAAATCATCCCTTGTGCATCTGTTGATTATAGTTTTCTTTCCCCTGAAAAGTCCTTTGTGTCTTTGCATAGTTAAGTAAGTTATTTCTCTAGTATTTGGCTCAGTAAATCAATTAATTCCCCCACTGAAATTAACAGAAAAATGTTGTTGCAATTCAAAATCAACCATCTTGTGCCGAGTGTTGTTATTTAATTGTTATAGTTATTAAAGTGCTGCCCCAAAAGAATTATTCCAGCATGTATCCATGTGTAAAATTGTGTGTTTAAAAAATAATCCTCTTTGCATCTGTCATATTAAACCCAAACTGTTGCTCCCACTTTGTGAATCTCTTTGCCCAAAACATGAGTTGCCCGTCATTTTCACTAAAAACCGTGGTTCATATGTGCCTTTCTCATTGTGGAAAGTGTGTGTGTAATTTCCAGCTCCAGCTTAATGTAGTGATATTTGTAATTTCGTTTTTCTAAATATTTCTTTTTACCTTTGAAAAATCATTTTTCCTACTCTGTCTTTCTTTCTCTATCATACCCTGATCATGGATTCGAATTATATCCCCTTTTATTTTTTAATTTTTCTTTATCTTGTGCTGCTTGTGTCAAAACCAGATTTCCTATGTGTGCTAGCTTGTCTGTTTTGAAGCCCTATTTGTTCTCTAGTGTAAGCAGCCCATAAGTATCCTTGAGTTCTGTCCCAGGGTGGCAGTATTGAATCATTGAAAACTGTGTTTTCCATTGTCACAGGGGGAATGCTTAATCTTCCTGTAATCAGTTGAGGGAAATATTTTGGCATTGCTTTTCACAACACAAAGTTGGTGTGGCATTGTTGTCTCTTGTAACCTGGTTATGTTCTAGAAGCCTGTGCATTGCGTTGCCACAACTTTAGTGGCTGCTGTCATATTTTAGTCCTGATTGAATATTAAAATAATAAATTATCATTGACAACACACCGGCCCGCTTCCTGATCTATTGAGAAAAGGGGTGCTGGTGGAGTTTGGGTGTGAAACGGGGTGGAGGCATCCTCAAAAGAATTGTGTGGAATCATAAAACATGTTTTCTTGTGGTTCACCATCATTGCAGGGTAGAAGGTCCCTGACATGCTTGTGCTGCATAATATCTCATGACATACCTTTGCCTGCCATACTTCATTCGCACACCCATCTGCGACACAGCAGCAGGGGCAGCAGCAAGGACTCCTCTTTCCACTCTTCCCCGGCAGGCGACTGACAGCCCAAAGGGGTTCCTCTTCCTCAACGCCATTGTTATGATTGGACCTGCGGTCACGCAGGCCAGTCTGACCATCGCTGGGGGCACCCAGTACACACAGTACCTGCACAGTTACAGGCTTGCTTGCAGGCCATGGCCAGCCGAGTGACTTGTGGGCTGCACCCAACCGACATCAAAGGACAGGGGGCTCCCTGTCCACCCATGGTCACCCAGGCACCTTAGAGGTCTGGGGTTATCCAGGCCATCATGTCCACATGGCTGGTGTTGCCCAGCAGGGGTACCGGACCACACATGCAAAGTTGCCCAGCAGGGGCTCTGCTGCCACAGGCTGACATGGGGACAGAATTGCCCAGCAGGGGCACCATCCTCGTGCAGGCCCTTGCAAGGTAGGCCCTCTGCCTGCTTCACAGCGCCACGTGCTGCGAAGAACAACACAACAGGCAGGAGTCAGTTGGTCCAAGACTGACAAGCGGGAAGCCGCTCATTACTTTTTTTAATTCAGTCACATGGTCACTCACACGTGACATAAAAACAAGACCTGCGAGATACCATGATCCCAGGAGGGGTGACACACCACACCTAACTTGGTTACAATGACTCAAAAGCGAATGCATTTGCTTTTTGATTTGTAAAACATATTTTGTTTCCGATGCTAACATTCATGAATAAAGGATCAAAAAATAAGATCAATTTCCAGAAAGGTTACAAAGTGTAAACCTTCACAAATGCTACTCGTTTATCCTCCTACCATTCTTCCTGGAGTCTAGCATTCTCTTGTCCACTTTGTAATATAATTTTAAGCGCTTTTTAATTTGTCATACTTGCAGTATTTGTTTATTAATCAAAAATGGCTGAATGTCATTCTGAAAAGCCTCAGCTACTGCCGTGCACACTTTGAGAGCTATAAAGGATTTTGGTGCTAGGGGCTGCTTGCTTTCAGCCTAGATTTAAAAATCATTGCTGGATGAATTTCCATAAACCCAAAGAAAGACAACTTTCAAGGACGGTGAATTTTCCCTATCGGAAAACCATTGCAAAAGAAAAAAACACACCTTTCTTTGATGCTTTATAACATTTGAAATTTAGTAAGAATGAGTGCCAAACTTTCCAATTTTTTCCCTAAAAGACCAAATAAATGTATGTTGGCTTAATGTCATACTGATGCATCAAATGGGCAAAATATACAAGCCATAATATTTTCAGAGAGTCAGAGTTAGGTTTTTGGAATGAACCTTTTAGTCCAACCACACAAACAGAGTCGTCGATGAAAAGGAAGGGGTCTGCATCCAAATTCAATTATTATTATTATTTGTTTTGGTTCATTCCAAACCTTTACAAAAATAGTAAAAACATTTATTTTTTACAATTGTTCTTAAAAACAAAAGTCTTAATATCAAAACATTATATAAACCATAAGCTCCTTGAACACTAAAAAACTCATTTAAACTAAAAGAAAATCCAACAATTATGAACTGCTTTTTAAATTCAAACCTAAAATTCATTTTCAATCTCTAAAATGTAAATGACAAGCTAAAAGATATTTAATAATTTACAATTCATTTAAGCAAGTTGGTGTTACTGTTTTTAGCAGCTCATCTACTATATGCGTCAACAATTGCACCAGTGCAAATATTACAGGCCGATGTTGATCCAACATCATTCTATCCCATAGCAATAAAAGACAGTCTTCAAAGTCAGGATTTACAAATTTCACTAATAAATTTGTACGCATATTTCTAAAATGAGGGCATTCCAATACCAAATGTTTGAGAGTTTCATTCTCTTCCATACAAGGGCTAAAATGACAATTTGATTCCGTTCTGGCCTTATTTGTGGTTTGCCGATGTAAAGTTCTCTCCCGCGTATGAAATTGGTTTAATTTGAACCTCATATAATATTTACGATATTTGTTACTGGGAAATACCTCCAAGTAGGTGCTTCTCGGTAAACGTTTTCATGAGTAGTTTGCATAATCAGTATATGTTGAATAGTTTTTCAGTTCAGATATTGCTCTTATCCAATCTTGTTCGAATAATTTATTTTTAACATGTATAGGTCTACTGATTAATTCTGATACTGGTGTGTCCAAGGTTGTGAGTGAGTATATCCTCGACTCTTGGAATCTTTGCAGTGAGGGTGTGTGAGTTAAAGCCTCATTTAGCCCAATATATAGTGAATTTTTAGGCGGGTCCATAATCTTTCCATACATTGTAAGACCACACCATTTTTTCCTGGAAGAAAGAGATATAAGACCTAGTTCGTGGCGGATGATACAATTAGGGATCGCTGATGAAAGCCATAAAACTGATTTAAAGACGCATTCCTGTATTCGGTACAAAATATTATTCATGTTTAAAAGACATATGTCAAGGATGTATAAGAGAACACTTTCCACCTTCAAATTCCATAAATCAAGTATCGGTATCAGAGAGAAACTACAATATTTACCATAAATAATTTTTGCTTGGGACAGAAGTGGTCTGAGTTTGGCCTTAAGTTGATCATACCACATTTTCATTGTATAGCTTTTTGATACTGAATATCCCAAATAAATTGTCTCCTGAATGATTGGTATATTGGTGTCAACAATAGTCCATTTATACATATTGTATTTTGATTTCTGTTGTATGCCATTATACATGTTTTTGTAGCATTTGGAGACAGATTATGTTCATTAGCAAATTGCTCAAACAAATTTAGCTTTAATGGTAGCCCTTCTGGGGTAGGATCAAACAGTTGGTCCTAGCCTTAAAGGGAATACATTTTCTTCCTGCCATGATCTATCCATGTCTCTTATGTAAAGATTGAATAGGCATGCTGCCAAATTACATCCTTGCTTCAACCCCATTTCTGTAGGAATGGCATCTGTTGTATCTCCTTCGATATTAACTCGTATCCTATAAGATGTATATGTATGTAAACGGGTTATCCAGTAGATTAAGTTAGATGGAACCTTCATTTCCACTAACTTAGACCAAAGAAGGTTCCTGATCACTGTATCGAAGGCTGCTGATATATCAATAAATGCCATATACATAGGGCGGGCATCATTGTGTTTAGTTTCAGCAATCAAATGACCTATTAAAGCAGCATTCAGAGAATTACTCATTTGTCTGTGGAAGCCCGTTTGGAATTTCGATTAAAGAGAATAGGTTCCAATATGGTTTTCTAGGTCACGTAATAAAAGTATAGGAAAGACCTTGGCTTCTGTATTAATTAGACAAATCGGTCGGTAGTTAGCTGGATTCTTTGGGTCACCTTTTTGGAAAATCTGAATAATTATTGAAGTGGTCCAGGACTCTGGAATGTTGCCAGTTCTAATTATCAAGTCGTATTTTACTTTCAATATGGTTGCCCATAATCTGGGGTCTGTTTTATAGATGCAAGGAGGTATGCCATCCACTCCTGCAGATCTTGAAAATGTTAGTTTCCCAATTGCCTATTCTATCTCCTCTTTGGACCACTTCAAATTAGACATTTTGCTTGGAGGTAGGGAGTGAAAAGGATGATTCTTAAATTTAATAGGAATAGTATATTTCATGGTAATATATGGGATCCAAATTCAATTATATTGTCCGAATTCACTTAAGAGCAAAGTAATTGGGCCTTATTACGAGGATGCTGCCGGTATTTTTTTCGGTGCCCAGGAGTGGGCAATTACCGGGTAATTACGGCCTTGCTGGACCCAGAATTTGCCCATTCCTGTGCACCAGAAAATATTCTTCCCCATTCCCATTTGAGCCTCATAGGGCTCAATGGGAATGGGGAAGCCGGAGGCACCGGCACCATTATAAACGGTTCCGGTGCATCCGACATGCTCTGCTCACGGGTGCCGGTACGGCTGCCAGGTCAGGCCTGGAAGCCGCAATGGCAATCTGTTAAGGATTTCAATCAGGCAATACACCCGGGTCTCATGTTAGCGTGCAGTGCGCAAATGAAATACTTATTTTATTGTGTCTATAGGTTCAATATTCTGAGTGATATACCGCTCATATCACACCCCTCCTCAAAATGGAGCAGGAATCAGGCTGGTTGGTAAAGGTAATATTTATTTATTTATTTATTTAAAATTCTAATCAAACATATGTTTTAATATATGGGGCAGCAATCACCAATGTGGTGACAATACAAATAAGAAAATAGGTAATACAGTTGAATTCACTTTTAGCAATACAAAATAGAAAACACAGAGTACAGAACAGTTTTGGCTTGTTTGACAGATAGTGATTGAGTTAAGATTTCCCCATGTAAATTTCTCAACTAACAAAGAAGCAATTCTACACAGATGTAAGGGAGCAGCAGATATTCAGGAATAAAGAATAATCAACAGAATTTAAAGATAACCTTCCCTCCCCAAACAAGAGAGAAAACGGTTTTGGAAATTGGACACTTTTGAAATGACATTTGAAAATGCCTGTGTGAACCATGAAAAGTGTGCAAAAGTCCTTAAATCAACATAAATCTCTATGGGAGCAACATGGGAAAGATGCCAACAATCATAAGCTTTAGTATGAGCAACATCAAACACTTTGAATCTTAATGGAAGTTTGGAAATACTTGAAATTGAAAAGCACATGTGTAAAACTTTGCAGAATTGCAAATTCCCGCCTAAATTTCACTCAACGGTTTTTAAGAAAAAAGGGTAAAATACACTGTTTATATGTTGGCATGTAGCTACAGGTCTTGTGTTTAAGTCAGAGTTGAAATCAAGTCTCTATTAAATTGAGGAAGTTATGCAAGGTTGAATAAGAGGCGTTTTTTGAAAAATCGGGCAGTGAAAACAGAAAAGAACTCAGTTTGGACAAAAGGATCTGGTGCCAAAAACAGCACTTTTTAAGGTTGAAGAGCTAACATTTTAAAAGGCATTATTGGTTTTCAGCACAATTCATTCACTTTGCTCCATGTTGACTGCGGCAGAGCCCACTGGCATGCTCCTGCAGTGAGAACTCTGTTTTCACCCCTCCCCCCCCCTCCGACTGTGTGTGGCAGGGTGTGCATCTTTCTTATGGTTGTGACCCAAACGCAGTTTCAAGATTTTGGCAGGCACAGGAGTCAGCACATCCATTCTGGGCTGTTTCCTTCACCATTTCATTACAGTGATGTAGTGGGGTGCATTGGAATGGGTCAAAATATTGCACAACCCGCAAGCAGAACTCGTAGTTTGCCAGTACGGGAACTATGGTACCGGCATGCTTACTGGTACCAAAGTTCCCAGACCAGCAACTTTATAAATTGACTAGCTTGAGACGGTGTTGTAGGCAGAGCCAGAGGGACATTCTCTGAGGTTCTCTACATGATCAATGTTTACTCTTTTTCAATTATCTATTTATAGGTGCATCTTGCCCTGAATGCCAAAGAAGTGAAGTTACTGCCCCCACTGTCTGAAGAAGATACCATTTCTGCTGTGCCCTCCTAGTTACCTTTCTATCAAATATACAAGATTAATGCATGTTGTCAATATTATTTAAACATAGTCGAACATGTTCCCTGTGCAAACATATTCCATTTGCTGGGCAACTACTGCACAAGCTCCAGCCTACCGAGCCAAAAAACCTGTGGGATGTGCTCCTCTAGGAGCCAGATCATTGTTAGCTTTGAGGCTAAACTGGTATGCAAAGAGAAAAAAGGGAAGAGGCTTTCTCTAGCTATGCCCTAGCCTCCTGGAGCAACAGCTAGCTAGCATTCACTGTCGTTTGGATCTTGGGGATCACTACGACCCCCAGAATTCTGATGGCCGAAAATAATGATTTTTTTCTTTTTTTAAATCCCATTTAAGACCCCCTCCAATCCCACCCATACTACTATTATATCCCATACCCCCCCAAATATTTATGTAGTGTAAGGGGGGTGGGGCAAAAAAGTCAGAACTTAAGGAGTCGACATTTTGGGCCATTACCCTGTCTTTTCTTTTATCCTCATGGGCGGTAGTGTGCCATTTCATTGGGCAATTAGCATTTTAGGCAAATTGTTGATTCAGGATGATGGCTTTTGCAAGAAGGGGAATTCCCCATCCTGATTTTAAACTGTACATAACGTGTTTTAAACTTGTATTTCTTGTTTGTAGATGGTATTTTTTAACACGTCTGTCTTTTTACAATGGTATGTATTGATGTGTCATAGCTGAACAACATGTGTCAAATAAAGCTCATAATGATGATGATGATGATCACCCATATGTATATACCACCAGTGCAATATGGGATGTGACGAGGCAACTTATGGGGCAGCAGTGGTCCAGGGATGAATTTCGGTTTCTAAACAAAAGAAATCAGCCTCCCACCTCTAGTACACCAGAAGGGATCTGAACAGATTGGAAACACAAGCAAATTATAAACCTCCTTGTCCAATTTCTGTAACATGGACGGAATGGCATGTTTATCTCTGAAAGCTTGTGGATCATTGGTTAGTTCCAACACTGCAAAAATACAATTATTACCCCTTGATAAAAGGGACTGTCCAGTCAAGGTTGTATACAAATATTGACTTCATTATTATCACAACAGACAGCTCTAGTAACACTATGAAATATAAAAACACGTTAAAGGAATGCAGAGGACAGCAAGATTCAAAGAAGGAAAAGGGATGCACTCAAGATACTCACAGTAGAGTAGTCGGTATGGTAAATAATTGAAACAGTTAAAGGATACTTGGCTTTAGCACAATGGGAGCAATAGGTCTTAAAATGTCTCTAGGGGCCTTCGGAGAACAACCAGGTGCATAGAACCACAATGCACCTTGTACTGTAGGAGTTCTTGGTACTCGACAGTGGCAAATCAGCTTCAGTGTGCTTTGCAGGCTAATGTGACAGAGCTCAAGACAGGAATCAGCTGCGGGTATCAGGCGGCAAGACAATTCGATGAGCAGAGCTGAACGAACGGCTGCAGGCTGGCCTACACAGTCGCTTGGGGTCAGGAATCCTTGTCTCAGTGCTGGACAGCAGTTCTGAAGAACTGGTCAAGACATCTCCAATGTCTTTAAGCAACTGTGGCCTGACAACGGTCTGCCTTGCAGTCGGTTACAGCTCGAGGTACTGGACTGGTTCGATAAAGGCAGACTTTGGCAGATGTTAATCAAGGCACTTCTCACAGCTTCTTCACTGGGCTTGTTTCATCCTTTAAGGCAGATAGCCCAAAGCTGAGGAGTTTGTTGCAGACAGCTGCTTTGTTCTTGGTTTCGTGTTCAGAGACCTTCTGGCACTACCCACCTCAGAAGCTTGCTACAGAGCCAAGCAAGGCATGCTGTGTGCTGGTTGAGTACCAGTTCTGGAGCTGCTGGAGGCTCCTCAGGATCCGGTATCTTCCTGTGTTCCCTGGGGGATGTTCAGGGAAGGGATCTTGCTTCCCTCTTTGGAGGTCCTTGCCTTCCTTCACTGGCAGAAGATGTGAGGCAGACTTACCCACAACCAGGGTCCAATGCTAAGTTCTTCTTGCTGCTCCTTTCAAAGTCTTCAAATGATCTGACCAATGAGGGGCTTGGCTCTCTTTTAGAACCAAATGGGCCACAGTGATTGGCATACTCTAAGCCTCCTTAAATGAACCAATCCTGGGGTCCCCACCAACCATCTCCAGTATGCGTAAAGTCATAACCAGAGTGCTTTGCAACAGAAATGGTAAAGGAATGAAAATATCTGATACTAAGTCCCACCCATCTTTCTGTCTGTTGTGGATGAAAGGGTATCTCTGGTTAATGGAGCTCCTGCCCTCACACACGAGTGCAACACGGAGGCAGCTATGTGCGGGGTGCGCAAATCCATAAAATTCTGGTCTAAACTCCCAATTTCTGTGATGGGCAGAGCAGCGATCACTAAAATGATAATACTACCAAGGTTCCTATACTACTTACCAACATAACATACTATATACCCCCACCCTTCTTCAGTAAACTGGAAACCCTAATCAGAGACTTCTTGTGGGGCATGCCCAGACACAAACTCACACTAAACATTCTAACACTCCCCCACAGGGAGGGCGGAATACAACTGCCCGATTTCCAGAAATACTATCTAGCTGCTCAACTGAGTCACGTCACAAAGTGGTTGTCGGATGAACCAACAGCTGAGAGAGGCCTTCTCCAACAACTGACGACATCAATGCATCCCAAAGAAATAATATGGAGCACACAAGTTGGCCCTCCTGAGCCACCTATGATAGTGAAACTGGGGAGACAAGTCTGGAACAAGGTCAGTTCATTGCTCGGAACGCAACACCCATACATGCCCGAAATCCCCATGCTTGCTGATGTCTGCAGGACCCCCACCGACCTACCGGCAATGAGAAGCTGGGAGAATTGTGGCCTCTACACAATGGGAGACATGTTTGAAGAAGGAGTATTCAGGGACTTTGACTCATTACAAACAAAAGATGGGCTTGCTGCAGGCCAATTGCTATGTTACCAAAGGGTGAAACATGTAGCCAAGAAAAACTGGAACACATGCCCTGAGGAACCGGAAACGCACCCTCTCGTGCAGGAGATGTACAATCTGAGCGATGGATGGAAGCCGACATCCAGGTTGTACATCCAAATAAATGATAGACTCAACCCGAGAAGTGCGCATCTGAAAGAGAGATGGGAGACAGACCTGGGAACGGAAATCACAGAGAGTGAATGGACCAGGGCCCTGATGTATCCAAAGGAGGTGTCGTGGAACGCCTGGTTCAGACTCATTGAGCTGAATGTCCTCTACAGGACCTACAAGACCCCACACAGGGTAGCTACAATCAACAACAAAACCCTGACAAAATGCCCATGGTGCACTAGCGAACACGCGGATCTGGTCCACATGTTCTAGACTTGCCCCAAATTGCAAAAGCTCTGGTCCGCTGTCGAGCAAACTTCTAGGAGAGCAGGAGTGGAAAGATACGAGTGGACGCCTAAGGAGTGCCTCCTGGGCACGCATCCCAGATTAAGCAAAATCAAGCATATCATAAAACTGATGGACATGGCGTGCATACTAACAAAGAGAACGATTGCAATGGCTTGGAAATCGCCTGGAGGCCCTAAGTACAAACTCTGGATCAGGGAAATGGAGGGATGGACTACCGCTGAAACCAGAGCCTGGGAGGATGGGATCAATCAGGGTGGGGGGGAAGCGAGCACAGCACTGGAATCCTGGAAAGCCCTCATGAGAGACATGATCTTCTCGACGAACTTTAAACCCCCGTGAGCCAAACTCCTACCACAAACTGCATGCACGGAACACTGACACAAGGGCCAGGCCCACACCCTCCCTGGTATTGTAACCCCTTGGAACAACAACATAGCGTCCAACTAAAAACCCAAATGGGAAGAGCGAGACAACCACAGCGGTACCAGGAAGGGTGACAGTCAAAGTCATTGTTTGTTTATTGTTAACCACAGTTTACCAAGCAGACACGAGATACACCGGATGTTATGATACATAATCTGTGTTTAAATGCTTTTGTTTATGCATAAATGCCAATAAAAACATTTAAAAATGAAAAAACGAGTTGATGGAGCTCTCTGTAGTTCCTGATTAAAGTGACAGGTCTCCCTTGAAGCTGTTGCACGAGCAGACTCTATACCACTGTAAACACTCAGTCCCAGACATGACAGTTCACTGTCAATCGATATTGACGGCGGGAGCTGGCTTTAGGTGCACACAGTTTATTAAAGGTTGTTCGGGTTTCCTGTCTCCTTTGTTAACCTCAGCAGCCAGATCCTATGTGGGCCTGTTTGAATTACCCTCTGAATGGTATGCGAGCGCTGCCACTAGCTGCAGTGCCCAACAAAAGGACAGGGTGCATCAATGGAGCCTTTGTTAATCAGACTGGCCATGGCAGGGGGAAGGTTTGGTCCACCCCCTTCTGGAGATGCATTGTGTACTCCTCTTGTCATATCCCAACTAAATATGACAGGGGGGACTGCACCTGTAGGCTATGTCTAACCAGAGTACACGGGTCTATGCGTGTGTGTGGGGTGAGCATAGGAAAATGTGTGTGGATTAGCCCCACATATTTTCAGGAGGTTAATCTACCATCATTGAATTTCATTTAAAATTTCAAAAAAGCTAAGGCGAGTGTACAACCCCCGTGTGCAGGGTCGAGTTCCTCACATGGATATGCATGCTACTATAACCTGCAACCTCCTCTTCCACCAACCACTGTTAACCACAACCTAATTGTACTGCTGTCCATTGCTGCCAGGCTAGGTGTGCATTATATAAAGACAGATGCAAATGCAATACAAAAAGATACCTGCCATGGCAGGAGGGATGCTAAAGGCAAAGACATCATCTAAACCAATGAAAAACCCAGCTTTATAACACCTTGGAAGGTTTGTAAGAGCTGAATCAGCTTTACCAAATGTGTTGCCTCATTCTTAGTTCAGTGTTGTTGATGTGGGTTATACTTCTCCTAAATTGCATGGGAGGCGACTGTGCTAGAATTCACACTTACGTGCATAAGGACCGCTCCCATGCAACTTTTGTCATTTCCAGAATTTAGTGGAAATGTGAAGAATTAAACATAGGCAAAATCGTGTTCACTTCTCTAATCCATTTTGGAAAAAGTGCAAATGCCGCCAGCAAATTACACTTTGCAGGCTGCACTTAAAATGGATTCCTATGGAATCCAGCTGCTCTAATCAGGAGTAAAAGTTAGTTCGATTCCATAGGGATCCTTTGGCTTTCATCCAGCATGAGCTACATTCTGGTTGAAAACCATAGTGCAATTTGAAGGCATGGCGGGAGAAACATGTATCTCATTCTGCGCACCTGCTCGGCCTTTAAATAGAATGAATATTACCCTAATAGCAAAAGAAAGCAAGACCAGCATATGCCTTACCTTTGACATGTTACCTATACGATCTGGGGAGCTCGAAAGTGAACATCTACGTATTTGGAAAAACAATGGCTGAACGCGTAATTTTTTTGCAAAGAAAATAGGCATTTTCAAGAGAAAGACCGGAAGTGCATTCGATTTTCCAGAGCAGAATGTACAACTGTTCAGCTCACTTTAAGCTATATGACACTTGGTGATAGCCAGGGGAGTAACTTTGTTTGAAATGTTTAGGTGGGCAAGACATCTAAAGGAAAGAGGTCGCTGGCAAATTAGGGGGACAAAATGATGTGCCACGAAAGTCCAGGGGAGGGGGACACGCAACACTCTTGTGCCCTCCTAATATTCGGCCCATGGTGATAGCCAACTTAGGTGCTTCATTAGAGAGCATCCATGCCAATAAATAGTTAATGATTATTATTCCGGAAGCTTCCCCAAGAGTCCTAATCAAGCCAGCCACGCGCGCAGAGGCACTCTAAGCGCCGCTTTAGCAAGCACGCAGGACGTCAAAGCCTTGTGCTGCATCCTTTAAATTTCTGAGAACTCATCAACTAGTATTGTCCTCATGTGCACACTGTTCACTTATTTCTCCTTAATAATTCAAAAGAAAACAATGATTAGCTGGAAAGGCTTGTTTGCAAAGGGAGCAGCTACAGTGATGTGTTCATCAGGACAGACAGGTTAATGCAATCCACGTGTGGCTACACCGAGAAAGGTACACTACATACGCCCCCGATCCAGTTTCTGCTCTCTACAGAACACGAAGGGGCGTTAGCTAAGGTCACAGCGTTGCTTGCTTGTTGCATCTGCTGCGAACATGTCAGGTCCGCGCTTTAAGCAAGTAAACACAATATAGGCCAATCTGCTAACACCTTACATTCCTCGACCAGAAGGCAGGCATTCATGCAAGACTGTGCGGGATTAAGTGGATGCAGGGCTTGTGTCGGCAGTGCAAAGTCACTTTTCAGCAGTGCAAATTCACCTGGAACCGGGAAAATATTCCATGGATTGGGCGTCTTACACAGCCCGGCGCACATCCAAATCAATGACAATGTGCACTGTGGTCTGAAGCAGATCCGGGGCTCTTGCAGCTAGCAGCCCGTGCCAGAGGCTGCCTGCCAGGGGCAGCAACATCCTGACAAGCTGTCTCGGGCCCGGAAGCATTGATCTGTCAATGGTGGAAACTCTCATGCAAAGCATGATTGTTTCCGTCTGCCCATGAAGCGGGGGTACATGTATGCCCTGCAATTGCAGTGATGTGTCTTTGAAGACCTGTCAAAGCAACTGCAATCACTGAGCAGGCATTTCGGGAGGGCTGGCATGTGTCCCATTATGTATTTATTTATTTATTTATTATGTATCTGTATTCCTTGCTGAGCACTCTCCACTTCTCCCCCTTCCAAGCACTTTTGACCCTTTCACCCTCCCCTGCACGTGCGCGTTCTCAATGTCACTGGCCTAGTAAGTCGTTGTTTTGTTCTCTCTTGTTACCCTCCCTTGCCTCGTCGCGCTCTAAAACACTTCTGTATGAGCGCGATACAAATAAAATATCAATATCGCATAGGCTCAGTGTTTCCAAGTCTATTGATGGTAGATGCAACGATAAAGCTGTAAACTATGGAGGACATGTGTGTGAAGAGAATGCAGGAAACATGCAGACAGAAGGAACAGGTAAAGGCAAAGCTGGAGACAATGAAGAAATTGCTTGTCACAAAAAGACCAAGCATGGACATGCAACATGGTGAAACAGTACTGAAGAGGCTAGGGTAGAGCTGTAAACCATTTAGGAGATGTGCGTCATGAGGGCACGTAATATTCCGATGGGAGGCAACAGCACATATGGAGCCCATGAAAGCCTTGCGTGTCACAATAATGCAGGAAATGACCAGGCCATCATGGCCTAAACACCTCATTTCCATACCATCCAAACAACCGCTATATCCATTGATCATTCGGTGCAGAGATTTACCTTATGCAAAGTATGACTTAAATCGCTCTAGTATACTTGCAATTTTAGCTGAAATCCCTGCGTTAGATGATCTGCAATCCTCCGATATTGATTTGGTGGAATTTATCTGCGATAATGATCTTTCTGTTGCACGGTTTTGGGTGTCCTCACGAGTGGTGTTAAACACATTGTGGCTTGCTAAACACGAAATATATGAACTAGGTTTTGAGCTTCTCACCGATGTGTCAAACCAAGTTCCTTTTCCTGCGGTGCAACATCTTGCAATGCAGCCCTATATTTCTAACCAGAGACAGGGCTTATGTGCTCAGTCGAGTAATCATAATTATTACCCAATGCTACAATCTATATCTAAGCAGTCATAACTAACCTTGCAACACCTCCCACCATTTTTATCTATGATAAGTTGGAATACTCGAGGACATGGGCATTTACTGAGGAATAGTTCTAATGAGATATCGAAGCATGATATTATCCTATTTCAAGAAACTTGGCTCACGGAGCGACCAGTGTGGGATAACTTTGAAATAGTTTTTAATCCAGCAATACGATCTATGAAAGGTCGGCCCATGTCCGGTCTCCTTGTGGCCCTAAACAAGTCCTCCGAAGTTGTTCTAGAACACCAGTCTGCTCCAAATCGATATATTCAACTGGTAATCATCACAATAAGAGAACAAAAATATGCGATTGTAAATATATATTGGAATCCAGTTGCAATATCCACTAAAACATTTTTTAAAGATCTGGAAGAGTTATGGTCAGAGATTATTAAACTCCCTATATACCCGCATATTATTTTGGCAGGCGACTTAAATTTACACTGCCTGGATGTTCTCCATAATCGCAGAGATAGCAGACTGGTCTTATGGAACACCTTTATGGAGTCAAAAAACTTGGTTATGTTAAATGGTTCATGCTCGGCCGATAGTCCACCACATTATACGTGGAAAAGAGGTCATTCCGGTGCAATTATTGACTATATTTACGTTAATCGTGAACTATTCTTTGATATTAAGTTGTTTTGTGTGATCTCTACTGAGGACAGTGATCACAACATATTGAATGCGAAATGGCACTGTACGGCTCCACAGCGAAAAGAGGAGATATACAATACATACCATCCTCTACTAGTGAATAGAGGGATGAATAGACTTCATTGGACTGGACCCAACCTGACAAAATTTGCCAGAGTCTTCGAACAATCAATTGTGTATGAAAAGACACTAGGAACCAACAAGTCACTAGAGTATAGTGACTTATTGCATACATTTGCTACAACAAATAAGGTGAAGACAAAGTACTTCCCTTTGCATTCTTTTAACAAGGAAGTACAGCAACAAAAGTCCTGGTTTAGAAGAGAAAAAAGAGTAGTTTTAGCTTTGCCCTCCCAAATTAAATGGCAAGCCCTTAAATCATTGAAAACAAAACATAAAAATTGGATGAAAGCCCATCGAGCTACTCTTTATCAAATTGATGGAGAATGTATGCTCCAAAAGATGGGCTCAAAAAACTCTGCGCAAATATGGGCTCTAATTAATAAGACTAACCCTAATACGCAGATTTCACTACAAATCAATGATGTGGCAGAGGCTCAATGGGTTGAACATTATGCAAATTTGTATGCCTGTCCTGAGACTACAAACTCATTACTTAGTCAGTGTGATCCAGGAGCTTTTACCTTGCAATTCTCAGTAGCAGACATCTTATTTTACATTACCAAATCTAGTAGCTCACGTGCTCCCGGTCCAGATGGGATATCTAATTATATGATGAAACAAGATCCGAACCTATGGGCAAGGATTTTGTATCAACTTTTCACTACAATCATACGCACTCAACAATTGCCTAGATCATGGTCTCTCTCAATTATTGTCCCGGTGTTCAAGAAGGGTAATAGACAAGATCCGTCAAATTATAGACCGATTGCCCTTCTTGATACACCGGGCAAGATCTTCGCCCGGTTGATTCTTAGAGACTTGCGAGCATGGATTGAAACTGCTGGTAAAGCTGATGTATTTCAAACCGGATTTGTTGCGGGAAAAGGCACGGCAATAAACATTACAGCAATTAATGCGATTAAAGCTAAATGTGAATATCTCAACCAGCCCTTGTTTTTAGCTTTCGTAGATTTTAAAGAGGCTTTTGATTCAATCGATAGACACCTGCTAATTAACAAATTGATCAAAATGGGTTGCCCTAGTTCAGTGGTTAAATTGATTGCGCTTCTTTATACAAACACCGCAATTCAGATAAGAACCACTTTAGCTGGGCATCTAACTACTAAAATTGCGACAGCAAGAGGTCTGAAACAGGGCTGTATTCTGGCAGCTACTATTTTTAACCTATTTATATTGGACATGGGTAAGAATTTTATTGATATCAACTCAGATGCCCCAAAACTTGGGCCGCATCAAATTGCATGGCTATTATATGCGGATGATCTTATTTTAATCTCTAAAACGCCGGCCGGTCTACAGCGGCTACTACAAGGGCTTTCATTGTATGTTCAAAGAAACCATATGGCTGTTAACTTAAGCAAAACACAGATCATGCAATGTTATAATAATAAAAAAAAATGTCGCCCCCTAAAATCGTCCGTCTGGACTTTTCAGGAAGAGATTATCTCTATCACCCCGCAATACAAATACTTAGGAGTGATTATTAATAATCTGAAGTGTGACACCCCCTATGTGCAGGATATAAAACAAAAATTGCAAACATTAACAAGTCAAGCTAAAGTCCTTTTGCAAAAATTTGGTAAATTCACATGTTCGCAGATATTGTTATATTATACGCAAAAAGTTTTACCAATAATAACATACGGCTCAGAATGTAAATTACCAAGAGACCGTATGTTTTGGGATCGACTGGAGGCAAAATTCTGGCGGTCAGTGCTTAAGTTACCGAATTCAACACCAGGGCCTTTGATACGATATGAGTTGGGTGCTCTTTCAATGTTTGTATTTTATGCATGGAAACTGTGTTCGCTAATGAAGAAATTTCTGCTGTGCACTAATTGTTCGGATTTATCTTATATATTGGCCACATATATGTTGAAATCCACACACTTTTTTCCCAATAAGTGGAGAAATTCTGTTACCAATCTGTTAGTAGAGGCCGATATAACCATTGAACTGCTTCTAACTAATCCCAATCGTGCCCAGAGAAAATTATATCAGCATGACTGGATCTGCACTTTAGAGCTTTGCTCACAGTACAAAGATTATTGCAGCCTGCCTTTTGGTACGAAAAGAATGAGAGTTGCAGCCTCCTATTTACTTAAATTTCCCTCGCACCATTTTAGAAACAACTATCTTCGATTTAGATTTAATTTGTGGCCCACTAGAGAAATTTTAGCTCGAAGAGGTCAAATAACAAAACAAGAAAATAAATGTCGGTTTTGTCAATTACCAGAGTGCGAGGAAACTTTAAAACATTTGATAGTAGGTTGCCCCTCACTAAAGGATTTACGTTGTAAATATTTTAAAAAACTGTACGAAAACTATACCTGTTTAACTAAAGATGTACTGTGGTCTAGAATATTCTCCTCACCTCTCCAAGCTGTTCGTATAGCCACAGTCCAATTTCTGCTAGCCCTAAATCTTGAGACGAGCCCCTAAATAGATGACATGTGTTTTCCAACTAATACCTCCTTGCTGGTGGATCACTAGTGGTTCCAATGATGTGGAATTTGAATCTATTTGGATTGATTTTAGATGAAAACTCAGATGATGTATACATATGAATTGTGATTTTATTATTTTTTTTGCTGTTAATGAGAAACAATTTAAGGTTGAAGTGGTGAGTTTGTAGGGTTTTGTTGAATGCAGATTTTGAGCTTGATTCTATCCTGTTTTAATTTGTGATCAATTGTGTTATATATTAAATTGAAAGGTTGATTTTCAACCAACCAATAAAATAAAAAAAAATAAAAAAAAAAAAACACCTCATTTCATAGCTCTTGGAACAGGTTTCAAAACCATGCAAACACAATGGGCCTAATTCGTAGAAGCGTTTTATAATGGCAAGACCCCATTGGAAAACGCTCTCTGAATAAGGGCTAATGTTGGCATTTTTCCTGGCAACCAGTACCAAATTGTGTAACGATGTTGAGAAAACCCCAATGAGCCGCGCCTCCCTACTAAAAGGCAGCCTCCATCACCTTGCCCCCTTATTTCTGACGGGGGCGGTTTCCTTTGTGGCTCCAGAGCAGCACCGCGTGAATACAGTTTACGCCGTGTGCATGGTCTAACCCCCAGAGCTCCCCCCAGCCCTGAAAGCACAGCCTGTAACATTAGAAAGATACTGCACACCTGATTTTGACATGGTTCACTTTTGAGCTCTTACCCCGTTTTTTAAGGGGCGCTGAAAGTGCAATGAATGTGGCTGGAGAAAGTGCAAAGTCGAGATAGCAGTGACCCCTGAGCCCCTGATATCTACTAAAGGGGCGAGATCCTTTAACTCTACTGGGCGAATGTTAATAGTAAGAAGCACTTAGATATTGTTTTGTATCCTGTGTCTATTTTGCGGTTGCTCTAACTTTCTTTTTGTTAAACTTTGTTCTGTACTTTTGTCACTGTATAATTGTGTGATGGTTTTCGGACATAATTGTGAATTATATGTGTGTTTTGTTTTTAGATGTTTTTAGATATTGATAATGTACATTTGTCCAGTGAATAATACAAATATGTTCTTCTTTGGTTGATATGGAAATCGTGAGGAAGACCAATTTGTTCTGGAAGATTTTCCTGACACTCGGTCTAATTAGACAGGCATTGAAGAAAACAAATGCCTAAATACCACCACACCTTTATTAGTATAATGGGGATTTATTTCCATACAAAAATAACTTTTTCTGCTGGACAAGATTTTGTGTTGGAATGTTTGGACTACCCAGACTACCCCACACGGAGTCCTTCACTATCAGGATATTTAACTTCACCTTCCTTCAGAAACAGAACCTCTCTTTAGCCAAAGGGTGGCACATTGGCAATCCACCCTCCACCTTTTATCTTTCCTTCTCATCATCTCATCCATGGTTTTAAGTGGGCCGGGGCCTGCCGGCATGTTCCGAAATTTCGTTTTGAGGCGGGGCCCTGGCGGGGCCCACTAATCTCCCCTGGCAGCCCCGGCCACTACACAAAAAGGCTTTTTTTTCTACAGCCTGAAGCTCTCGCTCGTGTGCGAGAGCTTCAGGATTCAGAAAAAAATGCCTTTCAGCCATAATGGTGGCGGCGCACCTGCGAGGCATCCCTTCAAGCAAGAGATGCCTGTGGGCCGTCGCCACCATTAAGGAGATGACGTGAGGCCGCTGGAAGCAGAGGCCTTGCTTTCTAAATACTGAAGCTCCCGCTGGTTCGCGGGAGTTTCAGTCTTTAGAAAAAAGGCCTCAGCTTCCAGCGGCCTCACCCTTTCAGCCTTAATGGTGATGCTGCCCCTCCCCAGCTGGCGAGGGCCAGCGCCACCATTAAGGCTGAATAGGCGAGGCGCTGTCCCCTGCCAGGCAAGCCTTTAAAAAAATAAATGCAGAGGTCAGCACCCTCACCCTACTGGGGAGAAGTGGCTGATCTCTACAAAAGGCTGCCTGGCAGGGGTGACAGTAGCCCATTCAGCTGAGGCTCGTCAAGGGGGCGTGGCTTAACGGGCCAGCAAGACCCTCGCGGTTAAAAGAATCTCCGGGGGGATTTCAGCATCATTCTGAAACCAAATGTACAGATTTGCGTAAACACGAGGTGCAGGGGCGGGGGTGGATGTGTTTGACAGCTGAGCAGGGTTTGACGTAGACAATGGCTACGCTTCGGGAGAGCATTCAGAGATTCTGCCTCCTCCTGATCACCTGATGAACGGTTGCCCACACGCACTTCCGCATGATCCAAAGTCCCAGCATGCGGCACTGAGCGCGGCACCTCAGCAAGTTAGGGTGAGATTTCAGATCGCTAGCAGCCCGCCATCCATCATTCTAAGAAAGGTGCAATGAGTGAGTACCTGGGGTTTTCATTTCCCAAGCAGTCCTTTCTCTGAGCCAAAGTCCTGCACCATTCATAACCGTTAACGCTTTGCAGGTGGCGATGCGTGAAGGCGCCAGATACCTAGTAATAGACCTGGCTTCCATTTCCCTCCCTTGCCACTAACCTACCCCGCCCCCTCTCTCCCAGATCTCCCAACACACCTGGAGACTATGCAAATGGCAGCAGAGCATGGTATAAATCCCAATAACATAACCTGGCATCTATACACCCTTCATCGAATTGTATATACACCAGCGTACCTGCAGGCATTCGCCCACCATGCAGAGCTAAAACAGGAGAAAGGTAGCACATTGGTTTCTGTACTTCTCACCCTACCTCACAACAAATAAAACTGCACAAATAAAAACATGTATTCTGCTTCCTTTTACACTCGGATTGCATGCACTAGTCCAGTGGTGTGTTGACATCTGTATGACTACGTATGTCCCAAAAAGTGCTTTGCTTTCTACTGAGCATGACTTTGGAGGTGGAACTCACTTAACTGCTAGTTCCCCCTTTCTCCCGCCTTTAACTGTAAGTTACTTCACTGGAGACATAGGGGATATGCATGGTAAAATGAACATCAGCCTCAGGTCACTGATTGCAATTCCAGTAAGAAGAATTATTTCAGCAATTAAAGACATGTGTATGCAACTTGCAGATTACAGGTGGTCCCAATCACGGTAAAATAGTTTTGGGGTTTAAAAGGCGCCCTTCAGGGATCTATGTGCAAGTTAGAGACTCTAATACCTATCGGAGCTCAGTAGACGGACAAGAACTCTGCAAGTATCAGTGGTATCCTGTAGGCCACAGAGTTCAAGCTGGAGCGGCAGCACCAATGCAGTCTGTTTTCACACTTCCAAAGTTAATTAAATAAATTAGCATCCAGATTAGCGCGCTGGGTTCCTCTGGCCCAGTCAGTAAGGGGGAGCTTCTAGGCAATAGCCATGAGTATGTTAACGTATAACCCAGTGGAATCCATTTTCTTATCAGAAGCCAGGCCCTTCACCCTGGCCACCTGTTCCCTAGCTACACTTGTTCTGCCCCTCTATACTTGACTCTACTTCCCTGCCTCCCTCGCAGCTGTCTTCCTTCTGCTGCCCCATAACTTCAGCTCCCATAGGAACTAAGGAGCTCCCCATGTTGCCCCCACATGTCTGCTACTTGGTGGCCATTTGGAAATTGCGTTTTCCCTTTCTTTCCTCCCAGAATGCATTCCACTTTACAGCTTGTTCAACGTATGGGTGCTAGTATGAAAATTACCTGCAGCTACTGAGCAATACAGGTTCACATGATCGTGTAGCACTCAGGTGTCATTACTTCTCTCAGGCCCATAAGCCATTCTTGCCGGCTCACGGATGTGGGCCAAATTGCTAATTAGCACCCTCGGCAGGCGAGCCAGCCAATAAGGAGTCATGGAACGCGTGCTGACATTACTAGTGTTAATCCACATTCCAAACCGCCCAATGGTCTGTTTCCCTGCCCGCCATCTTCCCCCAATCAACCCTGCTTTTTTTTTTCTCCCTCCCCCCATCCCACTTACCTGTTTGCTGCTCCTGCAGATCCAGTCCTCACTCCGTTTGCCCACCATGGAAATGGAAGAGGGACTCCTTACCAATCCCTGCCTTCATATTCCATGGCAGCCATGTTGATATAGTATTTTCTCTTCATGAACAGGATGGCGCGAGGAGTCCCACTCAAGGAGAGACAATAAGTTCCATTAAAAAAAAAACACACACACACACATTAGCGCCCCTGTTGCGAACTACACATGTGCAATGGCAATATGCCCCTCTGTGGCGGGCCGACCATGCAGGTAACGGCCCACCACCCTTGTTAAAGGACCCTGGCTGCACTCAGTGTAAAGAAGCAGACAAAGAACTATAGGTCGGGGAGAAAGGGGGGAATGGCAGAAGGTTTAAAATTCCTTTTAGTAATAGGTGAAGCAAGTGGTGTGGAAAGGTCAGAGGGTGGAAAGGAGATGGTGATAGAAACAATTGAGTGATCAGATATGGATGGTGTGACAGTAGTATTATTGGCTGAGAGAGAGGTGGAGATGAATAAGCGATACAAAGAGTTACCTCTTGTGTGGGTAGGTAGGTTATGGATAGAGTGAAGAGCGTGGTCACTGAGAAAAGACTGTTCAGATTTCTGAGAAGTGTTTGGAGAGGGAAGGTTAAAGTCACCTGAGAATGAGGTGATGTTCAGTGGGAAGAGAATCAAGGAGTTGCCCAAGATCAACAAAGAATGTTCCAGAGGGACCAGTAGGGCAATAGATGGAGATGATGTCAACCGAGTGAGGCAGAGCAATAGTAGAGATGGTGAATTCTAAAAAGGCAGGAGAGGACACAGCATTGGAGATTTGTGAGGCATTGAAGCGGGAAGAGAGCAGGTGTCCGATGTCTCAACTTCTGCCAGTCAGCTGAGGAGAGTGAATGAAGGATAATTTTGAGTCGTTTAGGGCCGCCAGAGTGTCAGTGTCAGATGGAGAAAGCCAGGTTTCAGTGATAGCAAGAAGGTCTAGGGAAAGAGAGCTGGAGTGAAAGTAGAAAGTGATAAAGGACATTTTGTTGTATACAGAGTGAGCATTCCAGAGTGCAATATTCAATTGATGAGGTAAGGAAAAGTAAAGAATTTGAGTCTCAGAGTGTAAAGACCAGAGGGGGTGTCTGTACTTCTGCTCTCTATATGGCAGA
This sequence comes from Ambystoma mexicanum, assembly GCF_040938575.1. Lineage (NCBI taxonomy): Eukaryota > Metazoa > Chordata > Amphibia > Caudata > Ambystomatidae > Ambystoma > Ambystoma mexicanum. The sequence goes on along the minus strand of NC_090932.1, from coordinate 263,360,932 downwards.
GGAGAGGTACAGAGGACCCCAGCCAAGATTCTCTATTATTGGTGCCTGGTCGAGCAATCAGGCTGGTTCTTAAGTACAGTGTAGTCCCCAAGCACCCACAAAGGAATATACAAACACTGTATTAGTTAAGTCAAGGTTATGTACAATATCACGATAACTCATTTTGTACTCAGTTATCTATAATGGCAAATATACAGTTCTACGTGGTACCACAATTACTATTACATCTCTTTAAAGTGCATCAACTGTACGGTTAAATGGCACACAAATCAGTTCGTAACGGAAACCAACAATAGATATAAGAGGAAAGCAGTTGGTTAGAACGATTGGCAGAATACTGGCCCCTACCGCTATACACAGTTCTGTGTGGAGATCCCCCCCACCTGGGCAACCTGTAGAATAAAGCTATATCAGAAGCCCAATCCATATATTGTTCACAAGAGACTTTCCAATAGTTCTGCAACCCCAAAGTACCTGGCATTGTAGCGTTCCTCGTTGGGGAATCAACAGCCCTTCTTGAGTGCCCTCCCTTTAAAGCAGGAGTAACGGGTCGCCGAATGTCCGATGGAGAACAGGGTGAACTACGAGGATGAAGTGGCAGCTTCGTTCCTAGAGGTGCTTGTCGATGCGGAAGCAAAAACGTCCTGCAAGGAAGAGGTGTGCGGGGCACCTCGGTGTCGATAGTTCTGGACCACAAAGAGTTTGAAGAACTGTGGCCCAGCAAGAACGTCGATTCGTCAGCGTCTCTGTGGCCTTTGGGTGGCGGGAAACCCACCAGCGGATGCTCCTCGGTGCATCGACGGCCTGGCCTTCTCCGGCGTGATAAGATGGGCGGTGGTGCGGACGAACGTGTCTGTGAATCGAAAGTTCTTAGACAACAGGAGCACAGCGGCTCCGGTCGGCGATGGCAGTCGTCGACAGTGGTGGACAACAGTCCGGGCGCTTCTCTTTGGGATTCCGCAGCAGTCCCATTCTCCAGTCGGCAGCCTGTCGTAGGTCTGTCTCCCAGGGAGCTTTGGCAAAGATCAGCTGGTGCACGATGGTCCCTCGTAGGTTGGGAAGGTCCTCTCTGGGTCAGTCCTTGGGGACACAGCAGCTTTCAGATTGATGAAGAAGAGCAGTGGCAATTCTTCTCTTCCAGCAGGGCTTCAAGGTCAAGCTTCAGTTTCACTCCAGTTACTCTTTGTAGTTTGAACTTCAGCTTCTGAACACGATTCCTAGCAGTGAGAGGTCCCCAGATATGCTGTTGCTCTCCCAGTCAGGGCTTCCCGGGGTCTTTGGGAAGATCAAGGTAACATGCGATGGAAGGCAAGAGGCCACCTTGTCTCCATCAGGAATCTACTGATTCCAATGACAGGGCCTGGGCATCCCAAAATGGAGGACGCTCAGGGCACCAGTCAATTCAGCACGGAGCTGCCACCAGCCCGTACCCTGCTCTGTGGGACACACACATATGGTCTTTCCCCTTCTGTAATTGCTTGGCAGGCGAAGAAAGATGGTCTGGAGGGTTGCCCCGAGCAATGCCAGTGGTTAAGATTCAGTCTAAACCTTCCAGCCATCACCTCTTTGTTTTTGCTTTGTCACCCCGAGTGGGACGGGTATGCCCAGACGTTGGTCCCGTGCCTGCTGGGCCTAGAGACCCAAGCTACTCCTCACTGATGAGCCCCAACAAGGGTGAAACATGTTTGGGGATGCTTGTGGTCTCGTGCAGAAGGGATGTGACCTAGCAGTTCGGGCTGGACTTCCCCTTTTGGGGTGGGACCAAGCCTGATTTGCATATGGTCTTTCCCCTTCTGTAATGGCTTGGCAGGCGAAGAACGATGGTCTGGAGGGTTGCCCTGAGCAATGCCAGTGGTTAAGATTCAGTCTAAACCTTCCAGCCATCACCTCTTTGTTTTTGCTTTGTCACCCCGAGTGGGACGGGTATGCCCAGACGTGGGTCCCGTGCCTGCTGGGCCTAGAGACCCAAGCTACTCCTCACTGATGAGCCCCAACAAGGGTGAAACATGTTTGGGGATGCTTGTGGTCTCGTGCAGAAGGGATGTGACCTAGCAGTTCGGGCTGGACTTCCCCTTTTGGGGTGGGACCAAGCCTGATTTGCATATGGTCTTTCCCCTTCTGTAATGGCTTGGCAGGCGAAGAACGATGGTCTGGAGGGTTGCCCTGAGCAATGCCAGTGGTTAAGATTCAGTCTAAACCTTCCAGCCATCACCTCTTTGTTTTTGCTTTGTCACCCCGAGTGGGACGGGTATGCCCAGACGTCGGTCCCGTGCCTGCTGGGCCTAGAGACCCAAGCTACTCCTCACTGATTCACTGATGAGCCCCAACAAGGGTGAAACATGTTTGGGGATGCTTGTGGTCTCATGCAGAAGGGATGTGACCTAGCAGTTCGGGCTGGACTTCCCCTTTTGGGGCGGGACCAAGCCTGATTTGCATATGGTCTTTCCCCTTCTGTAATGGCTTGGCAGGCGAAGAACGATGATCTGGGGGGTTGCCCTGAGCAATGGCAGTGGTTAAGATTCAGTCTAAACCTTCCAGCTATCACCTCTTTGTTTTTGCTTTGTCACCCCGAGTGGGACGGGTATGCCCAGATGTGGGTCCCGTGCCTGCTGGGCCTAGAGACCCAAGCTACTCCTCACTGATGAGCCCCAACAAGGGTGAAACATGTTTGGGGATGCTTGTGGTATCGTGCAGAAGGGATGTGACCTAGCAGTTCGGGCTGGACTTCCCCTTTTGGGGTGGGACCAAGCCTGATTTGCATATGGTCTTTCCCCTTCTGTAATGGCTTGGCAGGTGAAGAAGGATGGTCTGGAGGGTTGCCCTGAGCAATGCCAGTGGTTAAGATTCAGTCTAAACCTTCCAGCCATCACCTCTTTGTTTTTGCTTTGTCACCCCGAGTGGGACGGGTATGCCCAGACGTGGGTCCCGTGCCTGCTGGGCCTAGAGACCCAAGCTACTCCTCACTGATGAGCCCCAACAAGGGTGAAACATGTTTGGGGATGCTTGTGGTCTCGTGCAGAAGGGATGTGACCTAGCAGTTCGGGCTGGACTTCCCCTTTTGGGGTGGGACCAAGCCTGATTTGCATATGGTCTTTCCCCTTCTGTAATGGCTTGGCAGGCGAAGAACGATGGTCTGGAGGGTTGCCCTGAGCAATGCCAGTGGTTAAGATTCAGTCTAAACCTTCCAGCCATCACCTCTTTGTTTTTGCTTTGTCACCCCGAGTGGGACGGGTATGCCCAGATGTGGGTCCCATGCCTGCTGGGCCTAGAGACCCAAGCTACTCCTCACTGATGAGCCCCAACAAGGGTGAAACATGTTTGGGGATGCTTGTGGTCTCGTGCAGAAGGGATGTGACCTAGCAGTTCGGGCTGGACTTCCCCTTTTGGGGTGGGACCAAGCCTGATTTGCATATGGTCTTTCCCCTTCTGTAATGGCTTGGCAGGCGAAGAACGATGGTCTGGAGGGTTGCCCTGAGCAATGCCAGTGGTTAAGATTCAGTCTAAACCTTCCTGCCATCACCTCTTTGTTTTTGCTTTGTCACCCCGAGTGGGACGGGTATGCCCAGACGTGGGTCCCGTGCCTGCTGGGCCTAGAGACCCAAGCTACTCCTCACTGATGAGCCCCAACAAGGGTGAAACATGTTTGGGGATGCTTGTGGTATCGTGCAGAAGGGATGTGACCTAGCAGTTTGGGCTGGACTTCCCCTTTTGGGGTGGGACCAAGCCTGATTTGCATATGGTCTTTCCCCTTCTGTAATGGCTTGGCAGGTGAAGAACGATGGTCTGGAGGGTTGCCCTGAGCAATGCCAGTGGTTAAGATTCAGTCTAAACCTTCCAGCCATCACCTCTTTGTTTTTGCTTTGTCACCCCGAGTGGGACGGGTATGCCCAGACGTGGGTCCCGTGCCTGCTGGGCCTAGAGACCCAAGCTACTCCTCACTGATGAGCCCCAACAAGGGTGAAACATGTTTGGGGATGCTTGTGGTCTCGTGCAGAAGGGATGTGACCTAGCAGTTCGGGCTGGACTTCCCCTTTTGGGGCGGGACCAAGCCTGAATTGCATATGGTCTTTCCCCTTCTGTAATGGCTTGGCAGGCGAAGAACGATGGTCTGGAGGGTTGCCCTGAGCAATGCCTGTGGTTAAGATTCAGTCTAAACCTTCCAGCCATCACCTCTTTGTTTTTGCTTTGTCACCCCGAGTGGGACGGGTATGCCCAGACGTGGGTCCCGTGCCTGCTGGGCCTAGAGACCCAAGCTACTCCTCACTGATGAGCCCCAACAAGGGTGAAACATGTTTGGGGATGCTTGTGGTCTCGTGCAGAAGGGATGTGACCTAGCAGTTCGGGCTGGACTTCCCCTTTTGGGGTGGGACCAAGCCTGATTTGCATATGGTCTTTCCCCTTCTGTAATGGCTTGGCAGGCGAAGAACGATGGTCTGGAGGGTTGCCCTGAGCAATGCCAGTGGTTAAGATTCAGTCTAAACCTTCCAGCCATCACCTCTTTGTTTTTGCTTTGTCACCCCGAGTGGGACGGGTATGCCCAGATGTGGGTCCCATGCCTGCTGGGCCTAGAGACCCAAGCTACTCCTCACTGATGAGCCCCAACAAGGGTGAAACATGTTTGGGGATGCTTGTGGTATCGTGCAGAAGGGATGTGACCTAGCAGTTCGGGCTGGACTTCCCCTTTTGGGGTGGGACCAAGCCTGATTTGCATATGATCTTTCCCCTTCTGTAATGGCTTGGCAGGTGAAGAACGATGGTCTGGAGGGTTGCCCTGAGCAATGCCAGTGGTTAAGATTCAGTCTAAACCTTCCAGCCGTCACCTCTTTTTTTTTCCTTTGTCACCCCGAGTGGGACGGGTATGCCCAGACGTGGGTCCCGTGCCTGCTGGGCCTAGAGACCCAAGCTACTCCTCACTGATGAGCCCCAACAAGGGTGAAACATGTTTGGGGATGCTTGTGGTCTCGTGCAGAAGGGATGTGACCTAGCAGTTCGGGCTGGACTTCCCCTTTTGGGGTGGGACCAAGCCTGATTTGCATATGGTCTTTCCCGTTCTGTAATGGCTTGGCAGGTGAAGAACGATGGTCTGGAGGGTTGCCCTGAGCAATGCCAGTGGTTAAGATTCAGTCTAAACCTTCCAGCCATCACCTCTTTGTTTTTGCTTTGTCACCCCGAGTGGGAAGGGTATGCCCAGACGTGGGTCCCGTGCCTGCTGGGCCTAGAGACCCAAGCTACTCCTCACTGATGAGCCCCAACAAGGGTGAAACATGTTTGGGGATGCTTGTGGTCTCGTGCAGAAGGGATGTGACCTAGCAGTTCGGGCTGGACTTCCCCTTTTGGGGTGGGACCAAGCCTGTTTTGCATATGGTCTTTCCCCTTCTGTAATGGCTTGGCAGGCGAAGAACGATGGTCTGGAGGGTTGCCCTGAGCAATGCCAGTGGTTAAGATTCAGTCTAAACCTTCCAGCCATCACCTCTTTGTTTTTGCTTTGTCACCCCGAGTGGGACGGGTATGCCCAGACGTGGGTCCCGTGCCTGCTGGGCCTAGAGACCCAAGCTACACCTCACTGATGAGCCCCAACAAGGGTGAAACATGTTTAGGGATGCTTGTGGTCTCGTGCAGAAGGGATGTGACCTAGCAGTTCGGGCTGGACTTCCCCTTTTGGGGTGGGACCAAGCCTGATTTGCATATGGTCTTTCCCCTTCTGTAATGGCTTGGCAGGCGAAGAACGATGGTCTGGAGGGTTGCCCTGAGCAATGCCAGTGGTTAAAATTCAGTCTAAACCTTCCAGCCATCACCTCTTTGTTTTTGCTTTGTCACCCCGAGTGGGACGGGTATGCCCAGACGTGGGTCCCGTGCCTGCTGGGCCTAGAGACCCAAGCTACTCTTCACTGATGAGCCCCAACAAGGGTGAAACATGTTTGGGGATGCTTGTGGTCTCGTGCAGAAGGGATGTGACCTAGCAGTTCGGGCTGGACTTCCCCTTTTGGGGTGGGACCAAGCCTGATTTGCATATGGTCTTTCCCCTTCTGTAATGGCTTGGCAAGCGAAGAACGATGGTCTGGAGGGTTGCCCTGAGCAATGCCAGTGGTTAAGATTCAGTCTAAACCTTCCAGCCATCACCTCTTTGTTTTTGCTTTGTCACCCCGAGTGGGACGGGTATGCCCAGACGTGGGTCCCTTGCCTGCTGGGCCTAGAGACCCAAGCTACTCCTCACTGATGAGCCCCAACAAGGGTGAAACATGTTTGGGGATGCTTGTGGTCTCGTGCAGAAGGGATGTGACCTAGCAGTTCGTGCTGGACTTCCCCTTTTGGGGTGGGACCAAGCCTGATTTGCATATGGTCTTTCCCCTTCTGTAATGGCTTGGCAGGCGAAGAACGATGGTCTGGAGGGTTGCCCTGAGCAATGCCAGTGGTTAAGATTCAGTCTAAACCTTCCAGCCATCACCTCTTTGTTTTTGCTTTGTCACCCCGAGTGGGGCGGGTATGCCCAGACGTGGGTCCCGTGCCTGCTGGGCCTAGAGACCCAAGCTACTCCTCACTGATGAGCCCCAACAAGAGTGAAACATGTTTGGGGATGCTTGTGGTCTCGTGCAGAAGGGATGTGACCTAGCAGTTCGGGCTGGACTTCCCCTTTTGGGGTGGGACCAAGCCTGATTTGCATATGGTCTTTCCCCTTCTGTAATGGCTTGGCAGGCGAAGAACGATGGTCTGGAGGGTTGCCCTGAGCAATGCCAGTGGTTAAGATTCAGTCTAAACCTTCCACCCATCACCTCTTTGTTTTTGCTTTGTCACCCCGAGTGGGACGGGTATGCCCAGACGTGGGTCTCCTTGCCTGCTGGGCCTAGAGACCCAAGCTACTCCTCACTGATGAGCCCCAACAAGGGGGAAACATGTTTAGGGATGCTTGTGGTCTCGTGCAGAAGGGATGTGACCTAGCAGTTCGGGCTGGACTTCCCCTTTTGGGGCGGGACCAAGCCTGATTTGCATATTGTCTTTCCCCTTCTGTAATGGCTTGGCAGGCCAAGAACGATGGTCTGGAGGGTTGCCCTGAGCAATGCCAGTGGTTAAGATTCAGTCTAAACCTTCCAGCCATTACCTCTTTGTTTTTGCTTTGTCACCCCGAGTGGGACGGGTATGCCCAGACGTGGGTCCCGTGCCTGCTGGGTCTAGAGACCCAAGCTACTCCTCACTGATGAGCCCCAACAAGGGTGAAACATGTTTGGGGATGCTTGTGGTCTCGTGCAGAAGGGATGTGACCTAGCAGTTCGGGCTGGACTTCCCCTTTTGGGGTGGGACCAAGCCTGATTTGCATATGGTCTTTCCCCTTCTGTAATGGCTTGGCAGGCGAAGAACGATGGTCTGGAGGGTTGCCCTGAGCAATGCCAGTGGTTAAGATTCAGTCTAAACCTTCCAGCCATCACCTCTTTGTTTTTGCTTTGTCACCCCGAGTGGGACGGGTATGCCCAGACGTGGGTCCCGTGCCTGCTGGGCCTAGAGACCCAAGCTACTCCTCACTGATGAGCCCCAACAAGGGTGAAACATGTTTGGGGATGCTTGTGGTCTCGTGCAGAAGGGATGTGACCTAGCAGTTCGGGCTGGACTTCCCCTTTTGGGGTGGGACCAAGCCTGATTTGCATATGGTCTTTCCCCTTCTGTAATGGCTTGGCAGGTGAAGAACGATGGTCTGGAAGGTTGCCCTGAGCAATGCCAGTGGTTAAGATTCAGTCTAAACCTTCCAGCCATCACCTCTTTGTTTTTGCTTTGTCACCCCGAGTGGGACGGGTATGCCCAGACGTGGGTCCCGTGCCTGCTGGGCCTAGAGATCCAAGCTACTCCTCACCGATGAGCCCCAACAAGGGTGAAACATGTTTGGGGATGCTTGTGGTCTCGTGCAGAAGGGATGTGACCTAGCAGTTCGGGCTGGACTTCCCCTTTTGGGGTGGGACCAAGCCTGTTTTGCATATGGTCTTTCCCCTTCTGTAATGGCTTGGCAGGCGAAGAACGATGGTCTGGAGGGTTGCCCTGAGCAATGCCAGTGGTTAAGATTCAGTCTAAACCTTCCAGCCATCACCTCTTTGTTTTTGCTTTGTCACCCCGAGTGGGACGGGTATGCCCAGACGTGGGTCCCGTGCCTGCTGGGCCTAGAGACCCAAGCTACTCCTCACTGATGAGCCCCAACAAGGGTGAAACATGTTTGGGGATGCTTGTGGTGTCGTGCAGAAGGTATGTGACCTAGCAGTTCGGGCTGGACTTCCCCTTTTGGGGTGGGACCAAGCCTGATTTGCATATGGTCTTTCCCCTTCTGTAATGGCTTGGCAGGCGAAGAACGATGGTCTGGAGGGTTGCCCAGAGCAATGCCAGTGGTTAAGATTCAGTCTAAACCTTCCAGCCATCACCTCTTTGTTTTTGCTTTGTCACCCCGAGTGGGACGGGTATGCCCAGACGTGGGTCCCGTGCCTGCTGGGCCTAGAGACCCAAGCTACTCCTCACTGATGAGCCCCAACAAGGGTGAAACATGTTTGGGGATGCTTGTGGTCTCGTGCAGAAGGGATGTGACCTAGTAGTTCAGGCTGGACTTCCCCTTTTGGGGTGGGACAAAGCCTGATTTGCATATGGTCTTTCCCCTTCTGTAATGGCTTGGCAGGCGAAGAACGATGGTCTGGAGGGTTGCCCTGAGCAATGCCAGTGGTTAAGATTCAGTCTAAACCTTCCAGCCATCACCTCTTTGTTTTTGCTTTGTCACCCTGAGTGGGACGGGTATGCCCAGACGTGGGTCTCGTGCCTGCTGGGCCTAGAGACCCAAGCTACTCCTCACTGATGAGCCCCAACAAGGGTGAAACATGTTTGGGGATGCTTGTGGTCTCGTGCAGAAGGGATGTGACCTAGCAGTTCGGGCTGGACTTCCCCTTTTGGGGTGGGACCAAGCCTGTTTTGCATATGGTCTTTCCCCTTCTGTAATGGCTTGGCAGGCGAAGAACGATGGTCTGGAGGGTTGCCCTGAGCAATGCCAGTGGTTAAGATTCAGTCTAAACCTTCCAGCCATCACCTCTTTGTTTTTGCTTTGTCACCCTGAGTGGGACGGGTATGCCCAGACGTGGGTCCCGTGCCTGCTGGGCCTAGAGACCCAAGCTACTCCTCACTGATGAGCCCCAACAAGGGTGAAACATGTTTGGGGATGCTTGTGGTCTCGTGCAGAAGGGATGTGACCTAGCAGTTCGGGCTGGACTTCCCCTTTTGGGGTGGGACCAAGCCTGTTTTGCATATGGTCTTTCCCCTTCTGTAATGGCTTGGCAGGCGAAGAACGATGGTCTGGAGGGTTGCCCTGAGCAATGCCAGTGGTTAAGATTCAGTCTAAACCTTCCAGCCATCACCTCTTTGTTTTTGCTTTGTCACCCCGAGTGGGTCGGGTATGCCCAGACGTGGGTCCCTTGCCTGCTGGGCCTAGAGACCCAAGCTACTCCTCACTGATGAGCCCCAACAAGGGTGAAACATGTTTGGGGATGCTTGTGGTCTCGTGCAGAAGGGATGTGACCTAGCAGTTCGGGCTGGACTTCCCCTTTTGGGGTGGGACCAAGCCTGATTTGCATATGGTCTTTCCCCTTCTGTAATGGCTTGGCAGGCGAAGAACGATGGTCTGGAGGGTTGCCCTGAGCAATGCCAGTGGTTAAGATTCAGTCTAAACCTTCCAGCCATCACCTCTTTGTTTTTGCTTTGTCACCCCGAGTGGGGCGGGTATGCCCAGACGTGGGTCCCGTGCCTGCTGGGCCTAGAGACCCAAGCTACTCCTCACTGATGAGCCCCAACAAGGGTGAAACATGTTTGGGGATGCTTGTGGTCTCGTGCAGAAGGGATGTGACCTAGCAGTTCGGGCTGGACTTCCCCTTTTGGGGTGGGACCAAGCCTGATTTGCATATTGTCTTTCCCCTTCTGTAATGGCTTGGCAGGCCAAGAACGATGGTCTGGAGGGTTGCCCTGAGCAATGCCAGTGGTTAAGATTCAGTCTAAACCTTCCAGCCATTACCTCTTTGTTTTTGCTTAGTCACCCCGAGTGGGACGGGTATGCCCAGACATGGGTCCCGTGCCTGCTGGGCCTAGAGACCCAAGCTACTCCTCACTGATGAGCCCCAACAAGGGTGAAACATGTTTGGGGATGCTTGTGGTCTCGTGCAGAAGGGATGTGACCTAGCAGTTCGGGCTGGACTTCCCCTTTTGGGGTGGGACCAAGCCTGATTTGCATATGGTCTTTCCCCTTCTGTAATGGCTTGGCAGGCGAAGAACGATGGTCTGGAGGGTTGCCCTGAGCAATGCCAGTGGTTAAGATTCAGTCTAAACCTTCCACCCATCACCTCTTTGTTTTTGCTTTGTCACCCCGAGTGGGACGGGTATGCCCAGACGTGGGTCCCGTGCCTGCTGGGCCTAGAGACCCAAGCTACTCCTCACTGATGAGCCCCAACAAGGGTGAAACATGTTTGGGGATGCTTGTGGTCTCGTGCAGAAGGGATGTGACCTAGCAGTTCGGGCTGGACTTCCCCTTTTGGGGCGGGACCAAGCCTGATTTGCATATTGTCTTTCCCCTTCTGTAATGGCTTGGCAGGCCAAGAACGATGGTCTGGAGGGTTGCCCTGAGCAATGCCAGTGGTTAAGATTCAGTCTAAACCTTCCAGCCATTACCTCTTTGTTTTTGCTTTGTCACCCCGAGTGGGACGGGTATGCCCAGACATGGGTCCTGTGCCTGCTGGGCCTAGAGACCCAAGCTACTCCTCACTGATGAGCCCCAACAAGGGTGAAACATGTTTGGGGATGCTTGTGGTCTCGTGCAGAAGGGATGTGACCTAGCAGTTCGGGCTGGACTTCCCCTTTTGGGGTGGGACCAAGCCTGATTTGCATATGGTCTTTCCCCTTCTGTAATGGCTTGGCAGGCGAAGAACGATGGTCTGGAGGGTTGCCCTGAGCAATGCCAGTGGTTAAGATTCAGTCTAAACCTTCCAGCCATCACCTCTTTGTTTTTGCTTTGTCACCCCGAGTGGGACATGTATGCCCTGACGTGGGTCCCGTGCCTGCTGGGCCTAGAGACCCAAGCTACTCCTCACTGATGAGCCCCCACAAGGGTGAAACATGTTTGGGGATGCTTGTGGTCTCGTGCAGAAGGGATGTGACCTAGCAGTTCGGGCTGGACTTCCCCTTTTGGGGTGGGACCAAGCCTTATTTGCATATGGTCTTTCCCCTTCTGTAATGGCTTGGCAGGTGAAGAACGATGGTCTGGAGGGTTGCCCTGAGCAATGCCAGTGGTTCAGATTCAGTCTAAACCTTCCAGCCATCACCTCTTTGTTTTTGCTTTGTCACCCCGAGTGGGACGGGTATGCCCAGACGTGGGTCCCGTGCCTGCTGGGCCTAGAGACCCAAGCTACTCCTCACTGATGAGCCCCAACAAGGGTGAAACATGTTTGGGGATGCTTGTGGTCTCGTGCAGAAGGGATGTGACCTAGCAGTTCGGGCTGGACTTCCCCTTTTGGGGTGGGACCAAGCCTGTTTTGCATATGGTTTTTCCCCTTCTGTAATGGCTTGGCAGGCGAAGAACGATGGTCTGGAGGGTTGCCCTGAGCAATGCCAGTGGTTAAGATTCAGTCTAAACCTTCCAGCCATCACCTCTTTGTTTTTGCTTTGTCACCCCGAGTGGGACGGGTATGCCCAGACGTGGGTCCCGTGCCTGCTGGGCCTAGAGACCCAAGCTACTCCTCACTGATGAGCCCCAACAAGGGTGAAACATGTTTGGGGATGCTTGTGGTGTCGTGCAGAAGGTATGTGACCTAGCAGTTCGGGCTGGACTTCCCCTTTTGGGGTGGGACCAAGACTGATTTGCATATGGTCTTTCCCCTTCTGTAATGGCTTGGCAGGCGAAGAACGATGGTCTGGAGGGTTGCCCTGAGCAATGCCAGTGGTTAAGATTCAGTCTAAACCTTCCAGCCATCACCTCTTTGTTTTTGCTTTGTCACCCCGAGTGGGACGGGTATGCCCAGACGTGGGTCCCGTGCCTGCTGGGCATAGAGACCCAAGCTACTCCTCACTGATGAGCCCCAACAAGGGTGAAACATGTTTGGGGGATGCTTGTGGTCTCGTGCAGAAGGGATGTGACCTAGTAGTTCAGGCTGGACTTCCCCTTTTGGGGTGGGACGAAGCCTGATTTGCATATGGTCTTTCCCCTTCTGTAATGGCTTGGCAGGCGAAGAACGATGGTCTGGAGGGTTGCCCTGAGCAATGCCAGTGGTTAAGATTCAGTCTAAACCTTCCAGCCATCACCTCTTTGTTTTTGCTTTGTCACCCTGAGTGGGACGGGTATGCCCAGACGTGGGTCCCGTGCCTGCTGGGCCTAGAGACCCAAGCTACTCCTCACTGATGAGCCCCAACAAGGGTGAAACATGTTTGGGGATGCTTGTGGTCTCGTGCAGAAGGGATGTGACCTAGCAGTTCGGGCTGGACTTCCCCTTTTGGGGTGGGACCAAGCCTGATTTGCATATGGTCTTTCCCCTTCTGTAATGGCTTGGCAGGCGAAGAACGATGGTCTGGAGGGTTGCCCTGAGCAATGCCAGTGGTTAAGATTCAGTCTAAACCTTCCAGCCATCACCTCTTTGTTTTTGCTTTGTCACCCCGAGTGGGACGGGTATGCCCAGACGTGGGTCCCGTGCCTGCTGGGCCTAGAGACCCAAGCTACTCCTCACTGATGAGCCCCAACAAGGGTGAAACATGTTTGGGGATGCTTGTGGTCTCGTGCAGAAGGGATGTGACCTAGTAGTTCGGGCTGGACTTCCCCTTTTGGGGTGGGACCAAGCCTGATTTACATATGGTCTTTCCCCTTCTGTAATGGCTTGGCAGGCGAAGAACGATGGTCTGGAGGGTTGCCCTGAGCAATGCCAGTGGTTAAGATTCAGTCTAAACCTTCCAGCCATCACCTCTTTGTTTTTGCTTTGTCACCCCGAGTGGGACGGGTATGCCCAGACGTGGGTCCCGTGCCTGCTGGGCCTAGAGACCCAAGCTACTCCTCACTGATGAGCCCCAACAAGGGTGAAACATGTTTGGGGATGCTTGTGGTCTCGTGCAGAAGGGATGTGACCTAGCAGTTCGGGCTGGACTTCCCCTTTTGGGGTGGGACCAAGCCTGATTTGCATATGGTCTTTCCCCTTCTGTAATGGCTTGGCAGGCGAAGAACGATGGTCTGGAGGGTTGCCCTGAGCAATGCCAGTGGTTAAGATTCAGTCTAAACCTTCCAGCCAACACCTCTTTGTTTTTGCTTTGTCACCCCGAGTGGGACGGGTATGCCCAGATGTGGGTCCCGTGCCTGCTGGGCCTAGAGACCCAAGCTACTCCTCACTGATGAGCCCCAACAAGGGTGAAACATGTTTGGGGATGCTTGTGGTCTCGTGCAGAAAAGATGTGACCTAGCAGATCGGGCTGGACTTCCCCTTTTGGGGTGGGACCAAGCCTGATTTGCATATGGTCTTTCCCCTTCTGTAATGGCTTGGCAGGCAAAGAACGATGGTCTGGAGGGTTGCCCTGAGCAATGCCAGTGGTTAAGATTCAGTCTAAACCTTCCAGCCATTACCTCTTTGTTTTTGCTTTGTCACCCCGAGTGGGACGGGTATGCCCAGACGTGGGTCCCGTGCCTGCTGGGCCTAGAGACCCAAGCTACTCCTCACTGATGAGCCCCAACAAGGGTGAAACAAGTTTGGGGATGCTTGTGGTCTCGTGCAGAAGGGATGTGACCTAGCAGTTCGGGCTGGACTTCCCCTTTTGGGGTGGGACCAAGCCTGATTTGCATTTGGTCTTTCCCCTTCTGTAATGGCTTGGCAGGCGAAGAACGATGGTCTGGAGGGTTGCCCTGAGCAATGCCAGTGGTTAAGATTCAGTCTAAACCTTCCAGCCATCACCTCTTTGTTTTTGCTTTGTCACCCCGAGTGGGACGGGTATGCCCAGACGTGGGTCCCGTGCCTGCTGGGCCTAGAGACCCAAGCTACTCCTCACTGATGAGACCCAACAAGGGTGAAACATGTTTGGGGATGCTTGTGGTCTCATGCAGAAGGGATGTGACCTAGCAGTTCGGGCTGGACTTCCCCTTTTGGGGTGGGACCGAGCCTGTTTTGCATATGGTCTTTCCCCTTCTGTAATGGCTTGGCAGGCGAAGAACGATGGTCTGGAGGGTTGCCCTGAGCAATGCCAGTGGTTAAGATTCAGTCTAAACCTTCCAGCCATCACCTCTTTGTTTTTGCTTTGTCACCCCGAGTGGGACGGGTATGCCCAGACGTGGGTCCCGTGCCTGCTGGGCCTAGAGACCCAAGCTACTCCTCACTGATGAGCCCCAACAAGGGTGAAACATGTTTGGGGATGCTTGTGGTGTCGTGCAGAAGGTATGTGACCTAGCAGTTCGGGCTGGACTTCCTCTTTTGGGGTGGGACCAAGCCTGATTTGCATATGGTCTTTCCCCTTCTGTAATGGCTTGGCAGGCCAAGAACGATGGTCTGGAGGGTTGCCCTGAGCAATGCCAGTGGTTAAGATTCAGTCTAAACCTTCCAGCCATCACCTCTTTGTTTTTGCTTTGTCACCCCGAGTGGGACGGGTATGCCCAGACGTGGGTCCCGTGCCTGCTGGGCCTAGAGACCCAAGCTACTCCTCACTGATGAGCCCCAACAAGGGTGAAACATGTTTGGGGATGCTTGTGGTCTCGTGCAGAAGGGATGTGACCTAGTAGTTCGGGCTGGACTTCCCCTTTTGGGGTGGGACCAAGCCTGATTTGCATATGGTCTTTCCCCTTCTGTAATGGCTTGGCAGGCGAAGAACGATGGTCTGGAGGGTTGCCCTGAGCAATGCCAGTGGTTAAGATTCAGTCTAAACCTTCCAGCCATCACCTCTTTGTTTTTGCTTTGTCACCCCGAGTGGGACGGGTATGCCCAGACGTGGGTCCCGTGCCTGCTGGGCCTAGAGACCCAAGCTACTCCTCACTGATGAGCCCCAACAAGGGTGAAACATGTTTGGGGATGCTTGTGGTCTCGTGCAGAAGGGATGTGATCTAGCAGTTCGGGCTGGACTTCCCCTTTTGGGGTGGGACCAAGCCTGATTTGCATATGGTCTTTCACCTTCTGTAATGGCTTGGCAGGCGAAGAACGATGGTCTGGAGGGTTGCCCTGAGCAATGCCAGTGGTTAAGATTCAGTCTAAACCTTCCAGCCATCACCTCTTTGTTTTTGCTTTGTCACCCCGAGTGGGACGGGTATGCCCAGATGTGGGTCCCGTGCCTGCTGGGCCTAGAGACCCAAGCTACTCCTCACTGATGAGCCCCAACAAGGGTGAAACATGTTTGGGGATGCTTGTGGTCTCGTGCAGAAGGGATGTGACCTAGCAGATCGGGCTGGACTTCCCCTTTTGGGGTGGGACCAAGCCTGATTTGCATATGGTCTTTCCCCTTCTGTAATGGCTTGGCAGGCGAAGAACGATGGTCTGGAGAGTTGCCCTGAGAAATGCCAGTGGTTAAGATTCAGTCTAAACCTTCCAGCCATTACCTCTTTGTTTTTGCTTTGTCACCCCGAGTGGGACGGGTATGCCCAGACGTGGGTCCCGTGCCTGCTGGGCCTAGAGACCCAAGCTACTCCTCACTGATGAGCCCCAACAAGGGTGAAACAAGTTTGGGGATGCTTGTGGTCTCGTGCAGAAGGGATGTGACCTAGCAGTTCGGGCTGGACTTCCCCTTTTGGGGTGGGACCAAGCCTGATTTGCATATGGTCTTTCCCCTTCTGTAATGGCTTGGCAGGTGAAGATCGATTGTCTGGAGGGTTGCCCTGAGCAATGCCAGTGGTTAAGATTCAGTCTAAACCTTCCAGCCATCACCTCTTTGTTTTTGCTTTGTCACCCCGAGTGGGACGGGTATGCCCAGACGTGGGTCCCGTGCCTGCTGAGCCTAGAGACCCAAGCTACTCCTCACTGATGAGACCCAACAAGGGTGAAACATGTTTGGGGATGCTTGTGGTCTCATGCAGAAGGGATGTGACCTAGCAGTTCGGGCTGGACTTCCCCTTTTGGGGTGGGACCAAGCCTGATTTGCATATGGTTTTTCCCCTTCTGTAATGGTTTGGCAGGCGAAGAACGATGGTCTGGAGGGTTGCTCTGAGCAATGCCAGTGGTTAAGATTCAGTCTAAACCTTCCAGCCATCACCTCTTTGTTTTTGCTTTTTCACCCCGAGTGGGACGGGTATGCCCAGACGTGGGTCCCGTGCCTGCTGGGCCTAGAGACCCAAGCTACTCCTCACTGATGAGCCCCAACAAGGGTGAAACATGTTTGGGGATACTTGTGGTGTCGTGCAGAAGGGATGTGACCTAGCAGTTCGGGCTGGACTTCCCCTTTTGGGGTGGGACCAAGCCTGATTTGCATATGGTCTTTCCCCTTCTGTAATGGCTTGGCAGGCGAAGAACGATGGTCTGGAGGGTTGCCCTAAGCAATGCCAGTGGTTAAGATTCAGTCTAAACCTTCCAGCCATCACCTCTTTGTTTTTGCTTTGTCACCCCGAGTGGGACAGGTATGCCCAGACGTGGGTCCCATGCCTGCTGGGCCCAGGCACCCAAGCTACTCCTCACTGATGAGCCCCAACAAGGGTGAAACATGTTTGGGGATGCTTGTGGTCTCGTGCAGAAGGGATGTGACCTAGCAGTTCGGGCTGGACTTCCCCTTTTGGGGTGGGACCAAGCCTGATTTGCATATGGTCTTTCCCCTTCTGTAATGGCTTGGCAGGCGAAGAACGATGGTCTGGAGGGTTGCCCTGAGCAATGCCAGTGGTTAAGATTCAGTCTAAACCTTCCAGCCATCACCTCTTTGTTTTTGCTTTGTCACCCCGAGTGGGACGGGTATGCCCAGACGTGGGTCCCGTGCCTGCTGGGCCTAGAGACCCAAGCTACTCCTCACTGATGAGCCCCAGCAAGGGTGAAACATGTTTGGGGATGCTTGTGGTCTCGTGCAGAAGGGATATGACCTAGCAGTTCGGGCTGGACTTCCCCTTTTGGGATGGGACCAAGCCTGATTTGCATATGGTCTTTCCCCTTCTGTAATGGCTTGGCAGGCGAAGAACGATGGTCTGGAGGGTTGCCCTGAGCAATGCCAGTGGTTAAGATTCAGTCTAAACGTTCCAGCCATCACCTCTTTGTTTTTACCTTATCCCCTAGTACATCAGTGGTTGGTCTTTTTGATATTGTTCCTTGAGCTGCTGGGATGATGCAATTTCTTCCTGATTGGTGTTCCCAAAAGAACCTCTTGTGGCCTTGAAATGCTTATGGAAAGCCTTGTCACATGGTCTCAATAATATAATCAAGTTATTCTTGAATGATACATGTATTATGTGGAGAACAACATAACTGTCTATGAATGAAGATCACATGTCAAAGGGGCTGTGCTTTGAGCATGTTTCAATGGAGTTTTAGAGCTAGGGGGATTACATTATTTTGTATTAGAATTAGCCAATGAGGGGTTTTGTATGACTTTGTAACAAAATATTTGTGATTAGGTTATTTGTCTAACTGTGTATATAAGCTGAAACCTTGTTGCCTTTTGGAGAGAATCAGGTTTGTTTTCAGCTCCAAGGAGCTGAGTGGCCCCTCCCAATCGTTAGTATGCAATAAACTTGCTTTTCTGACAAAGATGGATTTGTTTGTTCGAGGAAGCTATTCTTTCACAGTGGGATCTTTGAGTTACTTCCTTACATTGCCAAAATACTAGATGAACATTGAAATAAATATCTTTAGGGAAATCCTAGCCACCAGAATATCACAACACATCATGAACTATGAAATTACTATTCTATGACATTATGTAATGTAAAGTAGTTTTGTATAGTGGGTTCTGCTATATTGTTAGTCCTGCTGGTATGATATAGCATCACTAAGGGTTTGCACGTGCCCAAATGTGCATTTTAGCACTGGAGCTGTTAAACACATACTAGAATGAGAAAAAGAACATTAATAGTCAATCTTAAAAATATTGAGGAAAGTTTAAGATAGAGATGAAAGATATTATGCCCAGGGGTCCATGAAACAGGAAGAGTATTCCACAGTAATGCAGCTGGTACTAAAAATAATCTTCCACCCCACTACAATAAGCAAAAGAAGAGAACTATTAATTGGCGTTGAGATACATGTCTAAAAACCTTAGAAGGCTCATAAAATTGGAACCTGTCAAGAAAAAAGTTAGTGACCTGGCCATAAAGAGCTTGATGCACCATACGCAGTACCTTGACCAACTCTTTATTTGACTGGTAGCCAATTGGCAGAGTGCTGGTTTGGTCTAATATTATCTCTCCGATATAATTGAAAGAAAGGCCTAAGACTGAGGCATTTTGAATGACGGGGCACCTCTGCAATGATGGCATCAGACAACCTAAATAGACAGCATTTCCAAAAGTCCAGTTACTGGACACAAATTAATTAACTCACTGAACGTTGTGGAGGAAAGCAAAGTAACTTAAAAATGTTTAAAGTGAGTGAAGAAGGCAACTACAAAAAGGGTAACCTCTGTGATAACGAAATTAGGGAAATGAATTCATCGAAACACAAATAGTATGAACCAGAGAAGCTATAAGTGGACAAGCACTGGATTTAGGACGCTAAGTTAACACAGCTTCAAATCAGTCTGGGAGGTACTCCATCTCCAGTGCCCACAGTGCAGGACCTGCTCCTTAGATGGATTCAATTGTACATGGTTTTGATTACCCATTGTCCAACATTCTCCATGCAGCCCTAAAATGATCAAGAGCAGCTCGTCCTCTAATTGAAGGTGACCTGGGTGTCTTTCCCATACATGGAGAAGGTCAGGCCCTGATTTATAAATCATTCAGCTAGTGGCTTCATGTATAAATTAAAGAACAAAAGACTTAAGGAAGAGCCATGTGGGACTCCACGGTCAACTGTCACCAAGTCTGATAAAGGCGGGAATGCCAACAATTTGGGTTCTACCAGTTAAAAGAAATTGAAGCCAGGACGAAGAAGTGCCTTGGATATCAACTTTGAAGTGATGGCCTAGAAAAGTGTGATAGTCAACAATGTTAAAGGACACTGAAAGTTCTAAAAGCATTAAGACCCCAATTACTCCTAAATTCACAGTTATTTGTAGATCATCAACTGCTACTCCCATATTAGATTTGGTATTGTATCCTTGTCTAAACCCAGGCTGTGCATCATCAAAGTGCTCATTAACCTCTGCAAATGCATGGATTTGTATTCTTTTTAAAAATTGTTTATTGGTTAAACTAGATAACCTTTAACAAAGTTAAAAAAAAGTACATTAGATAATTGTACAACAATGAATCATCCATATTACAAAAAGAAAAGAGAAAAGAAGAAGAAAATGAGCAGAAATTGAATTTTACAATGATGAAGCAAAAGAATAATATTCAAGTAATAGTACCCAAAAAAGATCAAACAATATTAAAATCAATTTAGCGTCATCCAACAAACGAAAAATAGCTGCTTATGCTTGGAATCATACTAAGAGAAATAGTTGCCATCTACAAAAATGCAAACACATACCCCTTCATGATTATTCAGTGACCTCATCCTCTAATCTTAGGGTTTTTACAAACATAACAACAGCTATTATCATCAAAGTAGAGAGGCCAGATAAACAGGTAGCCCATGAGTTTTCTGTAATATCAGTGTCCCACTCTCTCAAGAACTTTTGTAGATGTTTTTGCCTCATTTCACGAACAGCTGGACATGGAACAAATATGTGTTTCATAGTTTCAAGAAAAGATACATTTCCAGAATAATGACAGACCCCTGATGTTGGACCCAACAAACCTTTGTGCCATGATTTGCTTAGTGGGGATAAGATTCCACTGAAATTGCAAAAAAAGCTCTGCAAAACCATTTTGCTGGATATAGAGCTAGAAATAGGACCAAAAATCATAGTTTTTTGTGATTATATCTAAGATGATCTAGAGACGAAAAGTAATGCATTTTTTTGACTGTTTAAATCTGGTACAAGCATTTTTTCACCTTTTCAGGATTGTCGCAGAATCCACTAAGGGAGGTATGCATCGATTTTAGAAGTTTACAGACATGTTTAAATAAGCTATTCAACCACAAGCTCTTTTTCTCCTCGAGGATGATATTCAGTTTGAGAAGCAGCGAGCCTCCCACTGGGCATAAGATTTTCCTCTTCAGTCAGATTAATTTCCAATTTGAACAGGTCTGAAAAGAAATAATACCCAGATCGTACCTAATGGCATATATGGGGATAGTGTTAGGCACTCCCAACCCTCGCCGCCAATCCAAGTCTTCCAGACGTGGAAAAAAGTCAAAGAGAGTTAATAAGTAGATATCCATGCCATATCAAATTTTGGGCACCAGCTTTCCTTCATAATATTTAAGTGCTGGTTTGAGGGTATATTTTCTATAACGCCCATCAACTCTCACAAGTTGGTTAATGAGTAGCATGGTTCGATCGTTAACCCGGTCTAGAATCAGTGATCGACTATGTGTTGTCTGGATAAGGAACCCCAAATACACCAAAGATTTAACATTCATAATAGGTTCTTTTCCAATGTACCATTTGGGCTAGATCTCTCGTTTACTTTTAGAACAACACAATATTTTCGATTTAGATGTATTAATCTGGAGTGAATGTTTCCTCAGATAAGCTTCAAATTCTGTCAACAGGTGCTGAATCCCTACTGGGGTACAGTCAAAAAGGAGGAAATCATCTGCATATGATAGCAAACAAGATCTCAGCTAGCCTTTCACAGGACTAATCAGTACTGCATGAGTTAGATGTTCACCCACATCCAACAGGTGGAGGTTAAAAAAAGCAGGGTGCTAATGCTGATAATCAATCCATTCAGGGATGTGCCGAGACCTATCTGTAAGTCGGTCTGCCATTTTGTCAATCTCCCAGCAGACGTGGCCCAATCCTCTAGAAGTGACAGCAAGACGAACGTAAATACCTTGCTGTCAACACCCAGGAAAGCAATGGGTCGATAATTCAGTGGGTTAATTCTTACTCCATTATTAAATATAGGAACAATAAGGGCCTTGAACCAAGATGATGGAAACTGCTCACGAAACACCACCTCTTTAAACATGGCACTTAGTACCTTTGCCCAAAGAACAGGATCAGCTTTCAGGAGATCATTAGAAAGTCCATTGGGGCAGAGGCCCTCAATGGATTTATGTTTTTTATTACTCTCAAGACAATATCTGGTTCAAAT